>NC_134267.1:124659881-124975002 GCF_031893055.1 Leptodactylus fuscus | reverse complement strand
TTTAGTATCGTGGGGTACTCAGGTTAGTTGTATTAATTCTATTCCATATCATATAAGACTTACAGAGGACCTTTCACCACCTACAAAAAGTCCAGCTCTTTGCATCATTTACTAGCTGATGCTCAACTGATCCTGGCATAGTTGGAATTTTTTTTCTAGCCCCCACTGTTCCTGAACACTCAGTGATGTTAGTTTCGGGACCAGATTTGCTATTTACAGGATGAATCCGGCAAAAAAGGAACTGCACTCTTCTTATTGGCAAATACAGATTTATTGGCATCAAACTCACACACAACGCGTTTCGAATCATCATTGAAAATCTGCAGTCCCATCACATCCAAGTGTATGGTCCGGAAACTTCCGAAAAGTTCTGCGCATGTACCAGTTATACAATATGCAACAAGAATATTAGGCCAGAAACTATTACACCTGAAGAAGGGCGTGGTATACGCCCGAAACGCGTTGTGTGTGAGTTTGATGCCAATAAATCTGTATTTGCCAATAAGAAGAGCGCAGTTCCTTTTTTGCCGGATTCATCCGGATTGGTCCTCTGTGTATACGCTTATACACCCATGTGGTGTTAGGAACATGCTGCCTCAACCCAAAGATTAACCCTTCAGTCTCCTTGTACTGCGATTTCAGAGTTGTGACTTGGGCTCACAACCCTACAAGGTGAGCGTCATTCCTCTGTTTAACGCTCTAAACGTTCTTAAAAAATACTACACTACGGTCTGCTCGGTGTCTATATTCCCTTTTGTTTTTGAGATTTGCTATTTAGGATTTGTATTGCCAGGAGTGCGGTGTCAGGCAGGAGCAGGCAATAGATGTGATTTTGAGGTCTGACACTGGCTACCTTTGGATATCTGAATCACTCCCCCCCCCTTCTGACACTGCCATTCTGACATTACAGAGCTTAAATAGCTCACCAAAACAAACACCACTTGTTGCTCCAGATCGGTGGAGGCTACAGAAAGAAATCCAAGTATGCTGGAACCAGTGTCTATTAACAGATACTAAGGTGGAGGTGATAAACCTTTTCTTCTTTTGTCTGCTAGAGCTGAAATTATTGAAAGGTGTATTATTTAGGAAAACGTGTCGTAATATCTGTTCTTCTCTGTTTCGTTAAATTATCCCCATGTGGCCCGTATTTTTTTTCTTTAGTTTTGTTGAGTCTCATTCTTGCTTATTCTTGTCTATTAATCCTCATTAAAATGCAACTGAAATTTAAACTGGTTTTTTATATCCCCTTGGTGCCAAAAGAAGGCGCTCTCAAGATGGGTTTTCCAGATTAAAAATATTGATGACCTACCTAGCCTATGGACAGTTCATCAATATCAGATAAATGGGGTTCCAACAGCCAAAATCCCATCAATGAGCTAGTCTCAGCAGCTGATGCACAAAGAATGGAGCAAGAAGCAGACAGCTGCATTCTCAGTGTAGTGGCCAGACCAGATTACTGTAGATAAACTCCTATTCACTTTAATAGGAGCTAAACTGTAGTGACTCAGTTCAGCCACTAGACAGAGAACAGACCTGTATGCTTCCATCTGCATTCTCTGTGTATCATCTGCTGAGCTGTAGATCTGAGCTGTGGTAACTGACACCCAACAGTCCTCCAATATAAATAAATTCTGATGATTAAATGGGGTCCTGCAGTGGCGTAACTTGCAAAGACTGGGCCCCCAGCAAACTTTTGACTTGTTCACCCTTTCCTGGCCCCCAAACAGTATAACACTCCATTTACACACACTATACACTCACCGGCCACTTTATTAGGTACACCATGCTAGTACCGGGTAGGATCCCCTTTTGCCTTCAGAACTGCCTCAATTCTTCGTGGCATAGATTCAACAAGGTGCTGGAAGCATTCCTCAGAGATTTTGGTCCATATTGACATGATGGCATCACACAGTTGCCGCAGATTTGTCGGCTGCACATCCATGATGCGAATCTCCCGTTCCACCACATCCCAAAGATGCTCTATTGGATTGAGATCTGGTGACTGTGGAGGCCATTGGAGTACAGTGAACTCATTGTCATGTTCAAGAAACCAGTCTGAGATGATTCCAGCTTTATGACATGGCATTGCATTATCCTGCTGAAAGTAGCCATCAGATGTTGGGTACATTGTGGTCATAAAGGGATGGACATGGTCAGCAACAATACTCAGGTAGGCTTTGGCGTTGCAACGATGCTCAATTGGTACCAAGGGGCCCAAAGAGTGCAAAGAAAATATTCCCCACACCATGACACCACCACCACCAGCCTGAACCGTTGATACAAGGCAGGATGGATCCATACTTTCATGTTGTTGACGCCAAATTCTGACCCTACCATCCGAATGTCGCAGCAGAAATCGAGACTCATCAGACCAGGCAACGTTTTTCCAATCTTCAATTGTCCAATTTCGATGAGCTTGTGCAAATTGTAGCCTCAGTTTCCTGTTCTTAGCTGAAAGGAGTGGCACCCGGTGTGGTCTTCTGCTGCTGTAGCCCATCTGTAGCCTCAAAGTTGGACGTACTGTGCGTTCAGAGATGCTCTTCTGGCTACCTTGGTTGTAACGGGTGGCTATTTGAGTCACTGTTGCCTTTCTATCAGCTCGAACCAGTCTGGCCATTCTCCTCTGACCTCTGGCATCAACAACGCATTTCCACCCCCAGAGAACTGCCGCTCACTGGATGTTTTTTCTTTTTCGGACCATTCTCTGTAAACCCTAGAGATGGTTGTGCGTGAAAATCCCAGTAGATCAGCAGTTTCTGAAATACTCAGACCAGCCCTTCTGGCACCAATAACCATGCCACGTTCAAAGGCACTCAAATCACCTTTCTTCCCCATACTGATGCTCGGTTTGAACTGCAGGAGATTGTCTTGACCATGTCTACATGCCTAAATGCACTGAGTTGCCGCCATGTGATTGGCTGATTAGAAATTAAGTGTTAACGAGCAGTTGGACAGGTGTACCTAATAAAGTGGCCGGTGAGTGTAATATCCCAAAATGGCCTCCATAAAGTATAATGTCCCATAGAAGCCTCTCCACTCAGTGTAATGTCTCATAATGGCCCCTCCAAACAGTATTATGCCCCACACTGGCCCTGCACACACACTATTACGCCCCATAGTGAACCCTGCACACACTATTATGCCCCATAGTGGCCCAACACACAGACTATTGTAACCCATAGTGTCCCCTGCACACAGTATTATGGCCCCATAGTGGCTCCTGCACACAGTATTATGCTATATAATGATTGCAGACCCAGGGGAGGAAAAAAAATGTAAAAAACACTGTTACTTACCTTTCTCTGGTTTCCCCGCCCTCCCCACTGCTTTCAGAGATCTTCAATGTTGGTGCAGAGGTCACGTGAGCCAGGCTTACATCATGACGCATAATCACGGTGGCCTGGCCCACATGACGTCTGGGATGTCAACAAATAGGCCAGAAGACAGCTGGAGAGTAGGAGAGGTAAGTAACAGTGTTATTTTATGTTCCGTCACCTCCCCTGGCCCTCCAATCATTATACTCTGGGGTCTGAAAAGACCTCAGAGTATAATGATAACAGTGTTTGTTGGGGTTCGTGGGCCCGCAGCCTCACTTACCGATCTCCACTCCTGCTCACAGCCGCTTCCACTTCCTGTGAGCAGCAGCGGGAATTAGTAAGTAAACAGGGCCCGTTACCTGCTGGGGTTATTCCAGCAACTACTGTCCTATTAAAAAAAAAGCGTCATAAAATTAAGACAGAGAAACAATATGCCTGTAATTTAGGTAGCAGAATGTTATAAAAATTGAGTGGCTAGGCTTAAAAAATGATGAAATACTTCACTGGATTGGTAAATGACAAACTATGAGACCTGTGTGTCATGTGAACCACTGTGATAAGCAAATGCCAGATGATTACTTACATGATTTGGAGATTTTTCTGTTATTTGACATCCTGTACAATAGACTGATGGCATCATCTCCATAGCAGTACATCATATGCTGAGAATTTATGTTAGATTTATAACTTGGAAAACACATTCACTAACTCTTGCTATAGCCAAGTGTTTTAAATACATTGCCAAATCACTTGTGCATGTTTGACAACACAGAAAAGTTAAAAGTTGGATTGTTACCTTCCGCTCCTCTGGATTTCTTTTACCTCCGGTCTGATTTTGGCACTCGTTAAGCTTACATTTAATATGTCATTACTTGTTTTTGCTGACATGCAGCCTAATGTTCTTTTAGGTTCATGTTATTCGTGAAGTTGCATCTATGGCCCAAGAAAAACTTGGCTTGTCCTGTGAAGTGATCGACTTAAGAACTATCTTGCCATGGGATATTGAAACAGTCTGTAAGGTAAGCAATATGACATCATGAGAAAATTGGAGTAATAAGGTACTTAAAATGCCCTAGAAGTATTTTATACGTCAATTCATCTTTAACATTAAAGCTGTATGAAGAGCTAGCACAGCCGCATTTGACCATAATTCGGTGGGAAGTCTGCGTATTATTAGGCTAAGTGGAACTGATTTGTTTTATTCAATCTGTTCACTTTAGTTGATTCTAAAAGAGGATGATTATGAGATCATTGACCCACTTAATGATGACAGATTATAATATACACTCACCGGCCACTTTATTAGGTACACCATGCTAGTAACGGGTTGGACCCCCTTTTGCCTTCAGAACTGCCTCAATTCTTCGTGGCATAGATTCAACAAGGTGCTGGAAGCATTCCTCAGAGATTTTGGTCCATATTGACATGATGGCATCACACAGTTGCCGCAGATTTGTCGGCTGCACATCCATGATGCGAATCTCCCGTTCCACCACATCCCAAAGATGCTATATTGGATTGAGATCTGGTGACTGTGGAGGCCATTGGAGTACAGTGAACTCATTGTCATGTTCAAGAAACCAGTCTGAGATGATTCCAGCTTTATGACATGGCGCATTATCCTGCTGAAAGTAGCCATCAGATGTTGGGTACATTGTGGTCATAAAGGGATGGACATGGTCAGCAACAATACTCAGGTAGGCTTTGGCGTTGCAACGATGCTCAATTGGTACCAAGGGGCCCAAAGAGTGCAAAGAAAATATTCCCCACACCATGACACCACCACCAGCCTGAACCGTTGATACAAGGCAGGATGGATCCATGCTTTCATGTTGTTGACGCCAAATTCTGACCCTACCATCCGAATGTCGCAGCAGAAATCGAGACTCATCAGACCAGGCAACGTTTTTCCAATCTTCAATTGTCCAATTTCGATGAGCTTGTGCAAATTGTAGCCTCAGTTTCCTGTTCTTAGCTGAAAGGAGTGGCACCTGGTGTGGTCTTCTGCTGCTGTAGCCCATCTGCCTCAAAGTTCGACGTACTGTGCGCTCAGAGATGCTCTTCTGGCTACCTTGGTTTTAACGGGTGGCTATTTGAGTCACTGTTGCCTTTCTATCAGCTCGAACCAGTCTGGCCATTCTCCTCTGACCTCTGGCATCAACAACGCATTTCCACCCACAGAACTGCCGCTCACTGGATGTTTTTTCTTTTTCGGACCATTCTCTGTAAACCCTAGAGATGGTTGTGCGTGAAAATCCCAGTAGATCAGCAGTTTCTGAAATACTCAGACCAGCCCTTCTGGCACCAACAACCATGCCACGTTCAAAGGCACTCAAATCACCTTTCTTCCCCATACTGATGCTCGGTTTGAACTTCAGGAGATTGTCTTGACCATGTCTACATGCCTAAATGCACTGAGTTGCCGCCATGTGATTGGCTGATTAGAAATTAAGTGTTAACGAGCAGTTGGACAGGTGTACCTAATAAAGTGGCCGGTGAGTGTATAATATCAGGGCTAGGTTACGGAGATAGCAAAAAGAGCCATTGCACCCGAGGCCTCCCTCTAGTTCCCCCAATTTATTTTCAGACTTTCATGGAAGTCTAAAAAGTTTTTAAATGTACTGTAGTGTACTAAGATATTACTTTTCCATTGTTCAGATTCTCCATCTATCTATACTGTAGAAAGAGAGTAGTAGTCTGATGGCGTTGTCCTGTTTAATCCCATAGAGAAAAGGGGGTTAAACCAAAGATACTTTCAGCCCCACTTACTCCACCTACTTGCTCTGAATAGTCTCTGTGGTAGCATGCAAAATTTCCAAAAAAAGAACTACAATCCTATTTTACTCTCTAAACTTTGTGACCACATTTTAAGACAGTTTGAGGAAGGATTTGCGCTACCATGCATAATTAAATATTCCTTTTTTTTCTACTTCTGTCATTATTCAATGAAATGTTTAAAGGGGTTGTCCCATCACAAGGATCCTATCTATACTGCTTGTTAATGTGGATTTAAGACTTTTCCTAAATACACTGCTTCAGCAAAACTGCTTTGTTTGTCCACGATCTTAATTTATTCACTTCATTGTTGACACTGCGTTTCTATAGCCCTTGGGATTATCTGCTCAAATGTCAAGTGACGTAGCTGCCTGCTCTCAGGGGGGAGAGAGGAGGGGCTAAGTGTACGGGAGCAAGCCTGTTTCTGTAGCTGTTCCTGTGTTTGCACCACACATGTGACCTAGCTTCCTGCTCTCAGATAAAGGAGGGGGGAAATGAGTGCTGCTTTCTTATATAAAACAATCTAAATCCTAGTGGGCTAAAGGACCTGGTCCCTCTGCTCACTAGGATTTAGCTTTCTTATATAGAGCAGGCTAAAAGCTAGTGGATAGAAGGACCTGGTCCCTTAGCCCACTAGAATTTAGCCGACTCTATATAGAACAAGCTAAATCCAAGTGTTATAGGATCTTTGATGACATCACAGGCCCTTCAGTCATCTCATAGGATCACGCTATGTGGTGGGCGGAGCTACACCCTGAATTGGGGGTGGAGCTAAACTGGAGGTGGTCGGACAGTGTGGCTTTGCATATGAAACCTTGCCTACCAATTGACGTTGAAAACCAGGAAGAAAGAAGTCTTTGCAGCAGCGAAGACTGGTGAGCAAGGGACATGGGAATACCCCTTTAAGGCTTTTGATAGGCAAGTACGCGGTAGCCAGGAAAGTGGTATGAAGACTGTTCAGTAGGCAAACACTTGTGAAATTAAAGCGCCATCCCTTTTTTGACCAGTGTACCAGTAATATTAACTACAATTAACGGTGACAAACTAAAAAAAAATAAAATAATAATTTTTAAAATCAGTGATCGAATCTATCTTAGACAAGCAATGATCACTGTGACCATAAGGAGAAGTGTATCAAAACTAGTGCAAGGGAATGCTAGTGACGCATTGCAAGAAATCATATTCCAGCTATTACAGTGGTTCTTAACCAGTGTTCGATCGAACCCTAGGCCATATGCACGGTTCATTTTGTGTAACAGTAAAAAAACATATAGTATACCTATGTCTTGAATTTGGAAAAAAAATCATATTTGATTTATCACTAAAGAAGGGTTTGGTGAATGTGCATATGAAACTGGTGGGTTCAGTACCTCAAACAAGGTTAAGAGCCACTGACCTATTATTTTTCATACATTCTTAGAAAAAGGAAAGTGACAATGTGGTTGGCTGCTGTGTATAACTAAACCAATCTTCTATCTAAGTTTTTTTTACTTTTATGTATTTTATTCATGCTGGCACCAGTTTTGAATTCTTGGAAAAATCTTGAAACAAAATTCACTTTCAAGTAGAAATGTTAAAAAAAAAAAAAAAAAAAAATAAATAAATAATTGTAAACCCACCTGCAACTATGTATCTCTGTCTGCTTCCCTGCAGGTGCTATCAGCAGACTGCATGTGCTATTTATTACCATAAATATAGAGGCATTCCCTTGACATATTTTACTATTTGTTCCAGTTTTTGTGCTTTTGCTTTGATTTTTTTTTTCTTTTGTCTCCTTCAGTAACCCATCTGGAAGGCTTCAGACAAAGCCATAAAAGACTGGCTGTTATTTGTTTATGTTGGGTACTACGTTTTCTGCCTTATATATTT
Source organism: Leptodactylus fuscus (assembly GCF_031893055.1). Classification (NCBI taxonomy): domain Eukaryota; kingdom Metazoa; phylum Chordata; class Amphibia; order Anura; family Leptodactylidae; genus Leptodactylus; species Leptodactylus fuscus. Next base: position 124,967,041 of record NC_134267.1, on the reverse strand, counting down.
TTTCCTTTTCAGCAGAATGGCCAGTGATTTTATTGTATTTTTCTTTCCTAGCCGCTATCCACATAATTACAAATCTACTTTTTCGGTTTCCTCTTCCGATGAGCCAGTGTTTTCCGTTTCCTTCTTTATTATTTTTTCTTCTTGTATTAGTATTTAGCATTCCCAGATATATACCTCTGCCCTCTTTGCACTCTTTTATTATGAGATTAATGGTTAGCTGATGTTGGCTGTGACCTGCTTCTCTCCTGCTCCATTTTTATATTAGATCTCACTTGTAAATACATTTTTCTGATTAGTGAAACACTTAACCAGCTAATATATGAAAATTTATTAGGTGCTTTGTTATAATATAAGGTTATAAAGTCTGCCGTGTACCACAAAGTTCTTGGCTATTAATAGGGATCATGATTCAGTTGACATGTCCAATAATCCAAGCGAGAAAATGTAGAGACTTCCAGTGCATGATCGTTTACGTGACAATAAATTATATGCCGTATGGGTGGGGAAGGGAAATGAATGATTGATTTTCTGTCATATCCAATGAAACAGTAACTGATCATTTTTACAGGAATCAGAGGATGTTTTTTTGCAGTTAGACTTCAATAAGCTTTCACTTGTATTGGCATTTCAGTATGTCATTAAAGTAAATTATTGCTAAAGAGCATCATAACCAGGTATCAATGTTGTAAATTTAAAAATGTCTTAAAAATATGATTTTTTTTCAAATTACATTACATTTTTAAAGTGATTTTTATATAATTAAAATTAAGCTTCTATCACTATTCAAATAGATTCACAGCTTTAAAGAAATGTATGTGCTCGCATTGCGTTCGATGAACATAAAGATGTACTTTTCCTTTGCTAGATATAAAGACTAGCTAATAATAGGGTTACCCAAAGAAAACTGATGCAACAATGCTGACTGCTGAGCTTCCTTGCTGCTTTTAAGGACCTTTCACCCACCATCTCCTCCAACATTTCTCTAACTATTTTCAAAGGTAGCCATTTCACAGATTTTGACACAATTGGAATTTTTTCACTGTTCCTAAACAATCAGTACAGTTAGTCTCTCTGCTGTCAAAAGGGTTGTCTTAGGTGGGAGCAGACAAACAGAGACATTAGAGACATTAGTTTCACTTCAGATATCAGAAATGATTGCTCAGGAATGGGATAATCGTACACATCAGGGAGAGTGTGTGCCTACATAGGCAGTACGGAGACTTACAAGTCATTCCTGCTCGGGATTCTGGGTAAAAAAAGCATCAGTTAAAAAGCCTATGTAGGCACACACTCTCCCTGATGTGTACGATTATCCCCTGACCCTGGTCTATGGTCTCTCACTCTGCCAAATCAGTTATCCCTGCGCTATGCTGAGGAGGCCCAATAGGCCGAAACAGCGCTGTCTATAGCTGGGAATCTGTTCCTTTTGGAATAAAAATACTAATTTGGCAATTAAATCTGCATCATGATAGTAGACTTTTTAACTGAGTCATGCATGATGTTAAGGATGCTGCCCTCTAGAGGGCGGCGTACAGAGTGCACTGTTCTCCTAATTACATCCTGGAGAATAGATTTGCATATTTTTTGCTCAGGAATGGTGAGCGATAGAGAAAAAAAAAATCAAGCATTGGTTGAATCAGTGCAGCAGTTGGAGAGGTGGAGGTCATGAAAATTCCTCTTTAAGTGAGCTATCTGGTTAGAATAACATAACTTTTCACTCTGTCCCCTATCATGGCATATAGTGAGGAGGATGACCCTTGACCTCTGTAGTGACAGGAGCAGAGAGAGATTAAATTATCCTCCCCCAGTATCCTCCGTCCAGTGTTTTCTGTCTATAGAAGAGTCTTTTTGGAAAAAGGGCCTGGACTTTTTTGTCATACCTTTCTGGCAACTGGGCCTCAGGGAGTGTTGCTTCGGCACCCATCTCCTTAATATAGGACCTCTTGGTCCCACGGTCTTGCACGACTAAAGCTGGGGAGAGAAGCGCTGCTTTGTCTCTCCCTTAGCTGGCTACTCTGGATTCCTGCAGTATACTAGGTCAGCATCACACTGCTTTGTCGCCCCCAGAAGTGACAACAGGGAGGCGCTTGCCTGCATCTTGAGAGTGTCTTCCACTGGCGACTCCAGGAGTAGGTAAGACCGGCATAAAATAGCAGTGTTTGCCACGTGTGTACTGCTCTGAGGTCTGCCCCTATAGTTGACATGTCCATACCAGAGTGAGCCATGGCAGAATCGCTAGGTTCATCTGTCGCTTTGGTGTCTTCTGTGAGTCCAATGATGGGAGGCATTCAAACTCTTTAAGCACTTTGGAGATACAGTCACCACATTTATACATTTATAGTCTGCCAATCTCTTCCAGCACACTGGATGTTTCTTTGAAGGAGGTTTTTTTAAAGGTAGATTTATGTTTTTGAGCTTTTTCTGTCTCTCTCTAAAAATGAGAGACAGAATTTTAGATAGAGAAGGCTCAAAATCCTAAATCTACCTCCAAAAACCTACTTCAAAGAAATGTCCAGTGTGCTGTAAAAGACTGGAAGACTATAAATAGATCACTGTAGTGCTATTATGGACACTTTTCCCCTATCCACTGACCCTGTTTTAACTTTTTAGGATTTGACAATAACTAAAAGACTCAATGGCTCGCAAGTCTCCACTCCGCTGTGCATAGAACATGGTGGCAAATTCCAGAGGTCAAAACTAATAAAATAAATTTAAATTTGGGCCAATAAGCACAGGGTGGAGATGTTATCAAAAAGGTGGCAAGGGAAGAGGTTTCCTCCATAACCCCAATAACAACCAAGTTAAATAAATAACCTCAAGGATGCTTACTATCCCACTGGATCTAGCAGTCCTCCCAGAAGTTGCTGAGATTTGCATAAGAAAATGAACAAGATCAGTTTCTACATTTTCTGTTCACAGTGCTCCTTTTTGGCATAGTATCAGCTCTCCGCATCTTCACCATAGTGAGAACAGAAGTACAACCTTCTTCTAATAGAAGATACATACTGTCCACCTGCAGGGACTTGTAATAAATTTCCTTTCCAGATAGAACTGGATAATAAACCAATAAAAAAAAATCAGATCTGGTTCCAGAAAAAAAAGGGGTAATTTTGGCCTCCATAAAACAAGCCATTATTCCTTCAGAGAACAAGGAAAGACTGATAAACAACGTCACAGTCCTTTAGAGAACAAAGTTCTGCAAAATCAGATCTGCCATGAGTTTCCTGGGATAACTCAGTCTGCTTATAGTCGGTGGCTTGAAGTCAAAGTCGCTACAGATGTTTCCAAAATTGAATCATTTCTTCCTGGAACAGGAACCAGATTTCACTGGATTATATTCTAAGAATTCCAAGCAGAGTAAAATTATCCCGAAATTGTTGGAAGTAGGTAAAATCTTCAGCAATATAGTGGCATCAGTGGCCAATAATATTCATCCAGATGCAAGTCTCTGGGGCTGGGGTGTAAAGCTGCCAGATAGCTACCTTCAGTGTGTTTTGCTTTCCCATATTGCGAACCAATCATCAATACGGAGTGCTCATGGTTGTGAGACAAGCCCTAGAAGCCTCTACGGTACTTTTTTTCTTCAGAGAGCCCATGTAAAAATTTTATTAGACAATATGATAATCCCGAAAACTCATTATGTCAGAAGATATTTGTGCGGATAGAAGAAAATCTGAGCTCTTTGAATGAAAAGCAATCGGATATCCACCATCCCCCCCTTCCCCAAAAAAGACACCTTATACAGCCCTGTATATGGAAATCTATAAAAAATATATGGCAACTCCAAGATTTTTATGGGGTTAAAAGAACTGTTCAGAATTCAGGCAACATGTCAATTTGGCCATAAAAACTAAGAATGTTACGCAAATTAAGTTTTTCTCTAATATTTTTATTTTTTGCTAGATTCCCAGTACATTGTACAAAATAATATTATGAAGTACAATTAATCCCACAAAAACTAAGCCCTCATATGCCTCTGTGAATGGAAAAGTAATAAAGTTATAGCTTTGGGAAGTAAAAAAAGAAAAATTGAAAAATGATTGTAGGGAAAGGGTTAAATAACTGTGAAGCAGAAATGAGTTAATCCTTTAGCAGTATGTTAAACCTATTTATATAATGCAGATCCAGTATATTGAGGTGTCCAGACAAGCAGAGAGAAGAGTATGCATGAATTTGCATTACTACACCATATGTGTGACAAGTAAATGTCTTAGATGTTGTCCCTTTAAATAGCTTTATAGTATCTTGTTTTGATCGGCATAATCGAATAGTTTCCAAGGCACCTGTAGGGAAAGATATATTTTAGCAGACAAGCAATCTTTTTTTTTCTTAAATAGTTGCTGAATTGCCAGTTAATCCCTGCCAGAATATCAGTAACACTAGATATACTTATGGCGCGGGCTACGTGCTGATTTATACTAAGTAGTGGGCAGTGGAAACATGCATGGTGTGATCTGGCAACCTATTCAGAAGCATTAGAACTGCATTAAGAGCCATATTTATGTAGATAATATGTAAAATTGCCTGGGTGTTCAATATCAACCCTAGTTACTTCAAAAACTCTTTCTTTATAATTTCTTTACATTAAAAAAGAAAAAAATGTGCAGATGCAGTGCGTTTGTAAAGGATACTATTCACTTATTGTTAAATGTTTAACAATTCATAGTTAAAGAAAGCAAAAGGCTGGTTATATCAGTGGCTGTGATTGATAGAGTCCGAGACCGAGTTCGGGTGGCGTTTGCGTCAGAAAAATTCAAATAACATCAAAATAAAATCATTATTTTTAATTATGAGATATAAAAAAATTGTTCTATTATTTCATACATAGTTGCATACCGGTATTTACTTTCATAGCGATTAAATCATTGGCTATATAATGAATTTAAGGAGTTGTACTGCTTCTGACTGACAAAGAAGTCGAATCATGAATAGGAGTCAGTTTGTGGAAGTTGTGTGTAAATGATCAAAGTGAATTAACTCTCTATTACCCTAATTTAGTATTTGGTATTAGGTTTCCTAAACCAAACTCCCTCTTCCTCCTAATAAAGCAGTAGAGTTCTTCCTCTTGACTTTTGTATCTTCGTCACAAATGCTAACTTAAGGGGGCATTCATATTTGAATGGGTTTTTAAAGCAAACCGCTGGTGTCCGTATGCAGCCTCTCCGCGGAAAAAACGCAAAATCCTGCTTGTCTGTGCAAAAAAAACAAACAAAAAACTGTTTCCCCACGGAGAGGCTGCATATGGACACCAGACGTTTGGTCTAAAAACCCATTCATGGATGCAAGTGTGAACGCCCCCTTACAGGAGTTACAGTATTAATGGCCTATTTTTAGCTGATCAGCTGACTGACGGAGCCGTTGCTGTTGTAGTGGCATTGCCTGAAATTCACCTGAATTGCTGTAACAGTACAAGCAGTACCAGTAAACAAAGAACATGATGTGGCTTTTCAGTTGCCTTATTGGCATAGTTGTTGGATGTCAAACTCCCACTGATCTGATATTGATGGCGTATCCTAAAATCATCAATATTTTATTCCCGAAAATAACCTTTTAATGCCATGCCATTTGGTCAAAGTGATTTTATAAAAATGTTTATGTAAAGGCAGTTGAACATAGAGGGCAGCTTATTCGCCATGACAGCTTTCGGGTGCAGAGTTTGCACCTATGCAACAGGGCCCCAAAACAATCCTTCACAATGTAGGATAATAAGTAAGATTCTAAGAATAGTGGTGACATGATGTATAATGCCCTTCTTTATTCACTAAAAGCAGAGATTAGTATGGGGATTGTGGAGTAGAAGTATCAATGATAGAACTCATTGTATTGTGTTCCAGGTCTTGCTCTGTCTTTCCCCTTGATGCATGGATACAATTGTTTATTTTCTAGTTTTGACATTTTACAATTAATATGATAATAATCTTGTGGAGCACCTGTAAATATCAAGCCAAAGGTACATGTTGTAATTTGTTCTATGACGTTCTATAGAAATTGAAGATGTACATTCCAGTGAGCTGCACATGGCCATAGGGCATGTAGACTAATGTGATATGCAGTACAAGAACAGGCTGGCCACACTCTTTATACTGTGATCTTTCACTTTGTTATAATGTATGTAACTAGGCAGAGATTTACTCATAATTAGGATTTCTATGAAGTGCTGGGAATAGTTTGACTTCTCATATTGCCCTGCGGTGACTGTCTAAAATGTTTTAGAAGGGAACTCTTAATAAATCTCACATTTTTTCATGCTGTTTTCAGTAACTCCAGTCATTGCAGACAGACAATCCTCAATAGCTATATTACTATGACATGGCCTGGGAAACTTCAAATGGTTCCTGACTGTAATAGTAAGAGGATGGCTCCCATGATCTCACTGCACGGGTGCCGTCCTGCACAGATATGACCAGTGGGATTTTTCTTTAAAACTTTGGGGAGCTACATTGCAGCGGAGACATGGTAGCTATGGCGGCCGGTCTGCAGCAAAGCGGCCTCCATCTTTAAAGACCTAGGAGGACTTAAACAAAGCGACATGGATTCAGCAGGAAGGGTCAATTTAAGTCCTTCCTGTATATTCCCTTTCCTTGTTAACCTACTCCAGACCTTAGCTCAGAAAAGTAGAGGAAAATCTGCCACAAAAAATTTGGGTATCTCCCTTGGCTACAGAGATATCACTGCCATTAGTCTTGGCTGCTGATATAACGTACTGTCATAGGGGCCGGCCGTACGCTATGTCATTGCAGGGCGGTGAGGAACGCCTTCGTTCACAGTTTAAGACTTTACCAGTGTGGTGTTGGGGATTTTTCTCTGTGCCCAGCGATGACATTGAGCTGTGAGGCCAGCCCCCTTGACAGTGCAGTGATATTAGTAGCTGAAAATAACGGTGCCAATATATCTGGTATTGGTGCAGATACCCGCAAAACTGAAAGTGTGATGAATTCATGTGTTGCAACAGTATATAGCATGCCCTATCTTAAAGGACATGATAGGTTCTCTTTAAGAATGGAGCTTCAACCACCGATCTAAAGCGGAGTAAGAGTAAGATGCACCAAACTTATTAAAATACATTTGTTACCTCTTTTGGCTGTGTTTGTACCATAAAAGAAAATCTGTGCCTGCTGTAATCAGGCATAATTCCGTAATTTCTGCAAATTTCTAGCCACAGTTGTGGTAAATCTGTTGGGCTGTGGGAGGGATGACACCTCCTCCCACCAATCCCCTTCCTCACTTCTCTAGTCTCTTGAAAACTGGTCAGAGAAGTGCAGTTCTACATTTACAAGTGTGACTTGTGTCAGAACCCCAGGAAACCAGTGTGCACGTGATAATTTCAGTATACAATGGCCCATGTAACGTATAGTTTATAAGAGATTTCTGTTTTGGCTATAGCTTTTACCTGGTGATCTCATTATGGTGTTAAATATTGCTATATGGTCTGCTCTCCACAGTGAAGAATGCCAGCTTCATCTCAGCAGTGGGTGGTTACTGGCAGTCTAACCGCTTCACTTGGAAAGTATATATCCACTGCTGTTCCATTTTTAGCATTTTCCCTATTCACATTACCAAAATACATAAACCAAAATGCAGGCCCACATCGTTTTATGTGGCCGGTGCAGTCAGTGCAGACTAAAACAAACTTGTGAAATTACTACTTTAAGGCAGAACGTGCTCTATTTATTCCTTCTCATACACACTAGAAAAGTATAGCAAACAAAGCCTGACAGTTTAATTATGCAATTAAAAGGAAAGCAAAGTCTGTATTTTAGAATATTTAGTTAGCGGGGGAATGTGTAAATCAACAGAATGATTCAGTGGCTTCCCACACTTTATCTTCAGGTTCAAGCAGAATCTGTTCACAGCTAGCTCTGGGATAAATGGATGTCGTTCACTATGGTATTCTACCAATGAACTAGACGGATATTTGAAAATCCAAAAAGGCTTGTCTAGTTTCAGACCAATATTCAGAGACAAATGTTATTGTTTGTATAATGAGAAGTTCTACAAATTTCCAATGTTCTTTCTGTATCAATTCCTCATAGTTCTCTGCTTGCTGTCATTCATTGTTTGCATCCAGTGGATAAAAATCAGTCCATGGACATGTGATATACAGGTATGATCCATGGTCATGTGGTGAATACACAGGTGCACACCTCGTTACCATGTAGATATTGCATTAATGTCTATAATAAGCTCTGCACCTGTGTGTCCATCACCTGATCATGGACTGTCCGTCACATGACCATGGACTGTCCGTCACCTGATCATGGACTGTCCGTCACCTGATCATGGACTGTCCGTCACCTGATCATGGACTGTCCGTCACCTGATCATGGACTGTCCGTCACATGACCATGGACTGTCCGTCACCTGATCATGGACTGTCCGTCACCTGATCATGGACTGTCCGTCACCTGATCATGGACTGTCCGTCACCTGATCATGGACTGTCCGTCACCTGATCATGGACTGTCCGTCACCTGATCATGGACTGTCCGTCACCTGATCATGGACTGTCCGTCACCTGATCATGGACTGTCCGTCACCTGATCATGGACTGTCCGTCACCTGATCATGGCTTAAAAAATTGAAGAAAAAAAGGACACCGAGTGTAATTCAATTGGATGCAAAAAGGTAGGTGGAAAAATCAGAAAATCTCACCTGGTTGGGTTGTGCATGCAGGGTTTTTCTGTCCGCTTGAGAAGTCGGACATCTTCTCTTGCGGACAGGAAAGGACGGACACGGAGTGCAAAAGAACGCACCCGATGCCCATTCAAGTGAATGACAGGTGTCACGGACACATCTAGTGTCCGCTCCTAGTGTCCGTGACAGATTTTGAGCGGACACTAGGAGCGGACACTACATGTCGGACACCGACGGTAGTGTGAACGCTCCCTTAGAAAACCATGAGGAATTGATACAGCAAGTATACTGTATAGGCTTATATACTAGCATTATAGCATACAACTGCTCTCTCAATACAATTGTCTCTCAATATTGTCTGATACTGGACAACTGCTCTAAATTTACTTGATTGTTGCTGTAATGGGGGCAACAATATCAGATACTTTTGGCCTCCAGTCAAAAGGTCCCACTTCCACATAGTTAAACAGTATTAGAAATAGCTTGGTGGCTCTGTTACAGATTTTATATTAGGGCCCAGGATCCTCAGGTTATGCCTCCACATTAAGATCACATACACTGTAATGATATGCCAATGCTTGGATGGAATTTACAACAAATGTATCCTGAATACATTGCTTATGTGCGTTCTTTATCTTTAGTTTCTCTACTGTGCAATTTATTTATTATTTATTTATATAGCACCATTAATTCCATGGTGCTGTACATTATTATATTAATTCCATGGTGCTGTACATTATTATATTAATTCTATGGTGCTTTACATTTGGGGTTTACATACAGTACACAAAATATACTAACAGATATAATACTAACAGTGACCGACTGGCACAGTAAGATAGAGGGCCCTGCCCGCAAAGGCTTACAATCTATGGGGCAAGAGGGATAGAGACAGAAGGTGAGAGGGGAGATGGTTCAGATGGTTTATTTATTTATTTTTATGTTTTATTCATTTAGTGTTTTACTTGCATTTTCATTCTCCTATTTTTTCCTTTTTAATCTTGCTCAGATTTTGGCAGCCACCAGGGTATCCCTTCCATTACAATCAATACAATAAACTTGTCTCTACAATATTTTTATTGCTTTGCCTTTTATCATTCTAAGTTAATTTTAGAGCAGAGCTGTGCTTTGTTATAGAAATAGATTTTCTTAATATTTTTGTACTGTACATGCCGTTGTTGCCATTGCTAGAACCCTGAAGCAGATTGTAAAACATAAGCAGATGTTGTTTTGCTGCGTCACGCAATAATATGTTTGCAAGCATAAAGAAGACACTTGCATTCAAGTTAATACAGATTTAAAGGCTAAAATTCTCTATAGAACAGGAAATTTTATATGTTCTATGATTTAGATTTTGAAATTTCATTCTAACCTGAAAGGTAGTTAAAGGTAAGGTACTGGCACCAACTCAGGAGCAGAGCGGGTGCTTTAATCGCATAATGAATAAATAAACAGCAGAGACCTGATGGCAGTGCCTGTGGTCAGAAACTCCTCTCTCTGATCACATGCCGTTAACCCCATTAGATGCCATGTCAGATGTGATCACAGCACTTCAGGTGTTCTGTTGCAGGCTTCAATAGTTAAAGGGGTTCTATCTGTAAAATTATGCTGTATGAGCCCCACATATGCGTGAATAGCCTTTAAAAAGGCTATAAATTATACTTATCATGCACGCTGGGCAGTGATGCACCGTCCGTCGTCATTTTCTGGCACGCCTTCCTCTTCTTTCTTCTTCTTTTGGCAACACCCTCCGGTCCTGGCTCTTCCCCGGCTTCATCGTCCTCTTCTTCCAGCGGGATTGGTTCAAATCCGGCACGTGCGCAGTATTTCTCCCTCCAGAGCGCTACTGCGCACACTCGGCACCATTTTTCCCAGTGGCAGTTCGTGAGCGTACTGCACATGCGTAGTAGGCTTGCATAGTTCTAAGGGGAACTCAGTATGCTCAGTTCCCCTTAGAACTACGCGAGCGTACTGCACATGAGCAGTACACTCGCGAACTGCCATTGGGAAAAATGGTGCTGGAGTGTGCGCAGTAGCGCTCAGGATTTGAACCAAGCCCACCAGAAGAAGAGGAAGATCAAGGCGGAGAAGAGCCAGGACCAGAAAGAAGGCATGCCAGAAGATGACGTCGGACCATGCATCACCGCCCAGCGTGTACGATAAGTATAATTTACTTCTCTCTCCGGCAGCCGGCTCCAAAATGGGGCTGGCACCAGCAGCACACATGTGCTGCTGGGCCAGAGGAGAGGGAGATCTTTCGGTCAACTGCCTCAGGCAGCTGACAGCAAGGAGAGGTGATCAGAGACCCCCATAGAGGGTCTCCTATATGCTGATCATATATGTGTAGGGGCCTTTAATAATAGCAGAAACATATATTTGTACCTGCAATGCAATGTCATTGCTGGGTGGTAAGGCATGCCCACTTTGACAGTACAGCACTATGGACGCAAATTTTCTCAAAACCTATGGGGTCAAAATACTCACTATACCCCTTAATGAATACCTTAAGGGGTCTAGTTTATAAAATGGGGTCATTTATGGGGGTTTTCAATTGCTTTGGCAACTCAAATCTTGTTTGAATGTGCAATGGGCCTAAAATATCTGCAAGCAAAATTTGTGTTTTGCAATCCAGTCGGAACTCCCTACCTCTTGGGCCCTACTGTATGTGTGTACATAGGACTAAGGGCACAAAGTGTACATTTTTTAACATGGGATAAGTGGGGTGATATATTTTGGAGTGTGTTTCTTCTTTTTGATGTGTTGTGTGCAAAAAAAACTGCCTTTAAAATGACACATTTGAAAAAAATGAAAATGTAATATTTTTAAAAAATTTGCAATAATGCTTGCAAAACAATATTTGTTTGATCAAAATGCTCACTATACCCCTCAAAGAATACCTGATGGGGTATAGTTTCCTAAATTGGGTCATTTAATGGGAGGTTCTATCATTATGCCACCTATTCCTGTTGTGGGGAATCGCTCAGGTAGATGCTTGTAGCAGTGCAGGAAACACTGGATTGCACACAAGTTCAGGCTTTATTCACATGTAACACATACACTACTTTTGCAAAGCCACAGGATAAACAAAACCAAATCCTTCTCTGCTAAGAAAACTAACTTAAACGTAAGGAAACTTTTCCCTGACTATACAGGAGACTGGCTACCAGTATCCCACCTTGGCAACAACAACGGGTGGCACAGTACCTGCTTTGGAGGTCCGGTCTGGACAGTTCAACTCTGTCAGTGTGGTTCCACACTGCTAGTCTTCACACTCAGACTGTTATTAGGGCCTGATTAGTCAGCTGACCTCCCTGGTGTGAATCTTTACCAAACACCCTTTAGCTGCCTGACTGGGAACTAGATGGAAGAGAGTGCCGCTGTGATGCCTCTTACAGAGAGCAGATGGTCAAATTGGGAGATTGTGTTCCCTAAGGCTAGATTCTCACAATGGAATTGGCCGCTGAGTTTGAGGCTGGTTTTCAGTGGCAGGCAGTGATGAACACTTTATTTTTTTTCAGGATGCCATAAACATAAGAATCCTACTGGATTTTCCTATGGCTCATTCAAGCTCCTTCTCTCTCCTCCCCTTTCCATAGACTTCTATGGTGAGCTGCAATTTCATGCTTCAGTGAGATCAAGGCTGATTCAGCAGAGATTTCAGAGAAAATGTCAGCTTAAGAGGTGAGGAGGAAAATAGTCTGATAAATGGAGAAAAGGGTATTTCTCTTTGACAAGTTAGATTAAAAAATGTGTTATATTAGTTTGTACTATTCCTTAACGTAGAGTTTGTTGCTTAGTTAGTGGCAGTGTATTATTCACAGCATCAACCTAGTGATACTCCCTAAGAGGTAAAGCCTCATATGCATGCCTGTGTTGCAAATCACTTTTCTCTAATAAGACTTCCAAAAAGGGGCATAGCAGTTTAGCATACCTCCATATGTTCCTAGTTTAATACAGGGGTTTACAGAGTTTGTATCCTGCATTATGTAGGGGTTCTGTTCTCTTCTCTGTGCCTGTTCTCTTCTATGACTGTATAATTCTTCTTGTATGTTCTCTTATATATCCCCATTATGGCTGCAGCATATTTTGAATTTGCCTCTGAAGCTTTGAGGAAGTACCATAAGGAGCCGATTGTCCCCCCTCCCTTATCCATTACTTACACTAATGCTTTCTTTGTATGTAATTCCAGGAATAACTGTACAGTAGCAAACAAATAGCTGAGAAAAGCCCAAGTGACCATAATATAATATAGGAAATAAAGGAACACTGAACTGCAGGCATGTAGTTAAAACACAGGGAAAATACAATCTATGAGCAGTCAGGAAAGCTGCTTACTGTCTGTGAGTAATATCCCATTTGTAACCACACAAGCAGCCATAAGTACATAACCTTTTCTTATAAAGTATGAGATTTGCTGCCTGTTCAGTCCTTTGCACAGAGCAAGCAGTTTGGATGAACCTTCTCTAGCAACAAGCAGTGAACTACAAATTAGCTAAAAGGGGGACACCTAGTGGCAGGAACTTCAGAGAGGTTTTTTGGGCAGAAAACATCCACATTTTTGTTAAAATACATTACATTTTAATACAGAATCACATCATTTATTAAATAAAACGAAGTTGTCTGAAAAGATAATGATGATTTAAAAGGGATATGTTGTTTTTTTCTGCTTTTTGTATGAAATTTTCCTTTAAAACATTGCAGTTCTTATCAATTACATATTCTGAATTTTATTAAGTGAAACAAACAGTAAAATCCTAATATTAGCTCTAGAAAGCCCGTTCATAAGTGTAAAATATGGAACAGAATTAGGTTTTAAAAACTACTAGGGTGTTGAAAGTAGACTTTATGATGTGCGGTTGTTATTTTGACTCTACTACCCTAATGTGAAAATAAATAGTGGAGTGTGAAGGAAGTCAAAATATTGTGTGCTGAGTAGCAAATGTGGATTTTATGTGCGAACATGTTTGTCATTATTTATAATGCAACTGAATTCAATATGGTTGAAATATGTTTATGGATATGGCTCTGCGTTCCAAGGGCCAACAAGTGCTGTCTGTGCTCCTTACATGTGAATTCAATGTGTGTGTTTGGGCAGATAAAAGAAATGCATGCAACTTCACACAAAATGAAAATATATAGTACATACACAGATGTGTGTGTATATATAGTACAGTGGACATGCAGTAGATACACATGTGTGCACAAAAAAAACAGTGTGTGTGTATATATGTATGTGTATATATGTGTATATATATATATATATATATATATATATATATATATATATATATACACACACACACTGTTTTTTTGTGCACACATGTGTATCTACTGCATGTCCACTGTACTATATATACACACATCTGTGTATGTACTGTATATTTTCATAAAAACAATTTGCAGATTCATCAACAGTATCATAAATTACTAACATTATTGTGATGTCCAAAGTAAAATTAAAATGTATACGGTATATTTAGATATTTTTTAGCATGTTAAATTGTGTTGAAATTTTTAAACACTACCTATTGGTATACCAGTTTTACCTTACAGATATTTTTTTTCTGCATAAAGAGAGCGCAAATTGATGATTTTTTTTTTCTTGCTAGACTGCTTTTAAAACTATTGAGGGAGGAGTAAATAGCGTCTTGCATAGATAATGGGCTTGGGACATGTTTTAACATTTTTTTGTACCAGTTAATCCAAAAGACAGCAATTTAGCTCCTTACTTTGTTTTTGTTTAATTTTTCTTTTTTTCTGTGGCTTAATAAACACAAACGTACCATAGTGCCATAAACATTTACTTGGGTACCATAGACACATATGTTGAGCAGCTATAATATTAAAACAATACTAATAGTCAAATTGAATAACCTTGTTTAGGGTGTTTACGTGTATTAGTCACCAAATGAAGAGTCCATTCTTGAAGTTCATTTAAGAAAAATCATCCAGCGTAAAGAGAGCTTTCAAATGACACCAGAAGTACTTTTCTAGGTACTATAAAATAGTAATAAATAAAATACAGCTATTTGAAGTGACCCTTTGGTATTTGCTATAGATCTACGGTATATACTAACAATAGAGGATAAATTAGGGATGGATTTCTCTTGCTACACTTAAAGAGAACTTTAGAACTTGTTTTCTGCTAAAAGAAAGTATGATAGGTTAATAAAGTGTATTACAAAAATGAATAATGCAATCCTCTGATAATGGTGTAAGCGAGGCTGAGAATGAAGGGTCTGCAAGCTGCTATTGACTAATACAAGTCCTGTGATGTGATATGGAGGAAGGTCCTGGATGTAGAAGCCAGTAGTACTATGTATGTCTTTGTGAGTATGTTAATATTGGTAGGTCCTAGAGAGCAAAAACTGGGTCTAAAACCTTTGGAAGCACCTGACTTATGTGCCAAATTATATTCAGATTGGTTCAGTCATTTGGCCGTACTTTAAAAATAGACAATAGAATTTCAGTTATACATATTATGACAACTCAGGGGTTCAGTTACCTTCACTATGAGACCCTGAGTCTACTACCCAGTATCCCCACAAATACAGCAGTTCTCCCCAACTCACCAGGTTCTGACTCCCATAGGCCTTGGCACAGCATTATGGGAAGGATTGACATTTTACTCATAGAGGCCTTCCAGCTAGGTGCTAATTAACCTCATTAACAATCCACTTGTCTGCAGATCAAATGAAACACTTAACTTTACAGAGCCTTTTCTTTTCCACCCTGCTTTCCCAGGGTAAAGTACACATTGTTCGGTACCTCCGATGACACAAACTTGCTACTCCAACAGTCACACTGCCATAACAAATTTTATATATATATATACTCAGTATATATATATATATATATATATATATATATATATATATATCCTTACTAATATTATAAATGTGAATGTTTGTTTGTATGTTTGTACCTCAATCACTCTGAAACGCCCAAACGGGTTAGAGTGAGATTTGCCACATACCTAGAATGGCGCCTGGAAGGAAACTGCCTTGGTGATGTAGGCCGGGGTTGTGGGGGGAGGGGGAATGGGGGTGTGTGTTGGTGGAGGCCGGGGGAGTGGGGACCGGGGTCACCGGGGTAGGTGCAGGCCAGGATTGCTGGAGGGGGGGGAGGTTGGGGCTGTTGACCGGGGGTGAAGGGAGGGGGGAAGGGCAGAGAAGGGAGGCCGGGGTCCCTTTGGAGGGGCCTGCCGGGGTCATGGAGGGAGAAGGGTGCACGGTGTCGTGGCGGCCGCGGGGCAATGGGGGGGAGGAGGGCAGGGGCTGCGCTGCAGGTATGTTGCGCACAAGGGGAAGGGGGCCGTGAACGAAGTCAGGGGTATTGCTAATATATATATATATATATATATATATATATATATATATATATATATATATATATTCATTGGCACTGTACTTCATTCAGTGCTGCTGTTGTAATTTAATAGCTAGTGGATCCTACAGCTAATTAACTAATTGCTGACATCTGCCCATAGTACAGAACCATAGAGAGTGCAGTGTTCGTACATAAATGCACAACTGGGCTCAGGTGCTTCAGGAGCTTTTAGTGTTGACTTTTGCTGTATGGTGCATGAGTTGTCTAAGATTCCCAGCTGTGTTTTATGGAAAATGTTTGTGTTGAGATAGCTCATGATGTTAGAATGGATTTATAGCTGTTGACATGAGAAATGTTTGCATGGTCCAAGTTTTTTTTTTCCTGCTTTTTTTTTTCCCTTTAACAAATGTTTGTGTATTTGTGTCATTTTATTTTCAACGGTTATCATGTTTTTATGGATTTTGATGCATTTACAGATTTCAATGGATTGTATAAACACAGTAAGAGTGTGTGTGTGTGTGTGTGTATATATATATATATATATATATATATATATATATATATATATGTATATGTAGATGTAATACATAATCAGAATAATATACAATAAGTCATCTTTGCTTTTACCAAGTCTACACACTCACATTAGATAACAGAAACTAAGGTAAAGGAATTTTTAGGCAAATTTCAGACTTCTCCAATGTTCCAGGGTGGTAGATGATTTAATATTATCTTCCCTGGCAGTCAAGGCTAGCAGAGGTTTAAAGGGAGTCTGTCAGGACCAAAATGCATCCCAGACTAGTTCTGTATACTGATGATGTATAGGGGCCTTTAATAATAGCAGAAACATATATTTGTAGCTGCAATGCAACGTCATTGCTGGGTGGTAAGGAATGCCCACTTTGGCAGTACAGCACTATGGACTCTACTGACAGTGAAGAGCTATGGTAACGGCACCGATATCTCTTCCCCAGGGGCACATAACAGGAAAGCCGATAGTGAGCTGAATTCATTGCACTGTCGGCTTTCTAGCAGTATATAAAATCACATGTGCCCAAGGACATGAAAGGTCCTCTTTAAGTTCTAGCGGTCTACACTAGTAAATGTATTAATACCTGTTGATCAGCAGGATAGAAGTTCCGCTTTCAACAATGATTTCTATATTGTCAATTCTACAATTTGCAGTAAAATATTTTTTTTGCAATGTTTCCTTGTCATATTTTGAGTGGATTAGATATTATTTGCTATTATTAATAATGATAACTCCCTTGGTATGTTTCCTTGGGGTTGCTACCTCTTTTTCTTATGATGTCATGCTTAAAGGAATCACAGTTCTATCAGATTTCACTCCTTTATATGCAGTGGCTGGTATATTTTTTCAGTTTCCTTCAGATCTGTACATAGTGTAATGCGTATTACACTGAGGTTTGTCAGGTTACATATGTTCTGAATGACAAATTCTATTTTAATGTACATGCCAGTGCAGTTCTTATTAGGTTACATACATATTGATACAATATATTTCACACCAAAGTTGACATTAGTACCTATTACTTTTAACAGGGGAAACCTATCCTTTCACAATGAGTAGAACATACATCAGGACTGATGAAGATTGATTCTCTACTGCTCGTGGAAAGAGACTGTAATCCATTGGGATGTTTAGAGCATATTTCACAGGCCTTAACATATAGTCTCCTTTGACTTGAGTTTGAACTTTGCATTTTTGTAGGTCTTTGGTAATGTTCCAAGCTGGGTGCCTAGCCACATCTGGACATAATATTTGGAAAGGGTAACCTATACTTTTTCACAACGGAAAGATATTGGACATCTTGTGGTCATGAACAATATAATCAGCCGTCTTGGGATTTAGATAGATATCTTTAGAATAAATCATGCATTCAGTTCTTGTATTCAGCTTTCTGTACATCGGTAACATTATACACTTTGTCTTATTTTGAGAAGAGAGACTGCCATTTGCAGCTGATTTATCTCAACTCTTGTGACTACCGTACTTCAGTTACAGCACACTTTTATGTCATGACACACTGCAAAAAATATATTTAGACAAATTGTCACCTCCTTGTCCTGTTGTTTTGAAAGTCTTATTCAAGAAGAGCATTAGTAATTTATCATATAATGCTAGAAATTTTGGTCCTGTCAGATCCCTGCTAGGTAAAGTGTCACCAAAAATTACCTATTTTTAAACGAAGTTTTTATGAGAAACACATTTAAGAATATTTTATGATTTTACTAGCATCTGCGACTTCGTCTACGGGTTGGCATTGGCGCTGAGCTGCTTCTATTTAGGCAAGTCGTGTTGATTATGATCCGCCGTGCGCCCCCACCTCCCCTGGCCCTCGCCAGGCCACACGGCCTTTCTACCTACCGCCTGCTCCTGCCTTCCCCCCCTGTCACCCGCGCATCCGCTCCCTCCCATCCCTGCTCCTATGGCCCTGCTTCCGTTGGCGCCCCCGGTTCCCCTTTTGTGTCGCATGCCTTTTGCCCCCAACCTCCCATCCCGGGGCCCGTCCTTCACATCTTCATTTCCCTCAGCGGCCCCCCACCCGTATCTCACGGCTCCCTGGGCCCCCTGCCCGCATGCCAACCCCCAACCTCCTCTCTCGCGGCCCCCACACCCTCCTCCCCTCCCGCAGGCCCCCGGCACCCTCCTCCCCTCCCGCAGGCCCCTGGTCCTCCCTTTCCGCCCCCCCTCTCAAGGCACCCACCAGACCCTCTTCCCCCCCGTCCCATCCACCCTGTCTGGCCTCCCCGCCTCCCCTCGTAGACCACATAGACTGCAATGAGTCAGATCCAGATTTTAATAAATAAACAATAACAAAAAATGCAATGTGTTTCTTTATGTGGTAGCATATTCTAGACATTTGCCACTATTTCTGATTATGTGTAAACCTCCGTGAAAGGAACTTACAACCAGAGTTGTCTCCATATACGTAATAGGAGTGGTGTGTAGGGGAAACTTGTCACTGAGGCAAATCAAAAATGTAATTTTGCCAAAATCTAATTTTTACTTTTTCGAAATATAATCGCCCTTCTCTTTTCTGCATTTTCTGCACCAACTTCTTGGCTACATCATGCTTGTTTCCCTGCTGGAAACTTCATCTTTGCTCTGTTTATATAAATTTTATACGTTCTTGTTGATGTAACCAAGAACAAACAGTACTGCACATGCACCAGACTACAAACATGCAACATTTCTCAATGGAAAGTTAAAAGCTGCAGCTGAAGGGGAAAAAAAGCAAAATTACATGTTTGCTGTTCTACAGAAATATATGTTTAAACGGCTTAGACTTGACATACACACTTCTATTACTTGCATAGGATAAATGCAGACTCCCTTTAAAGGTTACCTGAGTTTTCATAAAAAGTTTAAACATCTGCAGGGTCTTGCTGAAGATGTACAATTTAACGTATTAGTGATCGATGAACTTCCTGCACCAGACACTAATGGGCCTTACTGCACCGCAATTGACTACCTATATCAATTGCAGCGTAATAATGTGTGTCCTCCTAGCAAATTACGTACTTCTAACATCAGGGATCTGCAAACCACCAATCCCAATGGTGACTGCGGGCACCTAAGGGCTTTTTGTGGGAGGGGTCTGACTCAGAGAGGCAATAAACCCCTACAAACAAGAGCGTAGGGTTCTGATGCCTTAACATGGCTGCCTATGTATAATTCTGATAGCAGATTGAAGTTAAAGTTCCCTAGGGAGACAAAAATGGTATGAAAAAAAGTTTTTTTGGTTTTTTTTAAAAAACCTATTTAAAACATAACACTATATTAATCCCATCACCCCAAAACATTCAGAAATAATTTAAAATAAATACATCACACACATATTGGGTATTGCCACAACTATAACAAACAGAGCAATACGGCTGTAATGTTAGAAAAAAATAGCTGATAAAAGTTAATCAGTTATAGGGCTTGGTATGTGTCAATGAAAAAACGCCCAAAAAATTATTTTGGTCAACAATGCCTAAAACAGGCCAACCATTAAAGGGTTAATTAAAGTGTAACTGTCATTGTTCCGAAATATAAAATATATAATAATCTACTTTTAGCTTTCGTAGTCCTGGTCATAGTAATTTTGTTGCTGATACTATTTTTCAATCTCTTAATGGCCTTAACTTGTTGCACTGCTTATAGCCATCCACCTGATTCTCATGGGAGAGTACACTATACTTGTTGACCCCCACCGATCCGTCACATCTCCTCTATTCAGTATCCTCTCACACTCTGTCATTGCAGAGTGCACTCAAAAGGGGATAGGAGAGCCTTCTGTAAAAGCTGCCCCATACTATTCCTTCATGTAGCCAACAGCTGTTGGGACACTTGACAGAAGCGATAAGTTGCCGACCATCTGGACAGAGGAGTTCAAATGGAGGGCACTCCTCTATAAATCTGTGGTGTAATGTTTATGGCCAGTGCAAAAAGAGGAGGAAAAAAGGAGGAAGGGACTTTTATCCCAAGAGTTCTGTGGGCAAGCTGTGCTGTGAAAGAGTAGGTGGTGTAATATAGAGTGCTGCTTGTAGGCCGCTGGAGAACTTGCCCACTTCCTGCAATCCCTCTTAACACCTCTACTGCTAGAGACAGATTTCATTTTACAAGCGGCAGTGGTTAGCAATATATAAGGAAGGAGAAATCCCTAGTAACCGGCATTTTGGAATGATTTTTTTTTTTCAAAACAAAAAATTTGCTGTTCATCTTTTCTTCCGCGTAGGCCTTTTTCTTCTATTGAAAAAAATAAACAAACAAGATGGAAGAAAGCATATTAACTTTGCAGTCAATGAAGACAGGATGCTACATCTGAATCAGTCATTTTGCTGACTTTTCAGTCTATGTTCTGATCCAATGACAAATCAGAGCAACAGACTTCAATGACGGTTGGTGTGAACCATGGTCCTTTCAACTGTCATATTATTATTTTTTGTTTTTGTACAATCAGGAGTTTGAAACTGTTATCACCTAAAGAGGGTAAATATAAAAAAATGGGAGCGACACCAAACGCCAATATAATTGTAAGTCACTTGGAGTAGGAGTTATTTTAAGTAGGCCTCTTATCTTTTGATGTTGTGAAATTGTCACAACATCATGATGGTATAAATAATTTATGTAGGTGATGGTAGCATCTTTTTCCCATATGCTATGATATAGCATGGATCAATGATACAGCAGTTTCTCAGGATAACCCAAGCAGGAATGGAGGGGTAGGGAGTAAGCGTGCACAACCAAAAGAGTACTCTTCAACAGTTTATTTGGCACAACGCGTTTCGGGCTGAGCCTTTTTTCAAGTGCAATACAAACTGTATGGCAGTTAATCTCAATATATCACTCAGTTTGTATTGCACTTGAAAAAGGGCTCACCCCGAAATGCATTGTGCCAAATAAACTGTTGAAGAGTACCCTTTTGGTTGTGTGTGCCTACTCCCCTACCCCTCCATTCCTGCTTGGGTTATCCTGAGGAACTGCTGTATCGCTTAAAGAAGATCATTCTTGGTGTTGAAACTCTAGGTCTGCTTATAAGATTAACTATAAGTGATATTTTGGTGATCAATAGGCTCGCCACCGAGTGTATACCTTTCAGGGTGGTGCATCATCATACACATTCCACATTTTGCTTGTGGTCTTTTTTTATAGCTGTATTTTAGACTTTTCAGGATGTGCCTGTAGTGGACTGCAGATGGACCGCATTAAAATATCCTGCAATTCACTTTGTTTACTATGCAGTGCACCCTGTACTTGTTCACTTTCAGTTGTAATGTTGGGTTTGCTGATCTATCATTTTGGCTTAGTACATGTCACTGCAGCACAACAAACACAAGGGATGTTAAACAGAAAGATAAATCTTGATGGAAATGAAGAAACGAGTTTATATAGTCTACAATCACAGTCTGTCGTAAATCTAGCCAGCACTGAATATGCTGTGGCTTGTAGGCTGTCTTAAGAGCCATAGAGTGAAAGGAGATTTTGCACCATCTCTTCTGATCTATGTGTAGTTGTGCAATTTATTTTTTGTGTCTCGCTTTTCATGTGTATTTGTCAATATAATTTGTTAGGGCATGGCACCATTATGGGATGTCACATTTGATGGTCTGGGAGGGTTTTTATGGTGTCAAATTTTTTGCAACTGCCAATTCTACCTTAGGCAACTATGCCAAGACAATTGATCTCTAGACACGGATACTCAACTGGTGAACACAGGCCAAACCTGGACTGTGGCCACAAGCTGTTCAGACTCCTGCCTTCTGGTCCTTCCATAATGACAGCATCTGAAATAAATACTCATCTCCTGACTACTATAACTTTAGTCCTGATACATTACAATAGTGGCAGATGGGATTGGCCAGTGTAACATGGCTACACTCCTTTATAGGCAGCATGGAAGAATTCTGATCCTGCTACTATTGTAATGTATGAGTTCTAAATGGCAGCAGTCAGGAGGTGAGTGGTTCTCCTGAACACTGTTGGTGTCAATTCTTTGAAGGGGTTACACTGTGCAGAGCACTCAGGTCCATTATACTTTATGAGGGACACTAAGGAGCCTTATACTTTGAGGGGGCACTTATAGGTCATTAAACCATTTGGAGGCCACTAATGGACCATTATCCTATGTGTGGGTGGGGGGAGAGGCAACAATGCCCCACATGCAATGCAATTGGTTCTCCCCACAAAGCATAATGCTGCTTAATGTCCCCACATAGTATAATGCCCCATTAAATAGTGTGGAGGCAACAATATGACATTATACTATGTGGGAGGCCACTAATGGGGCTTTATATATAAGTAACTGTTAGCTAATAACCCCTTTATCTTTCCTAGCAAACTAGTTAGTAACATAGACCCCTATACTTCACTTGACCGCCAGGGAAGTTTTAAAGTGATATGAAATATTTATTTCTAATTTTTCTTATAGTCAGACATGTCTTATTGCCTAAACAATATGGTAAGTAATTGATATGTTCAACTACTGTTCAGGAAGATGACGTAGCACAAACTGGTCATCCTGATCTTCTCTAGGGGGCAGCCAAATGTACCTGACCCTTCCTGGGCCTTCTGTCTTGAAGGGGTAAATTACTGCTTAAGGAGTCTTTGATTATTTGGAGAGGTTTTTTGCTTTTTTTTTTTTTTTGCTGAAGAAATGCTAATTTCTATACTCCTTTGGTCTCATTCGTTTTAATGGAACTGAATTGTAGCATTGCTATGTGACCAATGGACATGAGGTCATTTGCTGAGGAGAAAGCATACATGTTCTCTAATATTTCACAACCCCTTTAACTAATTTCCCTTATGATAATATGACAAAAGAACACAAATATATTAAAATGCGAGAATTTATTAGTCCTACATTGCATTTATTGTTTATATGATTTTGCTAAAGATGCCTAGACACGTGTGTGTGTGTGTGTGTGTATGTATATGTGTATGTATATGTGTATGTCTATGCACACACTATATAAAGTTCATACTGCATGGTCTTCACTGCAAGCTTCTGACTTGAGTATTACATTAGTATTAATTTGATATATCCTGGTATTATCTCCATCTGCGTAAACTTTGACTCTTTTCGACAGTTATATGGAGATGATCTGAAATTAAAAAAATGAAAACCTAAGAGG
This sequence comes from Leptodactylus fuscus, assembly GCF_031893055.1. NCBI lineage: Eukaryota > Metazoa > Chordata > Amphibia > Anura > Leptodactylidae > Leptodactylus > Leptodactylus fuscus. Next base: position 124,943,434 of record NC_134267.1, on the reverse strand, counting down.
CAAACTGTAATTTAGAGATACTCCAAAAATACAATATTAATATAAATTTGTATTTATGTCTTTTAAAAAGTAAATAGATAACAATTAACAAGGGCTAATACCAAATAAATGGAAATGTGTATAGCAATCTCTCTCCGATATGTATAAAAATATAATGATCTATCTTCCCTCAAACATGGGCTAACCCTTATATAATGATATAGAGAGAGTTGCATAAAGTTACATATGTAAATGTGGTAATAGCACTTACTAAAAAGCTGTGAGGTTTGGAGGCGTGCCAAAAGATGCAGGCGGATTTTGAAGCGGAATCTGCCTCAAAATCCGCCTGCAAAAAAGGCTCCCAATTCATTTCAATGGGAGTCCCTTGCTTTTTTTCCCCGCTAGCAATTTTTTTCAGCTAGCGGGAAAAACAAGTGACATGCCCTATTTTCCCGCGGATTCCGTGGCTGACTCAGCTGCGTCGTCCATGGTGTGAGACTCCCTCCTGATTAGGCCCATTCATTCAGGCCTTATCAGGAGTGGGATGCTGAGACCGGATGCCAATGCACTGCATCAGCATCCTGTTGCTGGTAGCCGCGCGGAGAACTAGCCCTCAATGTGCTTTTCGCATTGGCTTTCTCTGGAGGCGTGTTGTTGCTAGGGGAAAAAAATGTAATTCATATACACGTTGGTTGCTTGCCCCATGAGAATTTTCGCCTGTGGTCAACACCCAGCACGGCGACTACAGGTAAAAAGAGCAGAAATTGCCATGTCTCAGGTGTACGGAACAGCTCTTTTGCATATAGTTTAAAAGCCGATTTCTCAGCAGCAATATTTCACAAAAAGTTTTGTGGGTTTTTTTTCACTTTGTCACTAACTGCCCCCTAAAACAGTAACATACATACACTCACCGGCCACTTTATTAGGTACACCATGCTAGTAAGGGGTTGGACCCCCTTTTGCCTTCAGAACTGCCTCAATTCTTCGTGGCATAGATTCAACAAGGTGCTGGAAGCATTCCTCAGAGATTTTGGTCCATATTGACATGATGGCATCACACAGTTGCCGCAGATTTGTCGGCTGCACATCCATGATGCGAATCTCCCGTTCCACCACATCCCAAAGATGCTCTATTGGATTGAGATCTGGTGACTGTGGAGGCCATTGGAGTACAGTGAACTCATTGTCATGTTCAAGAAACCAGTCTGAGATGATTCCAGCTTTATGACATGGCATTGCATTATCCTGCTGAAAGTAGCCATCAGATGTTGGGTACATTGTGGTCATAAAGGGATGGACATGGTCAGCAACAATACTCAGGAAGGCTTTGGCGTTGCAACGATGCTCAATTGGTACCAAGGGGCCCAAAGAGTGCCAAGAAAATATTCCCCACACCATGACACCACCACCACCAGCCTGAACCGGTGATACAAGGCAGGATGGATCCATGCTTTCATGTTGTTGACGCCAAATTCTGACCCTACCATCCGAATGTCGCAGCAGAAATCGAGACTCATCAGACCAGGCAACGTTTTTCCAATCTTCAATTGTCCAATTTCGATGAGCTTGTGCAAATTGTAGCCTCAGTTTCCTGTTCTTAGCTGAAAGGAGTGGCACCCGGTGTGGTCTTCTGCTGCTGTAGCCCATCTGCCTCAAAGTTCGACGTACTGTGCGTTCAGAGATGCTCTTCTGGCTACCTTGGTTGTAACGGGTGGCTATTTGAGTCACTGTTGCCTTTCTATCAGCTCGAACCAGTCTGGCCATTCTCCTCTGACCTCTGGCATCAACAACGCATTTCCGCCCACAGAACTGCCGCTCACTGGATGTTTTTCTTTTTCGGACCATTCTCTGTAAACCCTAGAGATGGTTGTGCGTGAAAATCCCAGTAGATCAGCAGTTTCTGAAATACTCAGACCAGCCCTTCTGGCACCAACAACCATGCCACGTTCAAAGGCACTCAAATCACCTTTCTTCCCCATACTGATGCTCGGTTTGAACTGCAGGAGATTGTCTTGACCATGTCTACATGCCTAAATGCACTGAGTTGCTGCCATGTGATTGACTGATTAGAAATTAAGTGTTAACGAGCAGTTGGACAGGTGTACCTAATAAAGTGGCCGGTGAGTGTAGTTTATAGAAGCGCTTTAGAGGGTTACAATTAGTACAAATGTCTGTGCTCTCGTGTATTCCTCCCATCCTGACATGGCAGAAAATGGCTGGGAAAGTTCTGTTTATTCTTTGGCTAAGAAAATGCTTAGCAACTAAACATCTAAGCAAATTCACTAATCAAAAGTTTTAGTTCTTTTTGTTTAATTCCAAATGAATAATGTTAATTTTTTATTTTTTATTGTTTTTTTTTTAATGTAATTTTATGGTCTCTCCAAAGCGCTTGAAGTGATCCATCTTCTGTTGCATCTAAGCTGCTTATTATGTATCGCACATTATACGGTGTTTCTATTCTCTTTACAATGTTACTGCCTAAGGACTATGTAAAAGGGAGCGAGTATTTTTGTTGGTAAAATCCTTCTGTGTACTCCAAGTTTTTAACTCCCTAAATGTAAAGTTTTCTACACTGTAAGTATTATGATATTGCCTCTGCAATGCCTTACAGTTATTCTTATTATTTTTTGTAGTCTGTGACAAAGACTGGCCGCTTACTCATCAGTCACGAGGCTCCAGTAACAGGAGGCTTTGCATCGGAGATTAGTTCTACAGTACAAGTAAGTTTTTGGTTTTATAGAATGCATTTTTTTATTTAACCTTTATTGTAATATTTATTGAATATGTTCTTCGATATATACTGTCTTTTTTCTTCTTTTTTTTGTTTAGCAATCACAGAACGTTTAATAGTAACCAATACTGTTGAACAAACGTTCCAATCTGCCAGCAACATGTTAAAGAGTAGGATGAACCGACAGATTGAAACTATAAAGATCTATAGGAAATGATTTAGTATAACATGGCTTGACTGAAATCCCTGTTCCTTTTATGCTAAAGACTCCAGTGTGTGATGCTAATAAGTGTTACTTCTAAGCAGAGAATTCAGTCGATAAGTTAGATGTTATACTGAATATTGTCTCCTAAAACTATGTATGCTCATTGAGAAATAACACACCTAAATAGAAATGTCAGATTGCTCCAAAATTCTGAATGCTGTTGTGTCATGCAGATATGTAAATGCTTATAAGTGTGGTCTGATTATACATTGGATTACATCACAAGAGGGCACAAAAGTGTGTCCCCCTCTGCAATATTAAAAGGCTTTCAGAGGCTACTTTGGGTTAGTATACCTCTTCTTGAGAGAATGTGGACTGGTGCTTCATTAGAATCTATCTGTTAGTAGGTGCTGGGAACTATAGATATGTGAGAGCATACAAACATGGTGAACAGGCTCCAGTCGGTCCAGACAGACCACCCTTATAGAGGATTGTCTGATTCACAGACATACACAAATAGCTCCCACACCTTCCTTTTCTGCCATCCAGACACAGAGTAGTCCTTTATTGCACACCCCTGTCTCTGCCTGAACCATTTTTAGGCACTTAGCAGAAGGAAATTCAATATCCTGCCATTGACAGCAGCCAGCCATCGCCATCTTTGTTTGCAATGGTGCCATAAGTCAGACACCTGGACTCCTATGGATTGGAATTGCATTGTCTGATGAATCAGGATATGTTTGGGATTCGAAGACTTAGATTATGAGGCCTCTTGGTGAGTGCTTCAACTCTGTATTAAAGCCTATGGATTTTGAATGAGATGTCTTTAAAAATCCTATAGGTGTTCCAATACACTTGCCCATGTGGTTGGTGTGTGTATTGGTCGAATCCCAAAGTGACTCTTGGAGACTTTTTTTTTTTTTTTTTTTTTTTTATAACTTTTCTCAGGCAATAGCCACTGATTGCCCTCATAGAAGTAGTATATGATCATTGACATCAGATAATCAAGATGTTCCATTTCTGAAAGTTTTGTGAAAGTTGTGATTTATATGTGTATTTTAACATAAGGGTATAGGAAGGACTGTCAAGATTTTTTTTTATGTAACAGTATTTATAAATTCTTAAATTTGATCATGCAGATGCCACAACAAGTGTCTCATTTATATCGATTCAAGATTTTTTCATTTTCTATACAGACAAGTATATAGGGAAATTTAAACTAGGATTATTTCATAAATTTTATCATTTCTATATTTTTCTTTATTCATGGGTCAACACATGGATTCATGGGTCAACACTAGGTTACCTTGCACTCTCAAGATGCTAAGTTGGAAAATACTAGGGAAACCGTGTATGAAGTTTGTCCTCCCTGCTTTTGCATGGATTTTCTTTGGGTACTCTTGCTCCCCTTCCCCAACACTTTCTAAATACATACAGGACTGGTAACTTAAAGGGGTTTTCATCTCACTTCCTGTATTTCTCCTCCCTCTTGCTAAATGGGCTGGAGAAGTCTCACAACACTTATACAGATCAGATAATATGCAGAAGCATGTACAGAATGGACTTCGTGTTTTCTGTGTGTTTAAATAGAGAGATAACAGACCAGGCTGTATCAGCAAACTGCAATTAGCTGAACGACTGTCCTGCCAACAAGAGCAATGAGTAAGTAATGTCACTTGTCCTAGATGTCCGTGGTTATAGCAATGCAGTGTAAACCATGGGAGGAATAAGGTCACATAGCAGGCAAACAAAGCATAATTTCTAAAGCAATATATTTAGGAAAAGTCATCAATTTATATAAGCTACCAGAATAGATAGGATCCTTGAGATGGGACAACCCCTTTAAATGGCTTCCAATAAAATTGACCTTAGTATGTGTTTGAGATGGGCATAAAATTTATTGAAGACAGGGACTAATATGAGTGATGACAGTCTGTGTTTAGGGCTGCGGAATATATTGGCACTATATATGTAATGGGAAGCAGATTATAAATATAGAGACCATTTCTTGCTTCTGATCTAGGTCTACTTATCTCACTTGAGCGGTCTGCCAAGATGTTCTGGCTGTAGAAATCTTGCTCTGATTTCCTCTGATAGATACAATATATTAATGAAGAGCAGGCTGCAAGATCTCAGGACATTAGAGGATGTGCCTTGGTGTGTAGTATCGTAATGCAATTACGTTTTTACAAATACATTTACAGATGCACATTTTCTAAGGGCTTAAACTAATCCTTCTTTTGAGTAATTGTTATTGAAAATGCATTAGCTTAAACAAACAAAGTGTGTGCCATATTAAAGCCCTGCAAGACCTAATCTCTTAAACAATGTAAATATTTTATTCAAGAATTGCTTTCGTTTGCAGTTCTTGATATACAGTGAGATGTCAGATGTCTACTACAAATGTGGCGTAAAAGAAAAATAAGTGAAATTCTTTTCTTGTTGGATTAAGTGGATAATTACAGAGCCAAAACTGTTAGAGATCGTGGTAGATATTTTTCATACATGTGGAACTAATAAGTTTTCAATAAAGAGTCCAGTCGGAGTGCACGGTTATTTTCCAGATTTTGTTCCATCCTTACAGTGTGATCCTTTTGCCCGAAATAGGTATAAAGCACTGTCATTTAACTGACCGGCTATTCTTTATGACTTTAATACTAAAAATGAATTTTTGTGTGGGCGTGATGTATTATATATAAGAATAAAATCTTCACTGCATACAATATTTCTGCAAACCTTTATATCCTTGATGGCTTTGTAATACTAATAGTCATACCGCAGGCAGGGCAGGGGTGATAGAGTACAGTATTGCTATCCTGCATTGAATTTCCATTGTTAAGTGGAATACTTTTATATTCCTGGTCCCATCTCTAACACACAGGTCCATTCAAATGTCCTGCTTAGCCAAACACTGGCTGCAACAGTGGCTTATGGCACATAACTTTCTGTATGTTACTATAGGCTTCAGGAGTTGATATGTCAGTAACTGGGAAATAGATGAGCTGATTAATTCTGGTTTCATTTTTTAACCCACTTCATCCTTTACAAAAAAAACTAAATATTATTTTACTAAACAACCCCTTAACCCCTTAAATATTCTTTTCTTCTGCAAATTTAAACTAAAAAAAAAAAATATGGTGAGCCAAGCAATGTCAATTTTTTTTTTTTTTTTTTTAGCTCTCCCAGGAAGAGTTAATAAAATGTACTCAATGCGTTGACTCCAAAATGGTGTTATATAATAATGCACCTTACCAAGCGAAAAGCAAGCTCTCATATGGCTACATCAATTAAACTATGTGGGGCATATTAAAGGGATTGTCCAGGTTTAATTTTTTTCATGGCCTATCCTCAGGATACAGCTGATCGGTCCAGTGGGCAGGTATCGACCCCCTACAGGTCAGGTCTTTATAGCCTATCCTGAAGATAAACCAAAACAAATTATCCCTAGACAGCCCCTTTAATATAACCCCCAATGCACCACACTTTAAAGAGGTTGTCCAGCATAATTTTATTTATTTATTTTTATTATTTATTCTCGCTGTCCGGTGTCCTCCCATCGTCGCCTGGTACTGCAGCTCTGTGGTCATCTTTTGTAAGAAGTCCTCTCTGGAAGTCCCTTCCTTTAGGTGCTGATTAACCTCTATGGACGAATACAGTCAGGAAGGGGTGTTTCTGACAGCTTAGCATCATGGTTGGGTGGTAAGGAACGCCCTCAGACAGTATAGGGATATGATTAGTACTGTCAGGAGCAGTGTTCCTCACAGTCCAGCTAGACTGTCAGGCATGCCCTTCTAACAGTGAAGAGCTATCGGTACCGGCACCAATAGCTCTTCACCAGGGGCACATAAACAGGGAAGCCAACAGTGCTCTGAATTCAGCGCACTGTCAGCTTTCTCACAGTATATAAAACTGCATGTGGCCAAGAACATGAAAGGTCCTCTTTAAAGAGGACCTTTCATGGATTTGGGTACATGCAGTGTTATATACCGCTGGAAAGCCGACAGTGCGCTGAATTCAGCACACTGTAGGCTTTCCCGATCTGTTCTGTTCTTCACAGTCAGAAGGGTGTTTCTGACAGTCAGTCAGGAACGTTCTTCTCCACAGCAGCGCCTATCGCGCTGTACAGTGTGAGTGGGGAGGAACGCCCCCTACTCACAGTGCTTGTCCATAGACTAGTATTATCAGGAGGGGAGGGGGCGTTGCTCCCCGCTCACACAGTACAGCGCGATAGGTGCTACTATGGAGAAGGACGTTCCTGACAGTGTCAGAAACGCCCTTCTGATTGTGAAGAGCTACGGTACCAGCACCGATAGCTCTTCACCCGGGGCACAGATCGGGAAAGCCGTATATAACACTGCATGTGCCCAAATCAATGAAAGATCCTCTTTAAGGCTTAGTTGCAAAATTTTGAATGGCAAGATTTTTAGAATTTTCTTTTTAATATAGCTATTAATTTGGAAAATTAAAAACAACAACACTAAAAATTCACTAAACAGTGAGTAATGGCTGTCACGTGGATGTTTAAAAAAAATAAAATAAATTAAATATCTGTGGTTTATTCACATGTCTATTTTTAGATTTGTCAAAACATACAAAGATAGTTCATGTGTTTTTTTGAGGTCATGTGAATAGACCCATAGACATTCATGGGTTAAACAGATGTCTGTCGGCCATTGTGTGATAAGACCTTAGACATTTTGCAAATAGTGAAAGACAGAAGATTGGTCTTGGTCTCAGAAGCTGGGTTTTCTGCTCATTGCTGTAGGGGTAGAGCTCTACTGAAATGTGGGGGGTTAGCTGCTGAGCCTCTTGTTGCAGCTATATCTCATGGGCCTCATATAAGAACATTCTTGATATATTTCTCACAGTCTTGACTGCAATATGAGACAAAATGGGAGATGAACAGATTATGAGAGGAATTATTCATTCAGATTTTTTTTTCTTCCCCCATATTTACTGCTTTTTTGTAACATATCATTTAGTTATTTTCTAGTTTATTCTGCCATGAGCTTGTTCAATAATATACAGCGCAATAACTAGAGTAAATAGTTCTTTTGCATATCTACGACATAGTGTATGCCGAGATATTTCGTCCTGTATGCAACCTTCATAATGAAGTCTTTCACATAATCCAGTTATCATAGACAAGCTATTATTTAATGTATATTCAGATGAGCTGAGATGATTGATTTCCCATCCCAAACAATTCATTATATCCCTTCTGGTCAGATAGTGGTATTTTAATTGCAATGTGTAGAAGCGTACTGGTCTCCTGTTTCCATCCTCTCTGCACATCTGAATGGGACCTCTGAGACCCTAAACTGCAGTTTTGAGTTGTTCTACAAAGTAAAAGCAGCTGTTCTTTTAATAGATGTTCTTATGTTACTTATGTTTAATGTTTACAGTCTAGTTGCATTAACCTACGGATTTAAAGTCATTCACTTGTGTGGATTTTTATATTTAAGAAATTATTTTATTTCATCCTGTGTCAAGTCATAGAAAATTATATCTGGGTGCATGGCTTTAAAGATGTTTTCCAGAACATACATGTTGATGATCTATCCTTTAGGCAAGTCTGACATCTGGGATCCCCACAGATCAGCTGGTTGATGAGGCCAAATTGTCCATGTGCTTGCTATTGAAACTCAGTCCCATTCACTTGAACTTGAACTGCGATGAGTTGCAATGCCAATGCATCATGGTTCTTCCCGCAGAGTTTTTTTTGCTGTGTGATGTCCCGTGGTGCCTAAGGCTGAGGCCCCACTTTGCGGAAATGCAACTATTTTTTTCTTTTGCAGATTTTGTTGCGTTGCTTTCTTGAGCCATATCCAAGAATGTCTACAAAAGGAATGGGAATATATAGAGAGTACTTATACTTCTACATTCTGCTCAATCCACTCTTGGCTTTGGCTCAAAAAAGCAACAAAATCTGCAACAACAAAAAATAAAAGCTGCAGCAACGTGGGTCTTTAGCCTAAAGGAACACTAACCCTAAAAGCAAATGGGAAAAATACAGCAACATTTTAATGCATACACTTCAGCAGAAGATGGGCAGTAAATAATGCCTTTCGCATTTTGTATTTCTCCTTGTTTAAAGTGGTATTGCCCAGGCCCCGGCTCCTCTCTCCTTGTTTCTGTCTATGAAGTTTACATCTCCTACTGAGTTTCACAAGGCATGCTTTTTTTTTTTTTTTTTTTATCAATTTACCTTAGAGCAGTTATCTGTAACCTGTGGTGCCCTTCAACTCTTGAGGAAAAAACTATTTGATGCCAGGGCAACATGTGCCTATAACAACATGCTGAGAGTTATATAACCACAATTCCACAATCGCGCAAAAGTAAAGAAAACAAGAATGCCATTATTAGGAAACACTGAATAGCTATATTTTATTCACTGTAGAACATATATTAGAAATTGAAAATTAGACTTTCCATCATTCCATTTTATTAAAAAAAAAAAAAAAAGTAATTTTGAAATTGACGTCAGCGAAACATCTCAAATTAGCTGAAATAGAGTTAAAGAAAAGGTTGGAAACCAAGTGGTGCTTATGGAGAGTCAATTTTCAACAAAATCATATGACTGTTTATAAAAAGAGCATGTTGGAGAGGCAGAGTCAGAAGTTTGCTGCTCTGTAAAACCATGTCTAAAAATTGTGGAGCAATTTAAAAAAAAATGGTGTTAAAATTGCAAAGACTTTAAATATCTGTCTACAGTTTATAATATCAAAAGATTCAGAGAATCTGGAGAAATCCATGTGCACAAGAAGAAGGCCAACTGTGAATATTGGATGCTTGTGATCTTCAGGCCTACAGACCCTTCCTGACATCCGCTGTTATAGTACGGCGGATGTCAGGTATTTAAATATTGCAGCTGCTCCGGAGCTGTGCAGCTGCCATATCCAATGGGTCTCTGCTGTATTGTACAGCAGAGACCTGACTCTAATTATCTTGATCAGCAAAAGATGACCGAAGCACCATTTTGCTGAGAACCGCTGACACCATGTATTGGGGCGGTGATCCATTGCCATGATAGCCGAGAGTCTATTGAAAGCTCCCAAGTTTGTCTGCGATTTATTTGTATGACAGGCTGCTTTATTTAGTTGTCATACAAATGCCGGTATTTTGCAACACATTAGTATTGTAATGCACTGCAGTAGTGATCAGACCACTTGGTGTTCAAGACCTCTGGGGGGTCTAAAAATTACAGTATAAAAAAATAAGTATTAAAAATTCACATTACCAGCTTTCCTCAGAATACATATTAAAGTAGAAAGTAACTGTGAAACACATTAGGTATCGCTGTGTCCAAAAACACCCTGTCTATAAACTTATAAAAATATTTTTCCCATATGATGAACGCTGTAGTGTGTGCCATACCACCGTTTTTTCCTTGTTTTGTCTCTGATAAAAATGTGAATAAAAAGTGATTAAAGCAGTAAACATTCCCCAAAATGGTATAACTAAAAAGTACAGAGAAACCAATAAAAGGTAAACAGACACTCAGAATAATGAGGTCATAAAAGCCCAAGATTCATAATGAATAAAATATACAAACTTTAATATTACCACATTAAAAAATTATACAAAATATATGATGCAAATGGCAACAGTAAATATACAAAAATGAGCACAGCAGAAGTGCCCAATGATGCCCTAAATAACAATAAAGTACAGATAATAGAGAGATGTACATTTATAAGCCTATAGCACATAGACCAAATGGGTCAGCTATCCAGTGAGACTCAAATACACAGTAGATACCAACAGGATTAGGTAGAGTTGTAGTATAGTAAATTGTGTATGCAGATGTCTGCAAATATACAAAAGGCCTCACTGTAATAATGATGGAATAATGACCAAACGCACAATTGTTAGTTATTAAATATTTAAAGTGCAAGGAAAAAGGATAATATAAAATGTACATGGAGCTTGCTCTACAATAGTAAGGTTTAGTCACAAGGTGTACAACATGTTGTATACATATTGAAGAGTAAAGCTTACCCATCATAAAAGCAGCGTGAGAATAAATTATAGGGCATTAGGAGGACACGCCGGCTCTCACCCGACGCGCGCATTTCGGCACGCCTGCTGTTGTCTGGACTTCCTGTCTACACATGAGAAACGGTGTGATCATGTGACAAAGTTGAGGACCAGAAAAGAGACGATAATAAACAAATACAGCCATCGATAAGATTACCTTCACTACAATTTACATCATGCGCTTTTCTAACAGGCCAGAGAATAAAAACATAACATAACACAGAAAATATTCAACAGAAAGATTTGCTCTACTTCTTTCTTACATTCAAGTGATCTTAACAGAAAGTACCAACTATAGGGCACTACGTACAATAAAAAAATCAGTAGAAATTCTGTTCTTCTTTAGATTCCTGGGCAAATTGTATCTTAGAGACCGTTATCAACCCTTGAGTGTGTCCCTTGGCTGCTCTTTTAGATCAGCACCGTCAGGGGAACAATTTAGTAACTCACATTCTGGTTTTGGTTAAATTAAAAACGTTATGCATCATCTGTAGAATTGCAGTCCATTATTTTCTATTTTATTCATGGCAGCTGTGAAATAATCCTACACTATTTCCATGTGTATTGTATTTTGATTTTGGTGCTTAACTATAAAGTGCAATTTCCATGTGATAGAGAAACCTTGATATGTTGGAAAATCTTTCTTCCAGCTAATATTAATTGAACATGCAGCAGAAACGTTAGCAGATTTCTCTATTGCCAAGCTAGCTTTGTGTAAGAGGTTGTTCACATCACGTTCTGGTCATCAGTTTATCTGAGACAAAAAAAACGATACTAAAAATGGATCAATTTCTGTTCTTTTTTTGTGGGAATCAAAAGTGTGGAATGTCCTACTTTTCTGTCCAACAGAAACCAACATTGATACACATATCTCTTTATGTAGCTGGTAAATGAGGAAATCAAGTATTATCTGCAAATCATATGTAAGGGTGAAGCCCCACTGTGCGAAAACACTGTCTTTTACAGTACCTGCAAAGTGGATGGGATTCAGGCTAATCTCATCCACACATTGCAAAAAAAAAAAAAAATCTGCAATGGAAACTCATGTCAGTTATACCTACGAAAATGGTGGGCAGATAGCCTGCAGAGGGAAACTCTGCAAAATCACATTGTGAAACGCTGTGGGAAAAAAAAATCAATGTCTCACATTATGAGTACGGGTGTCAGAATATGTCAACTGCAAGAAAAAACATATTTTTTCCCCGAAGTTTTGGATTTTTTTAAGTTGACAAAAACTGTATAAATTTGCCATCTCTGCAATTGTACAGACTCGGAGAATACAGGTCCTGCATAAAATTAAGTCCTTAATCAGCTCTGTGAACATAAAAATAACATTTTTTGGAGGTAAAAGTTAAAAAAAAATTAAAAATGGTTATGCTGGGAAGAAGGGGTTAACGACCCCAGTTATAGAGTATACACATGTTACAGAGCTGAATAAGGCATTGCTCAGTAGTTTTACTTCACTTTTATAGAACCACGGTTAAAGGGAGTCTTCCATCAGTCTTCCATCATTACCCAGTCCCACAGATTAGGTTAGCCATTATTTATTCTTTAATTTATTATAATTTTTTTATTGCTAGGGTCACATAAATAAAATGGTGTTTTATATGGTCAATATACTGTGAGAAGGTGACAGGCACAGTGCTGAAGTCACGATCTATATCCACCAGGTTTCTGACATGCGTGTGGTCCAGTGCGGGTCTTGAATAGGCCTCAACCCAGGAGTAGGTCCCAGGCTTGTTAGGGAGCGTTCAAACTACCATCGGTGTCCGACATGTAGTGTCCGCTCCTAGTGTCCGCTCAAAATCTGTCACGGACACTAGGAGCGGACACTAGCTGTGTCCGTGACAGCTGTCATTTATTTCAATGGGCATCGGGTGCGTTCTTTTACACCCCGTGTCCGTCCTTTCCTGTCCGCAAGTGAAGATGTCCGACTTCTCAAGCGGACAGAAAAACCCTGCAGCTGAAGGTTTATTTAATTTTACTTTTTTTCTAAATAAACCTGTTTGCACCACATTTTGTGTCCCTGTCTCTGACTGGTTGTGTTGCTGCTACCAAACTACCTTCCCCACAACTCGCACACAAAACTCTGGCACAGTGTAGGTGTTGCTCCAAAGATGTCATTTGCATATTGACAAAATCAGCGCTATCTCGGCATCAGAGGTACCGAATCACAAGGGAAAGCCAACTGAAGTGAAGTGACCCTAACCTATCTATCTGACTAGGTTAATATATTGGATTCTTTTGACAGTCTCTCTTTAACACATTGTGATTTCTCAATTGTAATGTGGCATATGGCAAACTCAGCTTTGCTACCTCTGTATATTTCATTAAAAAAGTAACAAAAATGTGTATCTAGAAGTTTAATTGTCCCAATTAAAAACTGTAAAATATCATAGCTGCTTAACCAACTCATGACAACAGATTGCAAATTTAGGCCGGTTATTAAAGGATTGTATAATTTCTATCTTCATTTCAGCCTTTCCAGGCTTTATTCAATTATAAATGGTCTTAAAGTTTCCAACCTTGTCTACTTCACAGATTCTGTGTTTCTGTAAAAAGGTTATCTCTTATTACGTGTTAGTAATTGAAAGCTGGTGAATTGTTTAGCATTTAACCTAGCTATGGCTAACTTGCTTTAGCGAGGAAAATCTGCAATATCCTGACAATCCATGCAAACCCAATCTTGCCCTTCTGGAGTTTGCCGGGAATTAATTATTACGCAGAAATGTCAGAGACTTAATGCAGCGGATATCACCTTCCCCTGCTAGGTGCAGCCTGTATGGGAGGACAAGATACTTCATGTTTCAGAGCTGGAAGAACTCTATTCCTTTCTACAAAATCCGCGCTCTCTTAAAGAAGGAACATTTGTTTTAAACCTAGCAGAGAATTTGAAAAGTTAATATTATTCTTGTTAAATTTGGGACATTGACTCATTTCAGTCGTTTCTCAGGGCAGACAGATCCTGTGTTCTCTATACTTGCCATTAAACGTGCCATTTCTTGATTTAGTCCATGCATTCACTACAGCTAAGTTTATGGTTTAACATTATGTGGTATTGTACATGGTGTATGCTTGGTGACTTCTGTAGGAAGGTTCCAAGATCGTTTTAACCTATTCTTAAAAACCTCTGTTATTATTGCACTAGCATTTACCCGCGACTTTGTCGGCGGGTCGCGGTTGGGGACGATGTTGCGGCGCCCGTGGACCCTCGCTGGCTCACAAATCCCTATTTTGTGCCGACCCCTCTCGCACTGCACACCGTGAACTCCTCCTCCCTCCAAAGCCCTGTGCACCCCACTGTCCCACCCCAATCCCTCTCCCCATCCCACCTCTGGCGGGGCAGGAGCTTACTCCGGGTGGCGGGTAAAAGACGGAAGTTGGTGGCGTTGGGAGACAGGGATACCTAATGTATTTAATAACTTTTGTATGTGTTCTAGGGATAGGGGTGATGAATGTTTTTGTTTTTATTCTTGGTTGCTGTTTTTATTTAGTTATTTATTTATTTTTTGTTAAATTTGTTTCTGCATTTCCCATACTGTGTTTTGGGGTCTTGAACCCCAGGGTGTCTGATGAGCAATGCAATGCATTACAATGCTTATGTGTCCCTGGGGACACCGGCCGGGTCACCGACCTAGGGCAACCCCCACCCATCGCCCTGTATCCGCTACACTGACCAGTTATGTGGTGTGTCGGGTGCAGCAGCCACCGGCATGTGCGCTCCTCTTTAGCCGTCCGCGAAGTGACAGTGTGTAGGTGGCCTGGGATATCTGCGGCGCCGGGACCATGTGGGCTGCCGCCATCTTTCTCACTGTTTCCCTGCTGAATCGGCACGCCCACATTCAGCCCCCAACGTATGGTGCCGCAGCCCTAGCTCCATAGTCCGCCCACACCCAGCCATGCACCAATAGGAGGTGCGTGGACAGACCAGCGCTGGCGGAATGCCAGCTTGTACAGCAGAGCTGGAAGGTTCTTAAGAGGGTCACGGTGGCGATTTGGGGTGAGTGACCCACATTTAAAGTAGCCTATCCTTCCTTCCTGGGCAATATATATATATATATATATATATATATATATATATATATATTTATAATATATATGTGTGTGTGTGAAATTTCAACAAAATCCATTCAGCCGTTTGGCTGTGATTGAGGACCAAACATACAAACCCACAAACATCCAAACACACAAACCCACAAACATCCAAATGCACAAACTTTCACCTTTTATAATATTAGTAGGATATACACTGTTCTGTGTAAAAGAAGACCTCAATAAAGTTTAAATACTCATGGTAGTTTTAACAAACTTTGCATAAATCAGTAGTACAAGTAAAGATGAGAAACTTTACAACATGTTTGAGATTAAATGTCTCTCTTTTCACTTATCAGTCACTTCTAGTTGTACTGATTATTGACCAGTACTGACCATGTTCGTTGCTAAAATCTATCTTGAGAACAGAAAAGATGAGATGGATTTTCTGTTTAGGTGAGAGAACAGGTGATAACTGCTGCCTATAGAAATTCTGCAACAAATAAGAGGGGGGAGAGAGCAGCTGCAGAGACTGCTGCTAGTAGTAAGTATTTTACTATTGAATCCTGTGTCGGAGTCACAGTAGCTCCACTTAGAACTTCTGCATGATGGCTGCTGCTGCCTAGTGTGAGGGATAGGGAAGTTGCTAGTCTCTGGTCCCCTTGAAGAAGAGTTCTGGGACACCTGACTATTAGAGATGTCACCTGCTGGGGAAAAACTGGAGATGACTACGAGATCCGAGTCAAGTAATGGCCAGGATTAATGTTTATAAATAATAATAATAATAATAATAATAATAAAACAATTAATACATAATCATTAATAAACTTTATATAGTGCCAACATATTCAGTAGCACTGTACAAATCAGAGGACATGTGAACAGACAATATGAGACATTACAATGTGACAATAAAATAAACATATCAAACAGTAGGCGTGAGGGCCCTGCTCACAAGAGCTTACATTCTATTAGATAATGTTATTATAACATGTTCTGTAAAACACTTGAAAGCTTTTTCTGAAAGTCACATAAAATGAATGACTACCTTTTAACACCATTTTGTTTCAAGGTCCTGAGTTATATCTTTATAGCAGTCAGAGTGATGTTTATAGAGCATGAAAATAACATTTTGGCTGCATGCAGAAACCCTGCGTATGTCAGAGTTATTTTATATACCACTGAACAAGCTACATAAAAATATACAGTCCCTTCCTATTGTGCAATTCCTAAGGCATGTGTACTGAGAGCTGTGTGCATGTACTGATGGCACTCCTTTAGTTTGTTTTGTGGAGGATGTATTCATTTTCATGTTTGATGTACAATTTTGCTTTTCCACTTTTTTTTTTTTTAACTAAAATTGTTACTCTTGTTCTAAACATTATGAAGGCTTCAATTTGAAACCAAATGTACATCATAATTTTGGTTAATGGAATTCCCAATCTAATGGTAAATGCAGTTTATCTCCATGAGAAATAAAATAGTGGAATGAAAGGTATAAAAAAAATGTATGGTCATGTCCAAAAGCTTTACAAATGAGAACATCCATACTATTTATATGAGTGTGTGGCAAAGCAGAAAAAAACCTAAAAGCGTACTGTCTTCTCTGCTATAATGGTCCTGTAATCTTCTGCCATTCCTGTGCCTTATCTATTATTCATTTGGATGACTTCGTGAAATGTAAAAATATAGAATTCAGCCGGTATAATGAGAATAAAAAAATATTATGACTTGAAACATTATTCTCTACTTTTTCTCCTGAAATGCTGCCTTTGATATAACGTGAGAAAACTGAGCCAAATACTCACGCCCTAGATAAAGTCATTTTGCCTTTACTTTGTACATTGCTTTCGGATCATTTGTCCTCAGTGCTATAAGTATTACATTATATTAGTCTGTGGGTAATTTTTGTTTTCAACTATTAGCATAAATCCATTTCTCTAAGTACTACTAGTAATTTGTTTCTCTCAGACAGGCTTGCATCTCATTTACAAAATACAGAATGGTCATGGAAATCTGTAATCCACGCTGTGCAACGAATGTAACGTAAATTAATAAAACTAATTTATTAAGATACCAGTTTGCATCCTAATAGATAAATTTGATATCCATAGATAATGAGTAGAGATGAGCGAACACTAAAATGTTCGAGGTTCGAAATTCGATTCGAACAGCCGCTCAATGTTCGTGTGTTCGAACGGGTTTCGAACCCCATTATAGTCTATGGGGAACAGATACTCGTTAAGGGGGAAACCCAAATCCGTGTCTGGAGGGTCACCAAGTCCACTATGACACCCCAGGAAATGATGCCAACACCTCTGGAATGACACTGGGACAGCAGGGGAAGCATGCCTGGGGGCATCTAACACACCAAAGACCCTCTATTACCCCAACATCACTGCCTAACAACTACACACTTTACACATTCAAAAAAACCTCTATCAAAGTGGGAAAATACCTGGAAACCTTCTTTACTCCCCAAATGGATGGACACAAACCCCAATTTAAGCTCAACAAACAGTAACAACCACCCCTTTAAATCACGTTCCCCATGACAACCACAAATGGAATAGGCAATGGGAATTCCAAAAGCCCTCACCCTTAACTGTCATTTTGAGTGTGTGTGTGTGTGTGTGTGTGTGTGTGTGTGATGTGGTAAGACCTTCCAAAATTCACTTTTCTAGCCCTTAACATGAGCCCTTCCAAACAAAGTTACATGACCTTAAGCTGAGCTACCAGCAGAGATTGAGGCCCTTGGCATGAGTAGAGCCTTGCACCAGCAGTGTTTTTGGCACTTAGGGTGAGTTGAGCCTTGTACCAGCGTGTGTCCCTTAACATCAGGCGGGCCCTAAGTTCTGCGCTTTGCACAAAAGTTCCACATTAACTAGGCTGAATGGTACAAAGATTAGTAGGCCCGAGAACCAGGAACAGGTCTTGCAATGGCTGTCGGATAACGCTTAAAGCACATTGTCCACCAGCCAGTCAGCCTCTACCTCCTCTTACCCAACAGTCTTGTCCTCCTTCCACCCAAAATTCCCAATCTTCTCAGAACAATAACCCCAACTGTCCCTGCTCCCCAGAGCTGTTCTCCCTTCCTTTGACTGTACCGCAACCTGCCCCTCCATTTCGCGATTCCACGGACCTAACAGACGAGTATCTGTGTCCAGATGCTCAAACACTAGAGTCTCCTCCATTCCATCTCCGGTCGATTTGGTGGCGGATGACCAGCAACCCACCCTCATCGACGACGATGAGACGCAGTTGCTGTCAGGGCAGCCAGTTGACATGCGCATTGTGCAGGAGGAGGAGGCGAGACAGGAGTTGGAAGAGGAGGTGGTGGACGACGAGGACACCGACCCCACCTGGACAAGGCAGATGTCAAGCTGGGAAAGTAGTGTGGATGTTGAGGCAGGTGCAGCACCAAAAAGGGTAGCTAGAGGCAGAGACATGTCCAGAGGCAGAGGTCAGCTGCTTTGCCGAAGCCAGGCCAGACCCGGAATGTCCGAAGATGTTCCCTTTTGTACCCAGCCCAGAAAAACTCCCCCATCGAGGGCACGTTTCTTGAAGGTGTAGAGTTTTTTCAAGGAATGCGCCGAGGACAGATATAGTGTCGTCTACACAATTTGCCTCTCGAAATCGAGTAGGGGCCCTGAGAAGAGCAACCTGTCCACCACTTCAATGCACCGTCATTTGGAATCCAAGCAATGGAATCAGTGGCAGGCAGCAACGGCAGGACAAACGTCGCCCGCCGTTCATGCCACTGCCTCTGCTCACAGTGCTGGCGATGCACTCCAGAGGACGAGCCAGGACATCACTTCATCTGCCTCCGCCACTTTGTTGACTTCTCCCTCATCCTCCCCTGTTTCTGTCTTATCTCCTTCTCCTGCACCATCAAAGGCACCATCAGGCGCTTCTTTACAACAACCCACCATCTCTCAGACATTGGAGCGCCGGCAGAAATACACCGCTAACCACCCACCCACGCAAGCCTAGAACGCCAACATCGCTAAACTGCTGGCCCAGGAGAGGTTGGCGTTCCGGCTTGTTGAAACTCCCGCCTTCCCGGACCTGATGGCAACTGTGGCACCTCACTATGCCGTCCCTAGCCGTCTCAACTTCTCCCGGTGTGGCGTCCCCGCCTTGCACCAGCACGTGTCACTCAACATCAGGTGGGCCCTTAGTTCCGCGCTTTGCTGCAAGGTCCACTTGACCACCGACACTTGGACAAGCGCCTGTGGTCAGGGATGCTGCAGTGCTTATCTTTAATGACAGGCAGGGTGAATGTGGTGGAGTCTGTTCCCCGGGTGCAAACTGGGGTGGCCTATCTCCTCTCCCAGGCCAAAATTCATGGCAGGAGTAGACTGAAACCCTACGACGCTGCAACCTCCACCACAGCTACTAGCGGCAAACGCTAAAACACTGGTGTGGGGAGACGTCAGCAGGCGGTGCTGAAGCTCATCAGCTTGGGGGACAGACAGCACAGTGCCTCCGAGGTCAGGGATGCCATCCTGGCTGAGATGGCATTTTTTTTTCCCTGCTACACCTGGGGCCTGGCATTTTTACACCTGTGATAATGGCTGGAACCTGGTAGCGGCTCTGGAGCTTGCCAGCCTCCAACACGTTCCATGTTTGGCCCACGTCTAACCTAGTGGTGCAAAGTTTTTTAAAAACATACCCAAATGTACCGAAGCTACTGTTGAAAATGCGGCGCTTGTGCGCCCACTTTTGCAAGTGTACAGGAGTTGCTGCTAGCTTAAAAACACTCTAGCAAGGCCTACATCTGTCCAAACACAGGCTGTTGTCCGTCATTCACACACGCTGAAACCCTACAATACCATATCTTGAGCAGGGTGTGTGAGCTGCACAGACCTTTGATGGAGTTCCATCTACAAAACCCAAGGGTTCCTCAAAGTCAGCAACCAAAGTTTCTGCACCATGAGTTTCCAGGGGTGGCAGAGTTATGGCTAGGGGAAGAGGCATGGATAGGGATGATGTCTAGGGGCAAAAGCAGTGTGGATGTGGAGGCAAGCTAAGCAGGAAAAACTGGGGGTACAAGCTAAGGCATGGACTGGGGTGATGTCTAGGGGCAAAAGCAGTGTGGATGTGGAGGCAAGCTAAGCAGGAAAAACTGGGGATACAAGCTAAGGCATGGACTGGGGTGATGTCTAGGGGCAAAAGCAGTGTGGATGTGGAGGCAAGCTAAGCAGGAAAAACTGGGGGTACAAGCTAAGGCATGGACTGGGGTGATGTCTAGGGGCAAAAGCAGTGTGGATGTGGAGGCAAGCTAAGCAGGAAAAACTGGGGGTACAAGCTAAGGCATGGACTGGGGTGATGTCTAGGGGCAAAAGCAGTGTGGATGTGGAGGCAAGCAAAGCAGGGAAAATGGTGGCTAGAGGCAAAGGGATGTCCATAGGCAGCAAGGGCAAAGATGCAAAACTCTCCCGTTTCAAGAATTTTCCTGACTTGTTTCCCCACAAAACATTCCTGGGAGGAGGGCTGAAACACCACCCTCCTCCTCCTCCGCTGTTAGATTTACCCCAGCTACGAGCTGAAAATGCTGCAACACTGGTGTGGGGAGACGTCAGCAGGCTGGGCTGAAGCTCATCAGCTTGGGAGACGGACAGCACACTGCCTCTGAGGTCAGGGATGCCATCCTGGATGAGATGGCAATTTGTTTATCCCCGCTGCCCCTGGGGCCAGGTTTTTTAGCTTGTTGGAGGGCTCTGGAGCTTGCCAGCCTCCAACACGTTCCATGCCTGGCCCACATGTTCAATGTAGTGGTGCAATGATTTTTAAAAACATACCCCAAATTAGCTGAGCTAAGGGTGAAAGTGCGGCACTTGGACACCCACTTTCCCAAGTCTACAGTACCTGGAGCTAGCCGCAATACACTCCAGCAAGGCCTACATCTGCCTGAAGCACCTACTGTTGTGCGAGGTCACCACACGCTCTAACCCTAGATACCGTATGTTCAGCAGGGTGTGTGAGCAGCAGAGACCTTTGATGGAGTACCAGCTACAAAACCCAAGGGTTCCTCAGAGTCAGCTCCCTCACTTTCTGCACCATGAGTTTCCATGGGTGGCAGACTTATGGCTAGAGGCACAGGCATGGATAGGGGTGATGTGTAGGGGCAAAAGCAGTGTGGATGTGGAGGCAAGCTAAGCAGCAAAAACTGGGGGTACAAGCAGCCGGTGACATCATCACTGACAAGCACAGCTGTCTGTCAGCTGACAGGCTGACTTTCACCAAAATGAACAGACAATGGATAGACTCATCATATACATGTCAGTTACATGACAAATTTAGTGCAATTTGCAAGTCCAAGATGGTTTGGAGATCTGCGGAGAGGAATCTCACCACCTCTTGCGGGTGCCATCATTTGGAAGGCAAGCCCTGGGCTCAGTGGGTGAGAGCAAGCGCAGGATAATCGTCGTTTGGCCTGGCGGCCACTGCCTCTTCCACTGTTGACAGGGCTGGCGCTGCAGTCCAGACCAGGAGCCAGGACACCTCCACATCTGCCTCTGACACTTTGGGGAGTTCACCCTTATCCTCACCTTTTCCTGCCATTTCTCCTTTTGCCCGCGCCATCATGCGCCTCTTCCCAGCAACTCCCCATCTCCCAAGCCTTTCATTTCATGCTAAAGTACAGCGCAACCCACCCACATGCCCAAGGCTTCAACGGCCTCATCTCAAGAAATCTGGCCCAGGAGATGTTGGAATCCCGGCTGGGGGACACTCTGCCCTTTTTGGGCAGAGTGTCTACTGCGCCACCGCACTGTGCCGTCCACACCAGCACTTTCCCCCAAACATGAGGCGGTCCCTAAATTCAGCGCTTAGCCCTAAAGTTCCATGTGACCAGTTACGAATGGACAAGTGCATGCGGACAGGGACGCTACCTTTCAATTTGGGCACAGTGGTTGAATGTAGTTGAGGCGTGGACCGGGTCGCAAAATGTGGTGGCCTGACTTGTCTCCCCACACAACATTCCTGGGAGGAGGGCTGAAACACCACCCTCCTCCGCTGTTAAATTGACCCCAGCTACGAGCTGGAAACGCTGCAACACTGGTGTGGGGAGACGTCAGCGGGCCGTGCTGAAGCTCATCAGCTTGGGGGCCAGACAGCACACTGCCTACAAAGTGAGTCATGCCATCCTCGATGAGACGGCAATGTGGTTTTTGCCACTGCACCTGGGCCCAGGCATGTTGTCATGTGTGATAATGGCCGTAACCTGGGATTGGCTCTGTAGCTTGGCAGCCTGCAACATATTCCATGCCTGGGCCACGTTTTTAACTCATTGCTGCTAATCTTTTGAAAAAGGTACCCCAATGTTCCTGAGCTACTGGTGAAAGTGTGGCGCTTGTGCGGATAGTTTTTAAAGTGTATAGTTGCCGCTGCTAGCCTCTATGCACTCCTACAACGCCTGTACCTGCTGGAACAACGGCTGTTGTGCGACGTCTCCACACTGCTGGCACTAAACATATGTGTTGAGCAGAGTGTGTGAGCAGCACAGACCTTTGATGTAGTTCCAACTCCAAAACCCTCGGGTTCGTCAAAGTCAACTCCCTCAGTTGCTCAACCATGAGTGGCCATGGGTGGCAGACTTATGTGAAATCCCATCCCATCCATTGCACTGGACACGAAACATTAGCATGCGCTCAGCACAACTTCGGATATGGCAGATGCGTTAAGCAGGGTGCAGGGTACAACACAGACCAGGCCCGAGCACCAGGAACAGGTGTTAGAAATACTGCAGCATCTGCCATTTCCTTCCAATTTTGGGGTTTTGGACCCGCCACCGACTTGTCTGGACCTAAGTGGGGATCATGAGACACAGTTGCCATCAAGGCAAGCTGTGGTCATGTGCGGTTTGCAGTAAGGGGGCAGTGCGCAATTGGAAGAGGAGTTGGTGGATGACGAGGCCACCGACCCCACATGGACAGGGGTGATGTCTAGGGGCTAAAGCAGTGTAGATGTAGAGGGAAGCTAAATCAACAAAAAACCTGGGTAGAAGCAAAGGCATAAACTGGGGTGATGTTTAGGGGTGAAAGCAGAGTAGATGTGGAGGGAAGCTAAGCAGCAAAAACAGTGGGTAGAAGCAAAGGCATGCAAAACTCTACCCTGTTGGAAGACTTATTCCTAGGTCTGGAACACGTTAATGGCCCCCCTGGACAAATTACTGCCACTCAGGGGCCTAGTGTCACCAGGAGGGACAAGTATAGGCGCATGTTGTGGGAATACCTGGCCGACACCAGCTCTGTCCTCTCCGATCCCTCTGTGCTCTACAGCCTAAACTTATTTTCTCATCTTTTTTTCTGAACTGCACATCTCTTGCCTGCTTCCTTTGGGATCTTAGAAATGGTGGTCCACTTCCACAGATGGTAACTTCAATAGACAGTGTAACGGGAGTAGCTGAGGGATCGCTGTCTTAACCACTTTTTGGCACAAAATTAACTTCCAAAGCCAAATATGGTGCAAGTATATGATGCAAGGACACCTACACACCTATCTCTGACACATTGGGGAGTTCACCCTCATGCGCCCTTTTGGCCTGCACCATCATGCGCCTCTTCCCAGCCACTCCACATTTCCCAAGCTTTTCATTGCAGGCAGAAGTACAATACAACCCACCCCC
Organism: Leptodactylus fuscus; assembly: GCF_031893055.1. Lineage (NCBI taxonomy): Eukaryota > Metazoa > Chordata > Amphibia > Anura > Leptodactylidae > Leptodactylus > Leptodactylus fuscus. The sequence goes on along the minus strand of NC_134267.1, from coordinate 124,919,815 downwards.
ATGCCCAAGCCTGTAACAGCCTCATCGATAAACTGCTGGCCCTGGAGATGTTGGTGTTTGTTTATGCTTCTGGAGACCCAGGCCTTCCGTCAGCAGATGGCAGCTGGGGCACCTCCCTATGCTGGGCCTAGCCGTTACTACTTCTCTTGGTGTGCTGTCTCTGCCTTGCGCCTGCATGTGTCCCATAACATCAGTCGGGCCCAGAGCTCTGCGCTTTGCTGCAAGGTCCACTTGACCACCGACACATGGACAAGCGCCTGTGGTCAGGGATGCTGCAGTGCTTATCTTTAATGACAGGCAGGGTGAATGTGGTGGAGTCTGTTCCCCGGGTGCAAACTGGGGTGGCCTATCTCCTCTCCCAGGCCAAAATTCATGGCAGGAGTAGACTGAAACCCTACGAAGCTGCAACCTCCACCCCAGCTACTAGCGGAAAACACTGTAACACTGGCATGGGGAGATGTCAGTAGGCCGTGCTGAAACTGATCAGCTTGGGGGACAGACAGCACAGTGCCTCCGAGGTCAGGGATGCCATCCTGGCTGAGATGGCATTTTTTTTTCCCTGCTACACCTGGGGCCTGGCATTTTTGCGCCTGTGATAATGGCTGGAACCTGGTAGCAGATCTGGAGCTTGCCAGACTCAAACACGGTCCACGCATGGCCCACGTTTTCCAACTTGTTGGTGCCATGTTTCTTTGAAACCTACACCATTGTGCCTGATATACAGGTCAAAGTGGGGCCATTTTCGTAAGTGAGAACTAGCCTCTGCTAGGCAGAAAACATTCAGAGCACACTCCTCTCATCTTCGCACCGTTGGCTGGCGGAGGAAGACGAGGGGGTTGGAGTGGCATCTGATGTCCCTATCCCACACGAGGCTAGAGGGTGCACTTCAGTGCATCCCATTGCTTCACCACAAATGGTGTGAAGGGGAGTGGAAAATGGAGGAAATGGAGAGTGACCCTTACAGTTGGGGCCAGCAAAGGCATGCCAAGTAACACACTGGCACACATGGCTGACTTCATCTTGGGTTGCTTTTCAACACATATTTCACATCATGAAGAACAAATAATACTGGATTTTTTCAAGCCTCGAACCCCGGTCTAGGTCTAATGTCTGTTCCTTTCTTATATTAGGGGAGAGGGAAAAAAAATTACTTCAGTGATACGTTTAGCGTACATAGACTGACTATTAATGTGTATCCCACTTAGTGTTGTTAGGGTTACACACCGTCACAACCTGGCTAAAGCTTCTATAGCTGTTAATAAAGTCAACATAACTTTACGGTATCCAAAAAGACAGCTGGTACCGACAGAGAGCAAGACAAATGTCACCCAAAGCTGTGAGCTCTGAACACCCACAGTGACTTTGGCGTCATCATCATTATAAGGGAGCGGGTGGTAATAAATAACTTGGCAGTGCCTAAAACCCAAAAAGCTTATACAACTATATTTACATTAAGATACACAAATGAAACTTTTCAGTAGCATGTCATGAGACAAGCTGATAAGCTCTTCCTTTGTGCAGTGCTATTTGAAAGTTAAACGCTGCCTTTATTTTAATTCTGGAGAAGGTGCAGACATTAGATTTAGAACATGTTGTCTTCATTGTCCAAATCCTCTATATAGGTAACGTGTTTTTCGGGCCGAGCTGTCTGGGAACGAGCTGGTGCAGCACTGACAACCTGGGTGAATATGGCAAGAGCCTGAGATGTAGGGTGAATGAATCCCCAAATTATTTGTGGAATTCCCAGTGAGACAATGGCACTGTATACCAGTATTAAAAATTGTGGGTGCACATAACCCCCATATATTCTTTGAATTCCCAGTCAGACAATGGCACTGTATACCAGTATTAAAAATTGTGGGTGCACATAACCCCCATATATTCTTTGAATTCCCAGTGAGACAAAGGAACTGTATAGCAGTATTAAAAATTGTGGGTGCACATAACCCCAATATATTCTTTGAATTCCCAGTCAGACAATGGCACTGTATACCAGTATTAAAAATTGTGGGTGCACATAACCCCCATATATTCTTTGAATTCCCAGTGAGACAAAGGAACTGTATAGCAGTATTAAAAATTGTGGGTGCACGTAACCCCCATATATTCTTTGAATTCCCAGTCAGACAATGGCACTGTATACCAGTAGTAAAAATTGTGGGTGCACATAACCCCAATATATTCTTTGAATTCCCAGTCAGACAATGGCACTGTATACCAGTAGTAAAAATTGTGGGTGCACATAACCCCCATATATTCTTTGAATTCCCAGTGAGACAAAGGAACTGTATAGCAGTATTAAAAATTGTGGGTGCACGTAACCCCCATATATTCTTTGAATTCCCAGTCAGACAATGGCACTGTATACCAGTAGTAAAAATTGTGGGTGCACATAACCCCAATATATTCTTTGAATTCCCAGTCAGACAATGGCACTGTATACCAGTAGTAAAAATTGTGGGTGCACATAACCCCCATATATTCTTTGAATTCCCAGTGAGACAATGGCACTATCTACCAGTAGCAAAAATTGTGGGTGCACGTAACCCCCATATATTCTTTGAATTCCCAGTCAGACAATGGCACTGTATACCAGTAGTAAAAATTGTGGGTGCACATAACCCCAATATATTCTTTGAATTCCCAGTCAGACAATGGCACTGTATACCAGTAGTAAAAATTGTGGGTGCACATAACCCCCATATATTCTTTGAATTCCCAGTGAGACAATGGCACTATCTACCAGTAGCAAAAATTGTGGGTGCACGTAACCCCAATATATTCTTTGAATTCCCAGTCAGACAATGGCACTGTATACCAGTATTAAAAATTGTGGGTGCACATAACCCCCATATATTCTTTGAATTCCCAGTCAGACAATGGCACTATATACCAGTAGTAAAAATTGTGGGTGCACATAACCCCAATATATTCTTTGAATTCCCAGTCAGACAATGGCACTGTATACCAGTATTAAAAATTGTGGGTGCACATAACCCCCATATATTCTTTGAATTCCCAGTCAGACAATGGCACTGTATACCAGTATTAAAAATTGTGGGTGCACATAACCCCCATATATTCTTTGAATTCCCAGTCAGACAATGGCACTGTATACCAGTATTAAAAATTGTGGGTGCACATAACCCCCATATATTCTTTGAATTCCCAGTGAGACAAAGGAACTGTATAGCAGTATTAAAAATTGTGGGTGCACGTAACCCCCATATATTCTTTGAATTCCCAGTCAGACAATGGCACTGTATACCAGTATTAAAAATTGTGGGTGCACATAACCCCCATATATTCTTTGAATTCCCAGTCAGACAATGGCACTGTATACCAGTATTAAAAATTGTGGGTGCACATAACCCCCATATATTCTTTGAATTCCCAGTGAGACAAAGGAACTGTATAGCAGTATTAAAAATTGTGGGTGCACGTAACCCCCATATATTCTTTGAATTCCCAGTCAGACAATGGCACTGTATACCAGTATTAAAAATTGTGGGTGCACATAACCCCCATATATTCTTTGAATTCCCAGTGAGACAAAGGAACTGTATAGCAGTATTAAAAATTGTGGGTGCACGTAACCCCCATATATTCTTTGAATTCCCAGTCAGAAAATGGCACTGTATACCAGTATTAAAAATTGTGGGTGCACATAACCCCCATATATTCTTTGAATTCCCAGTCAGACAATGGCACTGTATACCAGTATTAAAAATTGTGGGTGCACATAACCCCCATATATTCTTTGAATTCCCAGTGAGACAAAGGAACTGTATAGCAGTATTAAAAATTGTGGGTGCACGTAACCCCCATATATTCTTTGAATTCCCAGTCAGACAATGGCACTGTATACCAGTATTAAAAATTGTGGGTGCACATAACCCCCATATATTCTTTGAATTCCCAGTGAGACAAAGGAACTGTATAGCAGTATTAAAAATTGTGGGTGCACGTAACCCCCATATATTCTTTGAATTCCCAGTCAGACAATGGCACTGTATACCAGTATTAAAAATTGTGGGTGCACGTCACCCCAATATATTCTTTGAATTCCCAGTCAGACAATGGCACTGTATACCAGTAGTAAAAATTGTGGGTGCACATAACCCCCATATATTCTTTGAATTCCCAGTCAGACAATGGCACTGTATACCAGTATTAAAAATTGTGGGTGCACATAACCCCCATATATTCTTTGAATTCCCAGTCAGACAATGGCACTGTATACCAGTATTAAAAATTGTGGGTGCATATAACCCCCATATATTCTTTGAATTCCCAGTCAGACAATGGCACTGTATACCAGTATTAAAAATTGTGGGTGCACATAACCCCCATATATTCTTTGAATTCCCAGTGAGACAAAGGAACTGTATAGCAGTATTAAAAATTGTGGGTGCACGTAACCCCCATATATTCTTTGAATTCCCAGTCAGACAATGGCACTGTATACCAGTATTAAAAATTGTGGGTGCACATAACCCCCATTAATTCTTTGAATTCCCAGTGAGACAATGGAACTGTATAGCAGTATTAAAAATTGTGGGTGCACGTAACCCCCATATATTCTTTGAATTCCCAGTCAGACAATGGCACTGTATACCAGTATTAAAAATTGTGGGTGCACATAACCCCCATATATTCTTTGAATTCCCAGTGAGACAATGGAACTGTATAGCAGTATTAAAAATTGTGGGTGCACGTAACCCCCATATATTCTTTGAATTCCCAGTCAGACAATGGCACTGTATACCAGTAGTAAAAATTGTGGGTGCACGTAACCCCCATATATTCTTTGAATTCCCAGTGAGACAATGGCACTGTATACCAGTAGTAAAAATTGTGGGTGCACGTAACCCCCATATATTCTTTGAATTCCCAGTCAGACAATGGCACTATATACCAGTATTAAAAATTGTGGGTGCACATAACCCCCATATATTCTTTGAATTCCCAGTCAGACAATGGCACTGTATACCAGTAGTAAAAATTGTGGGTGCACATAACCCCCATATATTCTTTGAATTCCCAGTCAGACAATGGCACTGTATACCAGTAGTAAAAATTGTGGGTGCACGTAACCCCCATATATTCTTTGAATTCCCAGTCAGACAATGGCACTATATACCAGTATTAAAAATTGTGGGTGCACATAACCCCCATATATTCTTTGAATTCCCAGTCAGACAATGGCACTGTATACCAGTAGTAAAAATTGTGGGTGCACATAACCCCCATATATTCTTTGAATTCCCAGTCAGACAATGGCACTGTATACCAGTATTAAAAATTGTGGGTGCACATAACCCCCATATATTCTTTGAATTCCCAGTGAGACAAAGGAACTGTATAGCAGTATTAAAAATTGTGGGTGCACGTAACCCCCATATATTCTTTGAATTCCCAGTCAGACAATGGCACTGTATAGCAGTATTAAAAATTGTGGGTGCACGTAACCCCCATATATTCTTTGAATTCCCAGTCAGACAATGGCACTGTATAGCAGTATTAAAAATTGTGGGTGCACATAACCCCCATATATTCTTTGAATTCCCAGTCAGACAATGGCACTGTATACCAGTATTAAAAATTGTGGGTGCACATAACCCCCATATATTCTTTGAATTCCCAGTGAGACAATGGCACTATATAGCAGTAGCAAAAATTGTGGGTGCACGTCACCCCAATATATTCTTTGAATTCCCAGTCAGACAATGGCACTATATACCAGTAGCAAAAATTGTAGGTGTATATAGCCCCAATTCTATTGCTAGGGGACTTGCAGGGTATTTCTGAGGTGAAGGTGGGGGGGCACACCGTTGGAACGGGGATTTGGGGTGTATATATGGGGTATACGGGAATACACTGTCAGTGTGTTCCATTCAGGATCCTGGGAAAGCTGGGTTGCGGCGATTGAGCCCGTCAGTGCCACGTTACACTGACAAGCTTCTCCCTGGAATTGAAGTTATATGTAAGCCCAATATATTCTTTGAATTCCCAGTGAGACAATGGCACTATATGGCAGTAGCAAAAATAGTGGGTGTATATAGCCCCAATCCTATTGCTAGGGGACTTGCAGGGTATTTCTGGGGTGAAGGTGGGGGGGCACACCGTTGGAACGGGTATCGGGGGTATATATCGGGTATACGGGAATACACTGACAGTGTATTCCATTCAGGATCCTGGGAAAGCTGGGTTGCGGCGATTGAGCCCGTCAGTGCCACGTTACACTGACAAGCTTCTCCCTGGAATTTAGCTCTTATAAGAGCTGTTGGTTGTCTTCTCCTTCCTATCCTAGCCTGTCCCTGCCTACCCAGAATCTAACCCCTAGCTAACTGGACGGAAACCTCCGTCCTCGGTGAATTGCAAGCTCAGAATGACGCGAAGCTGGGCGGCGCTGTTCTTTTAAATTAGAGGGCACATGTTTTCGGCAGCCAATGGGTTTTGCCTACTTTTTTCAACGTCACCGGTGTCGTAGTTCCTGTCCCACCTACCCTGTGCTGTTATTGGAGCAAAAAAGGCGCCAGGGAAGGTGGGAGGGGAATCGAGTAATGGCGCACTTTACCACGCGGTGTTCGATTCGATTCGAACATGCCGAACAGCCTAATATCCGATCGAACATGAGTTCGATAGAACACTGTTCGCTCATCTCTAATAATGAGCTTTATACATTTGTGTTGCATATATTAAAGCAGTCATATATAATGCTTATTTTACTATTACCCAGTGTACGGCGAACTTTTATAGTAAGTGATTCAAGATTCTCTAACCATATGAACAGTATTGAAAAGCACTTATAAAGGTGAACCAGGCTTTGCTATGCTGACCGTAAATGTTATTCGGTATGTCATTATTTCTAATCTACATATAATATAAACTTCCAACCAAATTTATTTGCACAAAGGAAAGAACAAAGAAAAGCAGAGTGGACAAGAATGAAAAATACCTCTCCTATCCCGGTGGATAAAAATCCTATTACACTGTTATGAGAATTGTGTATACAGGACAGTAAACCCCACAGTTTTATAAAACCAAATACATATGCTAAGCTCTTGTTGGCAGGGCCCTCACTTACATTGTTCAAATTGGCGTATTACTTTGTACTGTTACTCTGTATTATTTTCATGTATTATGTATATTATACTGTATTATTTTGTGTGAAGTTGAACCCTATGCTTTGTAAAGCAGTGTGGAATTTGTAGGTGTTCTAATAATGTAATTATCTATCTATCTATCTATCTATACACATATATAATTTTTTTTTCCCGTCTCAGCATAATTAGGCTTACGTGTCATTTTTGGGAAGCTTGTAACCATATGAATTTTATTCATTTATTCATTTTTTTCCAAGCTTTTTGCTGTGTTTGTGATTGCTTGCTGCATTAAAAAAAATACAGAAAATTAACTGTTTGTAACGTTTCGTAGTTCCCCATTTATATACAGAAAACATCTGGCTGCAGTTTTTTGTTTTTTTTTTTTACTGAAGGGAACACAGCAAAAAATTCAGTGTTTCTTTTTCCTAAAAGTTCTCTGTGCAAAATCATCTTTTTGGAAATTTATTTTTCTGAAGTTTCTAAGGATTCATTAGTTTCCAAAGCCTATTTTTAAATTCTATTTGGTAGATTGTTAATCTGTTTTATGTTCAAATATTCTCTCTGTCTACAGTGTATGAAAGGCAGAAATTAAATACAAAAACTGCTTGCCCAGGTGTTGAGAAATCATCTTACTCATCATCATATTAAGAAACTGGAATAAGATGACCCTAGCTCCAGGCTAGTATGCTCTATAGGTCCCGGCTACAGAAAACAGCCATAGGTTAAATGTGATGAACACATTGGCGACTTTGAAGACATGGTGGGATCTTAAGACTCTGTACAAGTAGAAGAGGAGGGGCATTAATTAGAAAACAATGGAGGGGGGATTTAATAAGACCAGAACATTGTACACCGGTCTTAATATGGTGAGCTCCAGCCTCCTAGTTCTGGTGTATTGCAGGAGGTCCTATGAGCCACAATTAAAATCTACACGCGTAATGGACTGGCTTAGATATCAGGTATAATTATTAATAGAGATGAGCGAACACTAAAATGTTCCAGGTTCGAAATTCGATTCGAACAGCCGCTCACTGTTCGAGTGTTCGAATGGGTTTCGAACCCCATTATAGTCTATGGGGAACATAAACTCGTTAAGGGGGAAACCCAAATTCGTGTCTGGAGGGTCACCAAGTCCACTATGACACCCCAGGAAATGATACCAACACCCTGGAATGACACTGGGACAGCAGGGGAAGCATGTCTGGGGGCATAAAAGTCACTTTATTTCATGGAAATCCCTGTCAGTTTGCGATTTTCGCAAGCTAACTTTTCCCCATAGAAATGCATTGGCCAGTGCTGATTGGCCAGAGTACGGAACTCGACCAATCAGCGCTGGCTCTGCTGGAGGAGGCGGAGTCTAAGATCGCTCCACACCAGTCTCCATTCAGGTCCGACCTTAGGCTCCGCCTCCTCCAGCAGAGCCAGCGCTGATTGGCCGAAGGCTGGCCAATGCATTCCTATGCGAATGCAGAGACTTAGCAGTGCTGAGTCAGTTTTGCTCAACTACACATCTGATGCACACTCGGCACTGCTACATCAGATGTAGCAATCTGATGTAGCAGAGCCGAGGGTGCACTAGAACCCCTGTGCAAACTCAGTTCACGCTAATAGAATGCATTGGCCAGCGCTGATTGGCCAATGCATTCTATTAGCCCGATGAAGTAGAGCTGAATGTGTGTGCTAAGCACACACATTCAGCACTGCTTCATCACGCCAATACAATGCATTAGCCAGTGCTGATTGGCCAGAGTACGGAACTCGACCAATCAGCGCTGGCTCTGCTGGAGGAGGCGGAGTCTAAGATCGCTCCACACCAGTCTCCATTCAGGTCCGACCTTAGACTCCGCCTCCTCCAGCAGAGCCAGCGCTGATTGGCCGAATTCCGTACTCTGGCCAATCAGCACTGGCTAATGCATTGTATTGGCGTGATGAAGCAGTGCTGAATGTGTGTGCTTAGCACACACATTCAGCTCTACTTCATCGGGCTAATAGAATGCATTGGCCAATCAGCGCTGGCCAATGCATTCTATTAGCTTGATGAAGCAGAGTGTGCACAAGGGTTCAAGCGCACCCTCGGCTCTGATGTAGCAGAGCCGAGGCTGCACAAGGGTTCAAGCGCACCCTCGGCTCTGATGTAGCAGAGCCGAGGGTGCACAAGGGTTCAAGTGCACCCTCGGCTCTGCTACATCAGAGCCGAGGGTGCGCTTGAACCCTTGTGCAGCCTCGGCTCTGCTACATCAGAGCCGAGGGTGCGCTTGAACCCTTGTGCAGCCTCGGCTCTGCTACATCAGAGCCGAGGGTGCGCTTGAACCCTTGTGCACACTCTGCTTCATCAAGCTAATAGAATGCATTGTCCAGCGCTGATTGGCCAATGCATTCTATTAGCCCGATGAAGTAGAGCTGAATGTGTGTGCTAAGCACACACATTCAGCACTGCTTCATCGCGCCAATACAATGCATTAGCCAGTGCTGATTGGCCAGAGTACGGAACTCGACCAATCAGCGCTGGCTCTGCTGGAGGAGGCGGAGTCTAAGGTCGGACCTGAATGGAGACTGGTGTGGAGCGATCTTAGACTCCGCCTCCTCCAGCAGAGCCAGCGCTGATTGGTCGAGTTCCGTACTCTGGCCAATCAGCGCTGGCCAATGCATCCCTATGGGAAAAAGTTTATCTCACAAAAATCACAATTACACACCCGATAGAGCCCCAAAAAGTTATTTTTAATAACATTCCCCCCTAAATAAAGGTTATCCCTAGCTATCCCTGCCTGTACAGCTATCCCTGTCTCATAGTCACAAAGTTCACATTCTCATATGACCCGGATTTGAAATCCACTATTCGTCTAAAATGGAGGTCACCTGATTTCGGCAGCCAATGACTTTTTCCAATTTTTTTCAATGCCCCCGGTGTCGTAGTTCCTGTCCCACCTCCCCTGCGCTGTTATTGGTGCAAAAAAGGCGCCAGGGAAGGTGGGAGGGGAATCGAATTTTGGCGCACTTTACCACGCGGTGTTCGATTCGATTCGAACATGGCGAACGCCCTGATATCCGATCGAACATGTGTTCGATAGAACACTGTTCGCTCATCTCTAATTATTAACACCAGTTTTTTGGCATGATTTATAGTAAATCTAATCGGGCCAAGATATCCCCACTCCAGGCCACTTTGACCCTGCCCTGCTACATTCATTTTTCTCAAATGTGACAAGTAGTTCAGAAAATTGACAAGCTAGTACATTTTTGACTCAAATGGCTGTATATCAAAAATTCTGCAATTTTGCATAAGCAGACTGGTTCGACCTGTTTAATTAATTCCCCCCAATAAATAATGTCTATTGGCATTTTCCATGCAAAAAAAAAAAAAAAAAAATTAAATCAAACTCTGGATATGCCTGGTCAACAAATCTAGTGAACATGTCAAACTTTATTACATAAATAATGTGTATAATATGTGTTCCAGGGCGGGTCTTGAATAGGCCTCAACCCCAGCTGTGTGTCCTAGGCCATACTGGACCATAAAAGGCTGTAGAGCCTATACTTCGGGACCGATCCTGGGAGCTAGAGGAAGTGCCTTGGTCTGCCCTGACACTGAGAGTCTGGTGAGACTGTTTCGTGCTCTCTATGTTGATTCGTGTGGCTGATAGTAAGCCACACGTACAGTTAGTACTCTATTGATTAGGTAGTGCTCAGACGAGCAGGGTTTTTGTTTTACTCCTTTTGTCTGAAGTTAAGTCTGTATTTTATTCAGAAAAAAAACAGCAAAAAAAAAATAAACCTTCACCTCAGGCACAAAATGAGCAAAATTAACCTGTTTTGTTACTGTTTTGTGTCCCTGTCTCTGACTGGTTGGGTCCACACAATTGCTGCTACCGAGCTATCTTTCCCACGATATTTAGCATATGATGGTGCAGCCAATGGTTGGCAGCAATGAAGCAGAGATCAGCTTGGGGCTGTGGGTGCTAGAGTAGTGGTTAGTAGTGTATTGGTGTGATTTAAGAGGCAGCTCGGGAAAATGGTTTACATTATCAAAAATTTCCATAATGCTAAAGTGCATATTTTATATAAGGTTATAAACTTTTAAATGTAGTCTTCTGTAGGGGGAGAGTTAAATATCGGAATATGGCAACGTTGGCTGAATCCAAGAGGAATACGAGAAACAGCTTTTGTGTGCAACGGTCTAAAGGCAGCCAGCCTGGTGTTCAGAGCATTGGACATTATAATGAGAAAACTTCATGCTTTTGTTGGAAAGCTGGAATGATTGAATCTAGAAGTATTTGAAGATTGGCTGCTGCTAAAATACAGCCAAACATTCATTGCTCGGTATTGACACAGAATAATACTAGCTATCTGCAAGCCTAAGTTAATTAAATCTTGGAAGGTCCTTTGGGTGGCTAGCACTGCCTGGTGTAGTGTTCAGAAGAGAATCATGTGTGTCACAAAAAAATGAAATATGCACATTCAGATTTAGCTTGCAATAGATTTTCCATAGCATATTTAGGTTTTCAGCAGCACAGTTTAATACGCAGTTTAAAAAGCCTGTGCTGTGCTATTGACACTCACATCTGTATTCTGAGGACAATAGTGTATCACTTCTAATACAGGACTGAAGACTCCTTAGACTGTCTAATATAATGGGTTTCTGAATTAGTAAGTGGAAGCGAGCTATATACTTACACACAGCTATGTCAGCAGTAACATGTGCCAGCTACAACCGTACGTCTTCATTTAAGAGATCTTCATTTTGACAGCAGGTATTCATTTCATGTAGTCGTCTCTTTCCATTCACTTTACTTGCTGTTATATTTACAGTGTTGTCTAATAGCACTTTATATGTGCACTTTCAGACCCCTGTATATCATCATAAGGCTTCAGTCGATGTGTGGTAGACGTCACTTGGGGGATTTTACTATTTGCCTCTACACCTGACAACTGCTGTGATTAAAGGAAACTGGAACTAGCGTAAATTTCTACTTTGGCCCATGCGAGTGCTCCAAAATTATTGAAAGTCCAGAGCCTCTTAATTCAAGAGCCTCTCGCACCAACAGGGGTATTGGTCACTTGGAGCGTCTCTCTGGGGGTCAGTTCATTCTTCTAGGAGTATCCCATTTTGGCAGAAATAGAACAGGGTCAGATATTGTGGACTTGCACTTTTGCTGGAGTCTTCTAGTTATTTGGCAGGTGCCATTTTCATTTCTGCGATGTTGTTGTTGTTCATGTACATTACATATTGGGGCGACAAAAGCAGAGGTGAAATATTTAGTTCTGATGGTTCCTTATAAATGGTTTTATTATTTTAATTTATCGTCCTAGTTTGTGTGTTTTTTATGTACAATAAATATGTACTTTATATATTAACCTGATGCACACCTATTTTTGGAATCCTTTGTTTTTCTTGTGTTTATTGAATTATTTTGGGAATCTGATTTGGCAGACAATTTTATTTGCAGTTAAATCAACTACGTACATTCACAACCGCTGAATGTAAATAACGCTACGTTACACCCGCTTTTCTTGAAATTGGTTTTATCCGACATAGATATTTAGATTGATTCAAGATTTTTTCAAGAGAAGTGCATGTGCATTTTTTTCCCTGCAATTAATAATTTTTTTTCCCCTTTTCCTGCTATCTAAGCAATTGAACCCAGATGGAATGGAAAACCATTCCTATATTAACACGGTCAAACTCTGATATCATTAAATCAATGGATACATTTACATCCTCAAAAAGTCTAACGATACAGTAGCTTGCAAACTATTCACCAACTTGACGAAGTCCTCTTGTCAAAGTGGTAGAGCCTCAGAGAAATCACATGACTGTAATGACTCCTAACAAACAAGAAAATCTGCCTTCAGAAGTTTGGGTTGACACCAGTAGAGCCCTTATACATCAGATTAATGTCAACGACAGCTAAACTAATGGGTATGAAGTTGTCCCGACTCTTCCCTAATAGCAGATATTTGGGCAGGAGAGGGGGGGAGAGAGAAAAATTGTTTGATTTTAACAGGTAAAAGCTTTTGTTTTTATGGTAGATAACCAGCCTAGAGATCTTTGGTAGCAGCATATTGAGAATACTTACAAGGCTGACCAAGGCTGCATGTGTAGGCATTGCTAGGAGGAACTTTTTCTTTGTAATTAAATGACACTACGCTCAATATTTTTTACTTACCTTCCCACTGTACGTTTGGTTTTAGTTAGTCTTATGACTCAGTTTTATAAAATGCCCTTTAAAATTAGCCTTACAATGTGTCATGTGCACGGTGCAGAATATTAAAACCAGATGGTTAACTGATACAAGAATATTGTTTCTTACAAAGCAGTGATTTAGCATACCTAAGTATCATATAAAAGAGCACTGAACGATAGATGAATGTAAAATAATTGAGGCTGATTAATTCAACATCTTTATAAGGTAGTTTTTATATGGAAAATGAACTGACTCATTAGGACATATTAACAAGAGCAAAGAGCGCAAGACAAGTGACTGTCGAAGGTGTGAAAAGGTGTCAGGCAGTCCTCACACGTGAACCGGACCGTGCTGTGAATACTGCAGTATTTTAATCTGGTATATTTTACGCTGCAAAACTAAAGGTCTTAGTCTTCCTTTTCTCTGTACAGTCACAATTTCATAACTGGACAATAACCATATTCATATTGTCAATGTGTATAAATAATAGTTAATAGCGTGAACATTTTTCTTTACAGTACTCAAGGTTATAAATAACACATCTGAGTATCTTCAGTTACTCTGTACAAAGAAATTCTAACACATTTCTTATATAAAACAAAAAAAACACTTTAGAATATAGATATTGTTTATATTAAACACTGTATTTGTAAGATATGCCTATAGAAGGTATCTGTAATATGTATAACGTATATTGAGTTTATTAGATATGTTTATATAGAATATATTAAATCCCGCATAATGAAAAAATAAAGCCTATAATATCCTGTATCATTTGAGAAAGTAGACAGACAATGCGGAGGCGCCACAGAATGTAATATTTTATAGAAAAGGCATTGAGTATATTAACACAAGGCTGGTTTTATAACCGATACTAATGTATCTGAAATACTGTTCCATACACCTGATTTTTTTTCTCTGCAGCATGAACATGAATTTTTACAAATCCCATTCAGACAAATGGGAAGCTTGTACAAATGTCAGCAACACATTTGCTGTGTGTGACTCAAGATATATAACAGCTTCAGGATATCCAGAGTTCATACATGCAGCTTATACTTATATCTATGTGCACATATCATAATGAAAAATTGAAGAAGACAAATGGTACATTTTGATGCATTGTTTAGTCACATTTGAGCAACAGAGTTGAGTATTGCCCTGAACAGAAGGGGAAGGCTATATGTGCAGTTGAACATGTTTTTACCTATTTAGTAGAAAAAAATATACCCCTATATGTGAAAACCAAAGAACCAATTTTTTTCATAAGTATATATTTTTAATAGAACTATTTTTTCATGTAAATAACAAAGATTTACAAATTAAAATTTGACAAAAAGTGGTTGATGTACAATACACTGTAAGGACTCATTCAAATGGCAGAATCTGGCACTGGTTTTGAGGCGGATTCTCATTTGAACATAGCCTAAAGAGACCCATCTCAAGGATCCTATCTATACTGGTAGCTTATGTAAATTGAAAACTGTTCCTAAATATATTGCTTTAGAAATTCTGCTTTGTTTTCCTGGTATGTCAAATTATTCCTCCCATTGTTTGCACAGCATTGCTATAAACCACAGACCTGGGAGATAGGACAAGTGATGTCACTTACTCAGTGCTGGCAGGACAATTTGTTCAGCTAATTGCACTTTGCTGATAAAACCCAGTCTGTTATCTCTCTAAGTAAACACACAGATAACACAGAGTCTGTTCTGTACAAGAATTTGCAGATTATCTGACCTTCAGAAGTGTTCTGTGTCCCGTTCAGCAGGAGGGAGGGAGGGGGAGGGAGAGAAATACAGGAAGTGAGAAGCAGACACTGCATACAGCCTGGCCGAAAGGCTGAAATGGGAGAACCCCTTTTAATTTGAGCTCATGTGACAGAAAGCCCAGGATATTACAGATAAAGAAATATAGGAATCAACCTGAAGTATGGAAAACTAACCACAGCAATAAAATACATAGGTAGAGAAAGCTGGTGCAGCTGGTGAAGAAGGCCCTGAGAGAGGGAAGAGGAGAATAGAGACCCCCTTAAGAAGAGTCATATATTTAATATAAAAATTTAAGGCAGTTTCCTAGAGTTTAAGATTTTCTATAGCCATCTTTTTGTGGCAGTCTGTTGTCTTGATCGGTTCACAGACACATGGGAATTATTCATTCTTTGTTGTAAGGTTGTTTGTTCAATGACTTATTACTGACATTACAGGATTCCCTAACATCCATCCAAGTGCAGAAGCAGCACAGTGTGACTGGGATTTTTTTGCGACAGGAAGTAGATGGCTTCAATTCTCTTTTAGGCTAAAGCCCCATGTAGCGGGCTGCAGGGAAAAACCACAACGGAAACACATTGTGGTTTTTCCCACAAAGCTTTTCACAGAAAGTCTGCAGCGTTTTCCTTGGGTATAATTGACACACTGCGATTTCCAAAAATGCAACAGTTTTGGAAATTGCAGCATTTCCACTGCGCATATTTTTGTGCAATATGTTGATGAGATTCGCTAGAGTCCCATTTGCCAAACCACAGCATTTACGCCACGTGGGGCCCTGGCCTCACCGTGCAAGGTTACAATGTCCGTGTAACAGTCTAATGCTGATGGTGGTTTTGTATGCAGGAGCCCACAGTGCCATCAAACCCGCCACGCACTTTATTGGTCTGTGGGCACAAGCTCCTATTTCTTAACCTGCTGATTTTCGTGGTGTAGCCTTAAAGAGGTTGAGATTTGGAGCTTGCAATCAGGGGCGTAACTACCATGGTAGCAGCGGAGGCAGCTGTCACAGGGCCCTGGATACTAGGGGCCCGGTGACAGATGCTACCGCTGCTGGTTTATTTATTTATTTTTTTAAAGAGGCCGTTACCTGCTGGTGTAATTTCAGCATGTAACGGGTCCTATTTACTGCAGCGCCGGGGGCTGCCTGAAGATTGAGAGGAGCTGCCTTCTCCACAGTCCATCTTTTAACAGTAGTAAAGCTAGCAATTGCTGCCTTTACTACTGCACCCAAGCAGGGGCCGCCTGCTGTCCGGGCCCCTGCCTCCCCGCACTTGCATAGTGACAGTGGGGAGTAGAAACTTCTATCTCCTGCTCGCAGTCCCCAGGCCCTGTGCCGGCATCTATACTAGTAGATTGAAGGACCTGAGACATGACGTCATCAAAGGTCCTTTAATCTACTAACAGACTCAGCGTCTTTTGGGGGGCGGAGCTACCTTGGTTTGTACAGGTCAGTGTACAATGGAGGGAATGGGTTATAGGCTGTGAGGAAGAGGGGTACATGGGTGTGCAGGCTGTGTGTGAGAAAGTCTGCACCCCCATTCTTTCCTTTCTCACATACAGCCTGCACACCTATGTACCCCAACTACCCAGTCTGCCCTATGTGAGCAAGAGGGGTACATGGGCATGCAGGATGTGTGTGAGAAAGAAGGGGGAATGGGGTTGCAGGCTGTGGGTGAGCAAGAATGTGGTGGAATGCGGGGTTCCCCCTCCAGATCAACCTCTCGCTTGCACACACCTTGCACCCCCATTTCTCCTCTTGCTTATACAAACCCTGCACCCCACATCACCCTCTAATTCACAAACAGCCTGCACGCCCATGTACCTCTCTTGGAGGGGGCTTCACGTCAAAAATTCGCCACGGGGCCCCCCCATTCCTAGTTACACCACTGCTTGCAATGATACCTGAAGCAGAGCTCTAGCTATGGGTGGATATCATTTAAAGTAATGCCATATTACATAGAGCCTTGACAGTGAAAGAAGACTGACTAATAAATCTGGAGTAATCTTTGTCTTGTATGTTTGGGTATATGTAAGTTATCTTAGACTATGATAGTACATTTACTATTTTTAAAGGGTAAATAAAGAGTAAATTGCTTATTGTATATTCAGATTTGTATATGAATAAAAACGATTTACATGAAAATATGTCTCCAAACCTGAAACAGAAGATACTGTAGAATTATCTCTACTACCTATTGCAATTAGGCTTATAAGCTAACATTCCTCCGATTTTAATAATATACATACTGATAAGAATTTCTCATGCATTTTGGTTATGCATTTCGTAGATGACAGCTTTGATTTGTATCTTGTTCACTGCACCTCTTAACTGACATCTTGGCTTCAGCAGAATTTGTTTGCATATGAAGCAAGTGGTTTAGATTATCAGAAAGAGTGACAGGATATAACTGTTCCTAACTTCTAAAATTTATGGACCAAGTGGTGTTGTGTTCCGCTTGAAATATTTTATCTCCTCTGAAGCTCTGTCAAAAGTTACATATTCCAATAATTTAAAATTTTCGCATTGATCAAGAAATTCCACTTGGGATGTTCTTTGTCCTGAGAATCAGATTTCTGTGATATCAAAGAACAATTTAGATATTCTATTTGGTTAATACTGAAGAAGTGATCAAACTTGTTCAATTTTTTTTTTTTTTTTTTTTTAATGTAGATTGTGAGCCCCACATAGGGCTCACAATGTATAATTTTCCCTATCAGTATGTCTTTGGAGTGTTGGATGGAAATCCACGCAAAAATGGGGAGAACATACAAACTCCTTGCAGATGGTTTTTTTGTCCTTGGCAGGATTCAAACCCAGGACTCCAGCACTGCAAGGCTGCAGTGCTAACCACTGAGCCACCGTGTGGCCCTAAACTTCTTAAATTCTGTGCAGTGAAAATGGGGTACAGCCACATGCAGTGTTATATACCACTACAAAGCCGACAGTCTTCTGAATTTAGCACACTGTCGGCTTTCCTGTTATGTGCACCAATATGTGCCTACTGTTATAAGGGCGTTCCTGACAGTACAGAGCTAAGACTGAACGCCCTTCTGACAGTGGGCAGAGATCTGTAATGGCACTAATATCTCCAGTCCTGGGAAAGCCAACAGTGTGCTGAATTGAGTGCACTGTCTGCTTTCTAGCTGTATATAAAACCGCAGGTTGAAAGGTCCTCTTTAAACACTCCCAGTCCTGTTTATTGCTTGTATTTCTGTTGATCTGACTTCATAAAGTTGTATTCATTCTTAGCTCCTATAAGTACCTCTATGGTATATGAATCTACTAATGTACAATGCAGTAGAGTATCCTAGAAAATAATGTGAATAGAGTCCTGTGGGTGATTGTTGCTGTGCTTACTGCTTCTCTGTGCTTTCTGGTATTGTAAAAATCCTCCTATATTGATGTTTCTTCACATTTGCTTTCACAAAGGTGTTGCAGTTATTTAAGTTAGTAAGTTCAAGTGTAACTTTCATTGCTTCAATAAACACCTCGCATTTGATCCCCACTGTGTCTTATTTCAGTAAAAACTGTGAAATATACCTAACAAATTCTTAGATACCCTGTGGATATGCCACAGTTATGTATATTTTCTCATGTTAAATTGAGCAGGGGGTCTTTATAAGCTTGTAGTACAAGAAGCTAAATTTGTGTATTCTTGGTTGGTGACCGTCAGTAGTGCCGTTGCCATTGTCCATTACAACATTTTAGGAACGGACACTAGCTGAATCATCAGAAATCTGTTAAAATATCCATAGATTTCAATCGGATTTTTTCTAGTATCTGTTATACAACCAATCAGTCACATGTCCGTTTACAACTGCACAACCTGTACTGACTAAACAAAGCACCGCATAGACTGTCCAGAACACTGAATTATTTTTTAATGTATTAAAAATAGGAATATGCCACCTATCAATATACTTGCATCGGCCATGTAGATTTGAAATAAGCCAGTCAGCCAAGTCCATCACACACAGCACAGGTCATGTGCAGACATTTTAAAAGGATCCGACAGTGGAGTCGCCAAAATCTGGGACGATTGCTGATATTAGAAGTATGGCTTCTATTTGTATAAGTCGGACATCCTCTTTAATAACTGTACGGCAGTTTAGGTGAGGACAGACACTTTATACTGTATGGATAACAAGGGATTGAGATAATGAATTCCTTCGCTCACATTTAGCGGTGGATTGTTAGACAGACCTACTATAAAAGGTATATACTATGCTGTGTTGTCCAAAGGCCCATATACACTTGTTGAATAGTGGTCGTCCGGATTAAGTAGTGTAGGTTACGGTATGAGGTTGCTCTTCAGTCATTTACATCTAATGTTATTACATCTACTTCACTTAGTATATTTTACTAAGTAACCACATCTAAAAAGGTTTCCATAGCTTTGTCAAGTAATTCTCAAGCACTGTAAGTACTATTACATTCAGTCTTTGCAATTCATTACTAAAATCCAGAAGAGAAATGCATTTTTAAATAGGTCTTTATTGACACTTACACTGTTCGCTTCCTTCTTCATTGCATCTTAGATAGTAGTATAATATTAGATTTCAGGCCACAATATTATATGTAAATATTTACAAAATAACCCATTTAGTTGCACATATGCAAACAGCAGAAAGTTCTGCAGTTCAGACACTCTATTTATATTCCCGCATGAAAGACACATTAGTTTATATTAAACATTCAATATTTTGTGTGGAATTTTCTTTCTTCATTTGGAGACTGTTAGGCAGATGACTCGCTTATTAACGCAACTGAAAAAATCTGAACACGTTTTGTTGGATGATCCCCATATACATCTGATTCTCAGATTCTTATGTTGTGCTAAGTCACATATACATACTGCTATCTAACAAATGGTTTCCAGATGTTTCCAGAAACATTTGCAATGATAAAACATAAGGAACATTAAATAACAGAAGGATTTAATTCTTGATAGGAGAAGGAGCTTAACTGCTTCAGGGCAATTTGACTGTTTAGTGGTGGCTTGAGATACTGCAGTGTTGTCCCATAGACTTGAATGAGTACTATGTCCCCGTCCCTTTTCTGTGATATTATATATGCTATGCAATCCCTCATGTTTTGGGAGCACTTTCATAGGAAACAGAATGACTGTGTCTACACTGGTCTCCGGTGGGCCCCATGCCTTTAGGGGCCCTACTGGACACCCACTGCTTTTTTAATAAGCAGTGCAGGTCCATTTATGACCCCTATTAACTTAGATTTCCCAGCTTCTACTTGCAGCCTCCTCTTTCCTCTTCAGCCTCTAGTTGGTCCCTGTTCACTGCACATTGTGGAAGGGGAGGCCACAGGCAGGAGTGGGAATCTGTAAGTGAAGGCAGCCAGTTCTCCCTGGTTCTGCTGATACAGTAGTTAACAATACAACAGAATCACAGAACTGGGGAGTAGTGATGCTCCAAACCAGTATTCATAGAGCAGGAAACACCAGACTATTAAAGAGGTTGTCCAGGCTTAATTTTTTTTTTTTTTTTTTTTTATGGTCTATCCTCATGATAGACCATATATATCTGATCGGTAGAGGGCCAAAACCTAGCTCCCAGAACGATAAGTTGGACAGAGCCGCTTCTAGCACCCATCTTGTGGACAATACAGGGCGGGAAGCAGAAAGCTCTATCTGCTGTATAGCAGCCAGACATCTTCACTACAGCTCAGCACATATTAAAGTTAGTGTGAGCTGAGCTGTAGTGCAAGTATGTGGGTGCTATATAGTGGATGGAGCTTTCTGCTTCCTTTAGCTAATGGGTCTAGGTGTCAGCCGATACCAATTAGGTATATCTATATCCTATCCTGAGGATAGCTCATAAAAAAAACAATTAAGCCTGATAATCCCTTTAATATTATCCATAATGCCCTACACACTTTAAAGGGATCCTATCATTCAGATAGCATTTTTTGTGCCTAACACTTCGGAATAGCCTTAAGAAAGACTATTCGTCTTCTCCGTGCTGCCTTTCCGTAGAAATACCGGTTTTCGCCGGTATGCAAATGAGTTATCTCGCAGCACTGGGGGTGGGCCCAGCGATCAAACAGCACTGGGGGCGTCCCCAATGCTGCCAAAGAACTCTACAGCGCCGCCTCCATCTTCTTCAGGAATGTCGTCTTCCTGTGTCTTCTTCTGGCGGAGGCGGTGAAACTTGTAGGCCTTGGGCAGAGACGACTGCGCATGCCCGCTTACACAGTAAGTAAGCGGCCATTTTCTTGTGGCCTGTGGGCATGCGCGGTCGGCTCTGCCCGAGGCCTTCAAGTTTCACCGCCTCCGCCGGAAGAAGACACAGGAAGATGACGTTCCAGAAGAAGATGGAGGCGGAGCTGGGGAGTTCTCTCACAGCATTGGGGACACCCCCAGTGCTGTTTGAGAACTCATTTGCATACCGGCGAAAACCGGTATTTCTACAGATCGGCGGAACGGAGAAGACCTCTAAAGGTAGGAGACAAATATCCTGTCTTAAAACACAGTGGACTTAGCATACAGTAGGTCTATGACAAAGTATTAAGGCTCTGTTCACCCTACGAAGGTTCATGGTTGGCTGCTTTCCGTGATCCATGCTCTACTTTGACATATTGGAAACACGGCACCATTTTCAGATTGGAGCCATCTCTCCCATTAAAAATAGATGCTACACTGGTGCTAACTTGGTCCTGAAGAACTCTGACAAAAAATTTGTGAAGCCATATGAATATAGCCCAAGACATTAAAAATGGACTCAATGAAGTCATGCAGAGAAGGTTTGCTTCTTTTTCTCGGAGTTTCTTAAGCCTTGCAGTAAGAGTTGAGGCTGCTCGGAGGATAACAGTGTTTAATTGGCTTGCTGCTGCTTTTTGTCTTGTATAAATGGTCAGTTTATGAAGCTGCTAATTTAATGTTCTGCAAATGTCTTTCCAGCTGTGCATAGTTTTCATGATGAATATTGTCATCAGCGGTATTCATGTTATTCCGAACCTCAGCGTTTCCACTTCATAGCGTGAACCCAGCTAATAAGATATTTGTCAATATTCATGCTGTGTCTTGTTGTAATTCATTTGCAGGAGGAGTGCTTCTTGAATCTCGAAGCTCCAATAGCCAGAGTATGCGGTTACGACACGCCGTTTCCTCACATCTTTGAACCTTTCTATATCCCTGATAAATGGAAATGCTTTGATGCGCTGCGAAAAATGATTAACTACTGAATAAAGCACTACGGTTTTGTGTAAGTATTTCACTGTTGTGTTCTGGCTGAAGGAAATCTTTCCATCCGTACAACAACTTTGTTTGCCAGATTAGATTTTCATATGTTTTTACACAGATGGCTTCCCAGCTTAAGTCATGATTTAAGTATCATAAACAACAGAAAAGAATCAAAAGTTGGGGCTAATACTTAAATTATATTTTGTAATAATTTTAATTTTTTTTTATTTGCTATGTAAGTTTAAAAGGAATTAAAAACAATTGAATCACTTTTTATATCTACCTACCTAAATAATTGTAGAAATAGTAGTCTTTAGAGATAAGTGAAATCGTTAGTTAACCTGGATGATTACAAAGAATTTTCCAAAAACCTCGGCTTTGGCTGAACCTGAATTTTTTGTAGTTTATCAGCTATGAATCCCTTTTTATACTCTGGGGTTTTTTTTCGACCCAATTGAGTAATAAGTGCAGGCCGTGGAAAGGTACATAGAAAAGACCTTTCCTCACCACCAGGCTTCTGCCACATCATTCGGTCCTCTCCTACACCATTTTCTGGCCTCCTGGGTGACTTCACTGCTGCCAGTTCACTGCTTTGTCCTGTTATTGAGCCTCTGTCACAAGAAACACAGACATCGTGACACTGACAAAAGCGTGATGAAGTTGACGGACCTTATGTGACCTCTAAAGCCCAGTCACATGTCTCAGCGTTGACCTGATGCCAGTGATCAAGGTGGCAGGAAGATGGTGTAAGAAGGGACCTGATATTTGACAATCGGGAATTCCAACACTCAGTTCTCAATCTATTCAAATATAGAATGAATGACACAAGACAAAATTATCAAGACAGAAAAAAAGATGCCCAAAAATTATTTCATGAACAAAGCGTATACTAAATCAGATATGTCAGGAATAATGGAAGGTCCTCTTTAAAATCCAAAAATGTATTAATTGAAATACACTTAAGGTGTAGTGCAGACCTGGGCAAAGTACGGCCCGTGGGCCATATCCGGCCCTCTGACTGATTCAGATCGGCCCGCATAGCTTGACTATGGAGGCATGTCTTAGTGCCAGCAGGACAGTTCAAGAAGATTGAGACATGTAGTGAGGGGAATGTGAGATGCAGGGTGGTGTGTGTGTGTATGTGTCTGTCTGTCTGTTTGTATGTGTGTGTGTGTCTAAGGGCTCGTTCACATCTGCGCCGGCACTCCGTACTTCAGGTTTCCGTTTCCTGCCTAAAACAGAGGCAGGAGACGGAAACCTGCAGGAGTCTCTCTCACCCATTCATTTGAATGGGTGAGAGAGATGTCCGGCTGTGAGCGGCGGTGAGCGTTTTGCGCTCTCCGCCGCGAAACCGGGTTTTATAATCCGGACACAGAGTCGGACATGCAGTACTCTGTGTCCGGATAAAAAAAATCCGGTTTTGCGGCGGAGAACCTAAAACGCTCACCGCCGCTCACGGCCGGACCCGGTCTGTGCTTTCCGTCTTCTGACATGCAGAAGCCGGAAAGCACAGAACGGAAACCAGAACGCAGGTGTGAACCTAGCGTCAGTAACATAGGGGCAGAGATGGAAGGGGAATGTTATACTAGGGCAGAGATGGCAGATGGAGGGGGGACATGAAACTGGAGACAGATGGAGGGGGGCATGAAACTGGGGGCAGATGGAGGAAGGGGACATGAAACTGGGGGAGAGATGGAGGGGGGGGGACATGAAATGGGGCAGATGAAGGGGGATATGAAACTGAGGGAGAAATGGAGTGGTGACATGAAATTGGGGGTAGATGAAGGGGGCACTTAAACTGGGGACAACTGGAGGGGGCATTAAACCGTGGAGGTAGCTGGAGGGGGACCTGTCTGTCTCTAGTTGCCCCCAGTTTAATGTCACCCTCCAGCTACCCCTACGGTTTAATGTCTGCTTTCAGCTGCCCGATACGAATGTCCCCCACTAGTTGCCCCCAGTTTCATGTCCCGCTCCAGCTGTCATTAATTTATTGTCCCCTCCAACTACCCCTACTGTTTAATGTCCCTCTCCAGCTGCTCCAGTTTCGTGTCCCCTCTAGTTTCCACCAGTTTATACTGGGGCACCAGGAGAGGGACTTAATACTGTGGGGCAGTTGGAAGGGAACATTATAATGTGGGGACATATAATGTACGGGTGACTGTAGGAGGATTATACTTTGTGGGGGCGCATGGAAAGATGATTAGGAATGGGCGGAGTCAATGTAGAAGTGAGCGGAGCTAAATTTGCCGCTGCGCAGCCCTCTAGTATAGTTTCAATTTCTTATGCGGCCCCATGGGAAAATTAATTGCCCACCCCTGGTGTAGTGAATACACAGCGTTTTGACCACATTGGAAAAACCACAGCAAAAAACCTTGACTAAGTATGGCGATTGCTCTAAAGCAGAGCGGCCACGCTAGCTGCCAAGTCTGTGTTGTTTCATGCAGCTGTAACAGGAAAAAAAATCAAAATGGCTGATTTGGTGTGGGGTTTTTTGCCAATTTGCCTCCCTAAAAAATTGGAAAAGTGATCAAAGCATCATATATTCCCCAACATGGGATCAATAAAACTACATTAACAGAAAAAAAAACCTTACACACCTCTGTACACTGAAAGATAAAGAAAAAAGTTGGAATATGGTTTGATTTTTTCTTCAAAATTTAGAGTTTTTGTAAAGTCATTAAAACATGAAAAAAAAAACATATAGAAATTTGATATCAAATTTGGGAGAAATATTTTCTTTAATGTATGCAATACATGGTTTTTATGTCAAGCAATTTTTTGCCAAAAAAAAAAATTGCTCTAAAATAAGTCCACCCATTCCAATTCCAATTCCACTTACAAATGATGTTCCCGTCATGTTCGTCTATGCAGGCACTACGTGGTCTTATTTGCCTTTGGCAACAGATGCCTGGCAGTGGTTGCTACAGTTATGTTTACAGTCAATTCCTTTTCCATGTCAGTCTTACGCAGTGTTTTTCAATTTAGTACGTGATATTGGCTTGTACTGGATTTTCCTTTACCATATGTATAACTAAATCATTTTTAGTATACGTGATCTTTGTGACATATCCATATATAAATCGCCTTATTTTGTGACTCTTTATTTTGCAGATAATTGCTATAGGATGAATTTATTGAGAATTTTCTCCCAAGTTTCTCATCATGAACCCTCTTATTTGGTCATGTTCTGGAGTCCACCATACTGTAGCGCTGACAGTGAATTACCGTGCCTGAACTGACAAGACTCAGCTGTTTTATTCACTGTTTAAACATTTGTGTCGTGTTACACTCCACTAAGTGATATTCAGAAGAATAAAAATACATTGGTTATCTAATATTTGTCAGAATGTGTCATTTTGTTTAATCTCATGAAACACTATCTTAAACATATTATGTTAAAAACTCAATTAAGCTCCCACTTTGGAACATTTCATTGTTAAAATTTACATAAAATATTGAATAAATTTGTAAAAGCTTTGCTTTAATTTCTTCTGATTTTGATCTACAGTATGTGTCATTTTTCTCCTGTATTGACACCAAATGTGAAAATAAAAATTCTGCCAGAACCTACTTACAATCTGTATAAAATTTGCATACACTCTTCTAAAACTCCTATGATGTAACCTTTCATTATATGTAATGTACAAGTCATCTGAGTTCCCACAACGCACTGCTTTAGTGCAAACATATCTAACATTTTAAAGAGAGTTAGCAGTTATTATGCCCTGGGCTTTCTCCATTACACCCTAGTCTGTGTGATTTCTCTCCTTACCTTCCCTGCAGTGGCGGATCCAGGGTTTGTGGGGCCCTGGGCAATTGACTTTGGCGGGGCCCTACGCGCAGCGCGCCGCAGCAAATTAGACCCCGCCCACTTTTATGTTGACTCCGCCCATTCCCATCAATTTTTCATGTGATTCCACACAGTATAATCCTCCTACAGTCACCCGTAAATTATATGTCCCCCCTCCATCTCTCCCCATTTTCATATACACCCTTCATCTACCCCTAGTTTCATGTCCCCCCCCTCTATCTCTGTCCTCAGTTTCATGCCATTCTCCCCCTTTATCTGCCCACAGTTTCATGTCCCCCCCATCTCTGCACCAGTGTCATGCCATTCTCCCCCCCTTCATCTGCTCCAGTGTCATGCCGTTCTCTCCCCCTTCATTTGCCCCAGTGTCATGCCGTTCTTGCCCCTTCATCTGCCCCAGTGTCATGCTGTTCTCCCCCCTCCATCCACCCCAGTGTCATGCTGTTCTCCCCCCCTCCATCTGCCCCAGTGTCATGCCGTTCTCCCCCCTCCATCTGCCCCAGTGTCATGCTGTTCTCCCCCCCTCCATCTGCCCCAGTGTCATGCTGTTCTCCCCCCCTCCATCTGCCCCAGTGTCATGCTGTTCTCCCCCCCTCCATCTGCCCCAGTGTCATGCTGTTCTCCTCCCCTCCATCTGCCCCAGTGTCATGCTGTTCTCCCCCCCTCCATCTGCCCCAGTGTCATGCTGTTCTCCCCCCTCCATCTGCCACAGTGTCATGCTGTTCTCCCCCCCCTCCATCTGCCCCAGTGTCATGCTGTTCTCCCCCCCTCCATCTGCCCCAGTGTCATGCTGTTCTCCCCCCCTCCACCTGCCCCAGTGTCATGCTGTTCCCCCCTCCCCTTCATTTGCCCCCCAGTTTCTTTGGGCCCCCTCCATCTTTGTCCCCCGTTTCATGCCGTTCTCTCCCCACCCCCTTCATCTTCCCCAGTGTCATGCCGTTCCCCCCCTCCCCTTCATCTGCCCCCCAGTTTCCTGGGCCCCCTTCATTATGTTCCACCTTAATATTTAATACAAACAAACACTTACACTCACCTTCCATAACTCACCTTCCATCGTTCCCCCGACGCTCCTCTCTCCAGTCACATACGCGATGCAGGAGCTGTGACCTCAGCTCCTGCTTAGCTCCGGCCCGGCTTGCGTGTGTAAGCGTGATGTGATGACGTCATCGCGCCTACACACGCAAGCCGGGCCGGGGCTTTAAAGCAGGAGCTGAGCTCACAGCTCCTGCTTTAATCCCGTATGTATTCCAGCTCATCGGCGGACGGACGCCGATGAGCTGGAATCGTGACAGGCAAGTGCCGGGGGGCCCCCAGAGGCTCTGTGGGCCCCGGCACTTGCCCGACTATGCCGAGGCTGACCGGGACCATTTTGTTAGGGCCGGGCCGCGGGGCCCCGCTAAGCGCGGGGCCCTGGGCAGTTGCCCGGCTCGCCCGGTCCTGGATCCGCCCCTGCTTCCCTGCACACTCTGTGGTGGGTGCTCTCCTCCTCCTCACCTTCCCTGCACACTCTGTGGTGGGTGTTCTCCTCCTCCTCACCTTCCCTGCACACTCTGTGGTGGGTGCTCTCCTCCTCCTCACCTTCCCTGCACACTCTGTGGTGGGTGTTCTCCTCCTCCTCACCTTCCCTGCACACTCTGTGGTGGGTGCTCTCCTCCTGGTTTAACACAGTTTTCTTTACTGTGTACCACCTTCACTTTGTCGCTGCTGGAACCTCTTAAATTGTGCTATTCTAAAGGAGAAGAGTAGAGAAGAAAGAGGAGTAAACTGCAGTGAAGAAAAATACATTTTTTCCCCTTTTTATTATAGGAAATTCATATAATTTAATATTGTTTCATCCAAAATGATCCAGGCTATAAGATTAATATATGGGGTCCATGGGTTTCCTTAAAGTAACCACTTTTTTATGCGGATTAGGTTTTCGTTCAGGGGGTCCCCAAGCAGACTCCATAAACGGAAACCCATGCGAAGATGTGAACCAGGCCTAAGAGAATATGGTAAGAGCAAATCCCAAAAACAAAGTCAGAATTTTATTCAATACCTTTTGTGTACCCTAAATTGGTGCTATATTAAAATTAATATTCATCCAACAAATAATGTCTTCATATGGCTAGAGCTACAAGAAAAGTTTATGAGTTTATAGTATTTGCGATGTGGTGGTAAAAGTATAATAATATGAATGTTACATCATTAAATGGGTTATCGGGGATTAGAAAACATGGCTGCTTTCTTTCAAACATCTCCACTTCTTTATAGGGGTTGTCCAGGTTAAACTAATATTTATAGTTGTATTAGGCTGAGGAAGGTGGGGAAAAAAATCACCTGGCCCCATTACTCCAGTGTCTCCCAGTACGGTACGGTCTGCTGCTCCATTGTTTTCTTGCGGTTGAAATCCCTACTACACAGTGATGTCCCATGTCCCTTTCTTTAGGCCACTGACAGGCCTCATTGATCACATGTAGAAGGACATCTGGAGCACGAGACAGGTGAGTGTTTTTTGGTTTTTTTTGTTTGTTTGTTTTCACCCTCCCTTGGCTAATCTATATATATATATATATATATATATATAGATATATATAGATATATATATGTATATGTACCCGTATATACTCGAGTATAAGCCGACCCAAATAGAAGCCGAGGCCCCTAATTTTACCACAAAAATATGGGAAATCTTAATGACAAGTAAAAGCCGAGGGGGGGGGGGGGAATGCAGCAGCTACTGGAAAATTTCAAAAATTAAAATGGTTGGAGTTTTTGGGTGCAGTAGTTGCCGGGGAAGGAGAGGGGGTGCTTTGGTTGTCTGTCTGCCCCTTCCCTGAGCTTGAGGACTGGGGGTTTTTTTTTGCCCCCACTTGGAATTCAGCCTGTCTGAATATAGGGTATCTGCAGTGCTCCTATATTCAGTAGACACAGAGATACCTAATGTGTATGTGTTTCACAGTCATTTTCTACTTTATATGTATTCTAGGGAAAGGAGGGATTTAGAACTGTTATTTATTTAATTTTTTTATTATATTTTCTTTAAAGCTTCTTTTTTTCCACTATTTTATGGGAGATTCTATACATTACTATTGCGGCTGGTCATAGACCCCCCTCCCCCCCAAAAAAAAAAAAATATATATTTTTTTGCCTGACTCAAGTATAAGCCGAGGGGGGCTTTTTCAGCACAAAAACTGTGCTGAAAATTTCGGCTTATACTCGAGTATATACGGTATATATATTTTAAAGATGTGACATAATTTTGTATAACCCTGTTAAGGCGCAAATTAGGAAGAGTTATTAGGGGATTTGTCCACAAAGACAAATAATTACTAGAGATGAGCGAGTAGTACTCGATCGAGTAGGTATTCGATCGAATACTACGGTATTCAAAATACTCGATCGAGTACCACTCGCTGTTCGAATGTAAAAGTTCGATGCAGAACCAGCGTTGATTGGCCGAATGCTATACAGTCGGCCAATCAACGCTGGTTCTTCTCCTACCTTTAGAAGTCTTCTCCGTGCAGCTTCCCCGCGGCGTCTTCCGGCTGTTCATTCACTCTGCCGGGCATCGGGCCTGGGCAGAGCCGACTGCGCAAGTCTGCTTCTAGAGCGGGCATGCGTAGTCGGCTCTGCCCAGGCCCGATGCCTGGCAGAGTGAATGAACAGCCGGAAGACGCCGCGTGGACGCTGCAAGGAGAAGACTACATGGAGGATCCAGCCTGACCCTCACTCGTGGACTTGGTAAGTATAATTTGATCGAACGTTGCCTACCCCTGAAACGAGCATTTTCCCCCCATAGACTATAATAGGGTTCGAATATTAGGGGCTACTCGAAACGAACTTCGGACATTTTACTGTTCGCTCATCTCTAATAATTACCTATTCACAGGATAGGGAATAGATTTGTGGTGAAGCAAAGGTCTGACCACAGGGATCACGCCAATTTCAAGAACAACAGTCTCTTTTACTCCTGCCTAAATGGAGTGATGGTTATGCAGGCGCTTCTGCCACATTCTTTTGTATGAGACTGCCAGAAATAGTCACATGCTGTTTTTAGTTATCTCTGGAAGGCCCATAGAAATGTCTGTGTGATTGTCACTCCATTCAGATGGGACCACATGTAACCAGAATTATTTTAAGAAGTGGAAGTCCCACGGGTACGGCCCCCAACCAGTCTGCAACATATCCACTATTCACAGAAAAGTTGCCATTGTTCTTCAAACCCCCTTTATTCTGTAGAACATTGTACATACAGTATGTTACTGACTAGGGGAGCTTTATGTTAAACTCTATAGAAGGCTTACGTGTCCTGATCATGCAGGAACATTCTAGAGCCATTTGTTCGTTTGCATATTTGCAGCTTTTAGTATTGTTTAAGTTATAAATTTCAGATATAAGAGCATGTCTGCAGCCACATCAATTACATGCAAATGAAGTTCTTGAAATTGGAGCATTCACTAAACGAAAGTAGACTCCACTTTTTGAGGGCCATTCAGACCAGTTGTCATCCAAAACAAATGGGTTGCCTGTCAACACCATAGAAAGTGTACTTTCTGTCTATGAACTAAAGTCTAATCACAATAATGTATAATGGCTGCTCGGATAGGGTTTCTAACATTGTACTGACACAGCTGTTATTTTCTCAGTGGTCTGAATTTAATTTACAGTAAGTCTGTATATAACTCGTGTGTTGAACTCTCTATATGAATTGTGAAAAATGAAGCAAAAAGTCCAGAAATAACTGATTATGTAGATCACGTTACCTCATTTTCAAGCTTTCTGATCTGCTGAAATTAGGCCATTTAGGATGCTAAGTTTACGTATTCCTATAGTTTAGCACAGTGATGGCGAATCTTTTAGAGACCAAGTGTCCAAACTGCAGCCGGAAACCCACTAAATTGTCGCAAAGTGCCAACACGGCAATTTAACCTTACTACTTAATACTCTGTAGATCCGCAATTGCGGACATTTACGGATCCACAATATACAATTGTGTAAATGGGGCTTTACAGAGCTTTCAATAATACAATCCACTTTGTACTGAAAGATAATAGTCTACATTTGGTATACTTTTATACTTTTGAAATATTAAAGGGGTTGTGCAGGATAAATGAAAACAATATAACATAATAAATTGCATAGCATAGCCTGCTGGAGCGTTATAGAGACTGGGCCAGGCAGGGGAAAAGCAGATATTACTCGAGCATGGGTAAGTTATTTGAAGAGAATGTCCTAATGCTAGCTCGGGCGTCTAGCTGGTGATCAATAATTTATAACCTGGTATGTTCCTGGCCTGACAGTGACAGTGAGGATATTCTCTTCAAATCACTCTTTGTAAATCACCAAATAATGTTAAAATTAATATATCCTCCATTTTCTCTAATAAATACTACTGAAAATAGAATGGTTAAAATTCCACTTTATTACATTCAAGTAAAATAGCATTTTATTATACATCAATGGAGCTCACAATCAAATTCAGTGAGTCAAGTTAAAACATTGCACTCAGCATCACTGTTTCACTACTGAGAACAACTTTTTTAGCATTAAGTATAGTATTTAGTATATAAATATGGATGTATGGTTGATTTCACTAAATGTTAATACGGAGGTGGACAAACTAGCACTGTCAGTTTAGTGTGCGCTGTAGCCCTTACAAGACACTAATACTCCCTTAATTAAGTTTATACTCTATTAGGATGATCAACCATTCACTTACGGTACGATCCCTATTACGCAAAATGTATACTAAGATTAATCCTCAGTTCCATATTCATTAGCCCAGCTGATATTCTAATGCCCTAGAGATAGAATAGTTCGAAGCTGTCAAATAGAAACATTGTATGCGCGCCCTATGTGTTTCCACTATATATAGATTGATTAGTTTCATCAGGGACGATTAAGGAAAAGAAGCTTAGAACATTTCTGTCTCTAGGGCTTTAGGATTACAGTATCAGCTGGGCTAATGAATATGGAACTGAGTATAGTGTATTCTTAATTATGGTGGGTATTAGTGTCTTGTAAGGGCTACAGCACATGCTAAACTGACAGTTCTAGTTTGTCAACCTCTGTATTGAAATTTAGTGAAATCAATCATACATCCATATTTGTATTCTAAATACTGTACTTAATGACTTGTTGATGCTGAGTGCAATGTTGTATCTTGACTCACTGGTAATTTAATTGTGAGCTTCATTGGTGTATAATAGAGATGAGCGAACACTAAAATGTTCGAGGTTCGAAGTTCGATTCGAACAGCCGCTCACTGTTCGAGTGTTCGAACGGGTTTCGAACCCCATTATAGTCTATGGGGAACATATACTCGTTAAGGGGGAAACCCAAATCCGTGTCTGGAGGGTCACCAAGTCCACTATGACACCCCAGGAAATGATACCAACACCCTGGAATGACACTGGGACAGCAGGGGAAGCATGTCTGGGGGCATAAAAGTCACTTTATTTCATGGAAATCCCTGTCAGCTTGCGATTTTCGCAAGCTAACTTTTTCCCATAGGAATGCATTGGACAGCGCTGATTGGCCAGAGTACGGAATTCGACCAATCAGCGCTGGCTCTGCTGGAGGAGGCGGAGTCTAAGATCGCTCCACACCAGTCTCCATTCAGGTCCGACCTTAGACTCCGCCTCCTCCGGCAGAGCCAGCGCTGATTGGCCGAAGGCTGGCCAATGTATTCCTATGGGAATGCAGAGACTTAGCAGTGTTGAGCCAGTTCTGCTCAACTACACCGTGTGCCGGTCAGCCCATCAGATGTAGCAGGGCCAAGGGTACACTAGAACCCTTATGCACACTCGGCTCTGCTACATCAGATGTAGCAGAGCCGAGGGTGAACTAGAACCCTTATGCACACTTGGCTCTGCTACATCAGATGTAGCAGAGCCGAGGGTGCACTAGAACCCTTATGCATAAGGGTTCTAGTGCACCCTCGGCTCTGCTACATCTGATGTAGCAGAGCCAAGTGTGCATAAGGGTTCTAGTGCACCCTCGGCTCTGCTACATCTGATGTAGCAGAGCCGAGTGTGCATAAGGGTTCTAGTGTACCCTTGGCCCTGCTACATCTGATGGGCTGACCGGCACACGGTGTAGTTGAGCAGAACTGGCTCAACACTGCTAAGTCTCTGCATTCCCATAGGAATACATTGGCCAGCCTTCGGCCAATCAGCGCTGGCTCTGCCGGAGGAGGCGGAGTCTAAGGTCGGACCTGAATGGAGACTGGTGTGGAGCGATCTTAGACTCCGCCTCCTCCAGCAGAGCCAGCGCTGATTGGTCGAATTCCGTACTCTGGCCAATCAGCGCTGTCCAATGCATTCCTGTGGGAAAACGTTTATCTCACAAAAATCACAATTACACACCCGATAGCGCCCCAAAAAGTTATTTTTAATAACATTCCCACATAAATAAAGATTATCCCTAGCTATCCCTGCCTGTACAGCTATCCCTGTCTCATAGTCACAAAGTTCACATTCTCATATGACCCGGATTTGAAATCCACTATTCGTCTAAAATGGAGGTCACCTGATTTCGGCAGCCAATGACTTTTTCCAATTTTTTTCAATGCCTCCGGTGTCGTAGTTCCTGTCCCACCTCCCCTGCGCTGTTATTGGTGCAAAAAAAGCGCCAGGGAAGGTGGGAGGGGAATCGAATTTTTTTGGAGTTTGCCACTTGATGTTTGATTTGAATCGAACAGCCTGATATCTGATCGAACATGTGTTCGATAGAACACTGTTCGCTCATCTCTAGTGTATAATAATATGTTATTTTAATTGAAACGTAATAAAGTAGATTTTTAACCATTCTATTTTTGGTAGTACACAAAAAGCTCATTGTTCTGCTTGTGCTTTATCTCTCAGAATGGAGGTAACCCTTGCAGGAGCTACCTCTACTTGCTTCCTCCTGGCACAATCTGCGGTACCATGCACGTCGGTGTTTGCCGACCACATTCAACTGTGCGCTGGTATACAGTATGAAGTCTATGTGAAAAGAAGTTTAAATATATGTGGAAAATTGCATGATATTCTATCAAAAAATACAAACTGGCATTACCCATTACTTTAAACAAAGTTAAGAAGCAGATTGTTTGCCATTTTTGCTAAACTATTGCTATTAAAATGATAAAACTGTTCAATGTATATTTACTAAACACTACATCATATTGTTTGGTCGACAGGCACAAATGCGCCAATTCTTATCAGTTTAAGCAGAATTTTTCAGTTCACATTTTTTAACACATATAGGTTTTAGGCTACAATCTCATAATACTGTATTATTTCTCATCCTTACTGGCAGCCATTGCAGTCACAGTTCAGTTCCTTTTCAATCAATGAGTTTGGCTTCTCTACTTTTTCCAGTTTATCCTCATGTTTTCCTTTGACTCATCTTTGATTCAATCCATAGTTCATCTAGTTCTCAGAAAGATCTACCATATTAGTTTCTAAAGCTTTCTTTGAAAATGGTGGGTGTGTTCCAAGTTGAATTTTTGAAGTCTGATATTTGGATGTGTTCTTGACCTAATTTGGAGTTGGCATTTTAGTAAATTCTGATCTGTTCAATGGCCATCTAGAGCCAAGTTATGCAACAAAAGTACAGTTGAATAAACAAGAAATTTGAGGTATTTGTCACAAAACCGCCACATAACAAGGATTCAAGGAAATCTTGCTTTGGGCATCCTCACTGGACTTTTCTCCTTGGCAGTTATGTCTTAACACCTTCCATCCCCCAGTGGAAGGAAAAGGTTAATCAACTTTACAGGTTTGAGGAGCTCTGCAGTTGGGGATTCCCAGTTTGTTTCGATTCCCTGTATCCCTGGGAACCTTGGTACCAATACACTTGTAGAGATACCTAAATCCCTCAGTTGATATTTGGTTTCCATAGGCCTATCATCTCCACCCTCCCCCTTTGGTACCCCATATACACTCGCTTGGTCTAGTCTTTATGGACTTATCTGGGTTTACTGGAACCTACCAATTGTCCTCCCTCCCCCCTCCCCTCTTCTGTTGTTTGTTGATTGTGTTATTTGTTAATGTCCTGTTTATGTAACTGGTTGATGTGATAATTTGTTTTACTACAGTGCCCATATGTATCTTTGCCGCACCACTATGTCACTTTTGTAAAAAAAATTTATAAAATCTCCTCACCTCCTGCAAGGAGTTTGTATGTTCTCCTCGTGTTTGCATGGAATTCCATCCCATATTTCAAAAAAGACATACTGATAGGGAAAAATGTACATTGTGAGCTCTATGTGGGGCTCACAATCTACATAAAAAGAAAAAAAAAAAAATCTCACCTCCTGCACCCGGCCCGATCCAGTCACATCTCATCTCCAAGCTCACTGAAGTCATTACTCCGGCCCTAACCCATTTCTTCAACCTATCCCTAGCCAATGGATCCTTCCCCTCCGCCTTCAAACATGCCACTGTCACACCAATACTTAAGAAACCGTCCCTCGACCCGTCCTTCCCAGCCAACTATCGTCCCATCTCACTGCTCCCATACGCCTCAAAACTACTTGAGCAAGATGTCCACTCCGAACTCTCCTCCTATCTCTCGTCCAACCTGCTCTTTGACAGACTACAGTCAGGCTTCAGACCCCGTCACTCCACTGAAACTGCCCTAACAAAAGTCACTAATGACCTGCTAACCACCAAAGTCAAGTGCCATTACTCTGTACTCCTTCTCCTTGACCTCTCAATCCCTTGGCATCTCAGACCTGGCCCTATCCTGGATCGCCTCATAGCTCACCGACCGCACATTCAGTGTCTCCCACTCACATACCACCTCCTCACCACGCCCTCTCTCTGTAGGTGTCTAACAAGGCTCCGTCCTAGGACCCTTCCTGTTCTCCATCTACACCCTTGGCCTGGGCTAACTCATAGAATCTCATGGTTTCCAGTACCATTGTTATGCCGACGACACCCAAATCTACATCTCTGGACCAGACATTACCTCCCTGCTGGCCAGAGTTCCAGATTGTTTAGCGGCCGTAGCCTCCTTCCTCTCCTCCCGCTTTCTCAAACTCAACATGGAAAAAACGGAGTTCATCATTTTGTACATGTACATTTTTTCCCTATCAGTATGTCTTTTTTGGAATATGGGATGGAAATCCATGCAAACACGGGGAGAACATACAAACTCCTTGTAGATGGTTTTCTGTCCTTGGCGGGATTTGAACACCAGGACTCCAGCGCTGCAAGGCTGCAGTGCTAACCACTGAGCCACCGTGTGGCCCCTTGGAGTTCATCATTTTCACCCCATCCCGTATGGCCCTTCCACCCGACCCATCTATCAAAGTTAACGGAATCCCACATACCCCTGTCCCACAGGTCCGATGCCTTGGGGTAACCCTGGACTCTGACCTATCCTTCAAGACACATATTCAAACCCTCAACACCTCCTGTCACCTCCAGCTCAAGGACATCCACCAAATCCGCTCCTTCCTCACCCGGGAAACTACCAAGATGCTCGTCCAGGCCCTCATAATCTCCGCTTAGACTACTGCAACACCCTTCTCCATGGACTCCCAGCTAACACCCTCGCCCCCCTACAGTCCACCTTAAACTGCACTGCTTGCTTAATCCATCACACCCCCCTATCTTCATCAGGTATCCCCTCTGCTAGTCCCTCCACTGGCTACCTATAGCCCAGCGGATTGAGTTCAAGCTACTAACGCTAACATACAAAGCCATCCACAACCTGTCATCTCCATATATCTCTGACCTAATCTCCCGCTACCTGCCCACACGTAACCTCAGATCCTCCAATGACCTCCTTCTCTGCTCTGCCCTCATCCGCTCCTCACACAACCGTCTCCAAGATTTCTCCCGTGCATCACCCCCACAATCACAGGCTTCAAGAAGGCCCTGAAGACTCACCTATTCAGGAAGGCCTACAACCTTCAATAACACTATCACCGCACTGCCATCTGTACAGTCTCCCCCTCTCCTTCTGTCTCTACCCCCTTCCCTCATAGATTGTAAGCCCTCACGGGCAGGGCCCTCTACCCCACTGTGCCAGCCGATCACTGTTTTTTATAACTCAAATTTTTATTGAAAATTTTTTTAAACAATAAGAAAAGAAAAAACAATTACAAGTTACAAGGCGAACACCCGCCCTGCGAACAGAAAAAGCACACAGTGCAACACAAAATACAATCAGAAGAATAAAATTTAAAAAAAAAAAAAAAAAAATTAAAGACAAAGAAAGCAACATAGAAAAAAAAGAAAAAGGAAAAAAGGGGGGGGGAGGGAGGGGTTAGTGGGACAGATGAGTGGGGGAGAGGACTAAATGTGGGGGGTGAAAGGGTAGGTAGGGGTGAGTATGAGCAGTCAGGAAACCAGTGAGAGCGCTCGCCAGGTCATCCATACCACAGCTAGTTGGGAAGGGCTCGGGAGCAACCACTGGTCAAATACCTGAGACGAACAACAAGAGTATCAATCAGAGGAGGGGTCAGAGCCCAGGAGCGTCCGGTACTCTGCAGACTGTTGAAACCTGAACCAGTAGAACCAGGTTTTGATGTACGCCTCAGTCGTGCCATGCAGGAAAGACGTGAGGTTTTCCATGCGCATTATCTTGTTGACCTTCGAAATCCAGAGGGAGAGAGGAGGAGGATCCACTCGTTTCCAAAAAAGGGGGATACAAGCCCGGGCAGCGAGGATCAGGAATCTAAGTAGGGAACGCTTAAAGACCTTTACAGAAGACTCACAATGATTAAGGAGGAACAGGGCAGGGCCCAAATGGTGAGAAGTTTCAGTAAGCTGGAGGGTTATCCGCTTGACCCCCTCCCAGAAGGACGAAAGGGCAGGACAGGACCAAAAAATGTGTAGCAGCGTGCCTTCCTCGTCGCCACAGCGCCAACATAATGGGGAGACCTGAGGAAACATAGCATGGAGTCTCGTAGGAACCCTATACCATCGGGACAAGATTTTGTAGCTGGCCTCCTGGTGGCGAGAGCTGATGGAAGCAGTATGAGAAAGGCGAAAAATGCGCCTACGCTGCTCCTGAGAGAGGGAAAGGGATAAGTCAGATTCCCATTTCAACAAGAACGGCGGAACAAAGTCCTCCGGAGGTTCAACCAGGATCCGGTAAGTGAGCGAGAGGGAGTGGCGAAGGGGGCCAGCACCAACAAAAATCTTCTCCAAGGGGGTAGGTTCGACGCGGAACTCTGCAGGAGCAGGGAGAGAATGTAAAAAGTGACGAAGTTGCAGCCGATCACTGTTAGTATTATATCTACCTGTATATTTTGTGTATTGTATGTAAACCCCCAAATGTAAAGCACCATGGAATTAATTGTGCTATATAAATAAACAACAACAACAATAATAATAATAAAATAAAGATTGAAAAAAAAAAATTCAAAGATATAAGAACTCACCAACAGGTGACTAGAAAAGGATAAACATGTTACTTTTAACAAATAGGAAATGGATGAAGGTATTCACATGATGGAGCAGATATATGGTGCTGATGGTAGTAAAATAATGGAACAAAGAATGATGGAACGACATGGTAAAGAGATGATTAAATAAATAGACTGACCCAGACTCTTGCTGTCCTTAAATCTTTCCCTAGATCTGTCTCCAAAGACTGACCCTAACATAAGACATAACTGGCCCCTACTGTCCCTCTACTTATCTCAAATGGAAAAACTAATCTGCAATACTGAGTCTAACGCAAACAACAAGAGCGCTCTATGACCCAGGGACAAGAAAAAACAAGTACCGGGATCTGAAATCAGCACCTAGACAGAATCATACCTTTAGGAAAACTGAAATAAATCAAACACAGCGATAGAACATAAAGAAGGAATGGAATGCACTGTACGCAGAGGAACACAGGATATACATAGCTAGAATCAGAAGAAAAGAAGCTCACATTTACAGTAATGCAACCATTCACTTATGATTACAGCTATGAGTCAGTTGTCCAGAGTAAAGGATAGATATTCTGTTCCATTCCATTGATTGTCAAGTTCATGGGGAAATAGCTGATCTGTAGGAGTACTAAAGTTGGACACCTATCGATCTAAAATTGATAGCATGTCCTAAGGATAAGCCATCAGTTTTGAAAAGATGGATAACCCATTTTAGTCCTTTAAATGGAAAGGTTGGTCCTCCATGGACTTGTTTTTCAGTACCACAGATATTTAATCGGAATATGATCAGAGAAATTTGTAGGCCAAACCATATTTCTCAAACAATATCCTACTGAAAGAGGTCATTGCTATTAGTAAATACCATTGCCATGAAAGGATGTGCTCGGTCTCCATCAACATTTAGGTATGTGGTACAGTATGGCTCAAAATGATATCTATCCTATTTCAACGCCAAATTTCAACACTGTGCAAGAGGTTCCATTAAAAAAATCAAAAGCATAAATGATGGAGATCATAAAGGTTACCCAATAGGCTGGATTGTAGTCAATGGAGGCCATCAGATTCTTCTTGTGTATATGATATGATCCATCTCCAACAGGAATCCTATTTGTCTGTTTTTATAATGGAAAAGAAAAGCAGAAATTCCAATGAAAAATGATGAACAAGGAACAAGTGCAGGGAGTGTCATTGAGTAAGGGGGTTAGTGGCTGTCATACAGGCACTCATCCCCAACACCCACATGGAGCAAATGGTTTTACAAGTTATCCATCAGTATGTTTTTGGAGTATAGGAGGAAATCCACACAAACCCGGGGAAATCATACAAACTCCATGCAGATGTTGCCCTTGGTTGGATTCAATCTCAGCATTCCAGCACTGCAAGGAAACTATGTAACCCAATGGATATAAATTGCCTTAAAGAGATTTTCTGGCCTAAAAATATTGCTGACTTAATCTAAACGTAGATCATCAATATTAGATCAGTGGGGGCCTGACACATTGTTAAGCTTTTCTTGGTAAATGGCAGATAATTGAGCAGAAAGCAGACAGTTCCATTCTCAGTGTGCTGATCACGCCAGAGTAATACAGATCAATTCCCATTCAATTCAACTAAGCTAAACAGAAAACAGTGCTGTCTGCTACCTGCTCCAGCAGGTGGTGTGTTATTTGAGCACATGGCACTATCCCTTGCCTACATTATGGCAGTGGTATTTGGCATGGGTTGGAGTCAACAAAGAAGGTGGGAATATAAAAAAGCAAAGTTCTCAAAGTTTCATGTTGAATTTTCAGATTAAATTGAGTGAAAATTGATTATCATATCCCAGATTTGCTGCAGAAACTTTTTTTCAACTGTCCCACGTATCTGATTGGGGCTTGCAGAAATCCACATTATTACTATAAGAAAAACCTATAGTATGCTCAGTCATAGAAAATTATACAAGAAATCTGCTGTCTATGAATTTACCCTGTTTATAGTCTCTAGGCAACACTTGGTTTACAATTGGGTGAAATTAGGCATCTCCATTCATCAGTAGTATACATCCACCATGCCAACAGAGTCTCACCTGTCATACATAAAACAATGTAAGGCATTCTAATCAAATGCAGTTGAACTCCTCCTGCCATCAAGGTTAGGTTTCCATCATGCCTATACATGCTTGACATATACAGATATTACTTCTTGAAGAAACACCCTTAAGGCTTGACTGTTGAGGAATACTATGTACCGTGAAACAATAATTCTGAGAAGTTTAAGGAACAGACCTATGTAAATCCATCATGGCATTTCTGTTTAACAAGGAAGTATTCTAAGACACATCTTTAAATAAAACCAGAAAGGTTTTGTAAAATTCTATATAATTTGGCATAATTAAATGTAGCTATTTTATCCGGCTACAATTTACTGTTTTACTGTCTATGCCTACAATTTAAATGCTTACCATGGATTCAGATGGTTTATTTAAGTGAAGGCTAACCCACGCATGCAGAGTGTAGATTTACAATTATCCCCGTCTGACAGGCAACAAAAAGAAATAGGAGTTTTACAATCTCAAAAAGCAAGACTCCATCTGAAAAACAGTTTGCAATTTTCACACAATTCAGTAGGTCATAAAAAAGTGAGAAAATAATCGAACAATAAAAGGTCCCGAGACTGCAAATAACATAATTAATCTATTTGCAGGGCCTTTCCATATGGTTTTATTGGAGGTATACGAGACCAATGTTATAAGTAGAGCCTTATTGCCTCATGTCTATATTTCATTTTACAAGTTCATTCTGCTACTATCATATAGCGTCATATGCTTTTGCCAGAAACACAATGGGATAAAATTACTACAACCAGCGTTTGATTTGCCAGTCTGGGGTTGAGGTCGCCAGTTGCAAAAAAGTGCATTTTTTGTTGCAGATGTTGCTGCAGGTTTTTGAGCTAATGCCAAGAGTGGCTGCAAATGGAATGAGTAACATAAAGGAAGCTCTTATTCTTCTCCCTTCTACATCTTCTCCCAGCTTTGGTACAAAAATAATGCAAAAAATCTGCAGAAGATAGTTATTTCCTCTTCTGTCCCAATGGCAGGGTCCCAGTCCTCTATATTTGTCTCCAGTTTCAATGGCTCCCCACATGGATGGAAACCAATGGAAAGGACTGGAGCTCCAACAATGCAAGAGGCGAGTAATACTTAATATTTTTTTCACATTCTTCCTTGCCCTCAGCAATACTTTTGCCCTAAAAGGTGGTGGTGGGGAATTGTATATTGTTTATTGCTATCTATTTCTATATTACATGTGCCTTTTGGAATTAAGGCTCTATTACACACGCCAATGATTTGGCCAATTATTGGAAACAAATGTTAGTAGGAACACGTTTCCCATGTGTAAATGTGCTGGCAATGGCATCTTTATGCCATACAAAAAAGTCATTGTTTGGTGGCAGCACATTGACTTGTGTATATTCAGGGATGTCTTGAACAATCACATCAGCAACCCTTCCTCCCTCATGCAGATTATATTGACCTGTGTATAAGGGCCAGTCATTCTATTATGTTGTCGTTGCGATCATTCTCCCCCTCATTGGCTTGTGAAGTAGCATTTTTAATTTGCCAAACATTTTGAGGTGATTTCCTTGTACAGTATACAGATTGTTTTTAGCTTTACTGTGAACCGATAATGCATTAAGACAGTTGGTTTTCCAACATTTGATAACAAAAAGATGCAAATCGCCAAGACAAGCATTGTGCAGACACTGAGTCTGCAATGAATGGTGGGAAATTCCAGTTGTGTAATGAAATTGTGAGATGAGCTCTCAATGTTAATAAGAAAACTGTTACTCAGGACCAGTACATGACAACTAGCGACACTTAGGCCGGGTTCACATCTGCGTTCGGTATTCCTTCATGAACTACTTTCTTCTCACCGTGTGCTTTCATGAGCTCACCGCTTGTCAATGCATTTGGTATTCCGTTTCAGGGGGTCCCCATGCGGATTCCCCAAAAAGCAATCAGAACGCAGATGTGAACCAGGCCTTAATTATATATGCGAACTGTATAAATGGGGACATACAAGTTATTAAATAAACAAGCCAATGCTATAGAATATAGTTTTCTGTGTTTTGTGCAGAATTAACCTCCACATTGGAAATAATGCCCCAAAAATAGTAATAAAATAGTAATATAATAAAAAATAGTGATACTTAAAAACATATTGATATAAGTGTAAATGTAGCATCTAATCAGAAGAATTTGATGAATTTTCCTTCCTTAAGATATAGGTTGTGAGGGTTACATTAATAGATTTACTGCAACTACATTTAGTGGTTTGAGCTAAAACCAGTTTTAGAACAGCGTTCCAGTATCTCTTGACTCATCAAATACCGCTCCAAGCACAAAATATGTAGTGAAAGAGCCAGGATCTTTGAAGCTGAATACATCATGTGCAGTCGATTTTGCTTTCTGGAGAGAATCTAAGTTTTTAGTTAAAGGGATTGTCCAGTTTCAGACCAATATTGAGAGACAAATGTTATGGTTTGAATAATGAAAAGTTAGAACATTTTCCAATATATTTTCTGTATTAATTTCTCACGGGAATCAGTTCTAGATCTGTGCTAGTTGTCACTCATTCTGCTTACTACCAGTGGATAAAAGTCAGTCCATGGTCATGTGATATATGGTCCATGGTCATGTGATATACCGTTCATAGTCATGTGATACACACAGGTGCACAGCTTGTTATAGTCACAGCACAGTAATCAGACATCTGCCTGGTAACGAGCTGTGCACATGTGTATATCACATGACCATGGACTGAATATCACATGACAAACAAAAAAATGGACTCAAAGAGTCCAATAGATCAAGACATTCAACATATGAGAAAATATATTTTATTATTGAAAATCTCTAAAATACACATAGCTATGAAAAATACACACATAGAGACCAATGGTATACTGTAAAAAACAGGGCAGCCCAACAGAGGCAACCTATAGCACAATCACCATAGAAGACTGATAAAAGCATATAATCAATATCCTACATATATTGTACACATATGTATAAGGAATCTTATAAGGTATTCTTCCACTTCCGGGGGAAGAAGGCCGATGTCACGTGCCGAAACGCGCGTCGGGTGGGCTTCACCCATACATTGGGGCCCTATACTAGCACCTCGTTCATCACCTAGCCATGGGTAAGTTATGCTGATAAACACATGTAGTTAGGACATGTGTTGGAGACTGAGGGATAGCTAAGTTGTCTTGGGATTATGGACATATTTTTATAGGGACTTTATATCTCAATACATCTCTCACTGAGCCGCTTTCACATGGATAGTATTTTTGCATAGCAACAGCTGCTCTATTGTGACGAACATATGTTCAGGTGGATTTTTCTTCCCTACAACATTCTTTTCAGCTATCCTTATTGTGGGGGTCTTTTGATCCCGATTCCTTATACATATGTGTACAATATATGTAGGATATTGATTATATGCTTTTATCAGTCTTCTATGGTGATTGTGCTATAGGTTGCCTCTGTTGGGCTGCCCTGTTTTTTACAGTATACCATTGGTCTCTATGTGTGTATTTTTCATAGCTATGTGTATTTTAGAGATTTTCAATAATAAAATATATTTTCTCATATGTTGAATGTCTTGATCTATTGGACTCTTTGAGTCCATTTTTTTGTTTGTATTGGATATTTTTCGGTCAGGACATGTTTGACATTACGGGGTCATTGATCTAGAGTCATATGCACTTTGCTAGATATACTGTTTTGTTTGACTCTTACGTGCTATGTTTCTTTTTCTATATGAATATCACATGACCATAGACTGATTACTATCCACTGGAAGTAAGCAGATTGAATGACAGCAAGCAGAGATCTAGAAAACCATAAGGAATTGGTACAGGAAGTAAATTGGAAAATTGTAACCGTTGTCTCTCAATATTGGTCTGAAACTGGACAACCCCTTTAAGGTGTGAGGTCTAATCTGAGGTTCATGTAATTGAAGCCATGTATGATATTTCACCTTGTAAATGTAAGAACTTGATACAAAGATACACAAAGAGATAATTAAATTTTACCA
Organism: Leptodactylus fuscus; assembly: GCF_031893055.1. Classification (NCBI taxonomy): domain Eukaryota; kingdom Metazoa; phylum Chordata; class Amphibia; order Anura; family Leptodactylidae; genus Leptodactylus; species Leptodactylus fuscus. Next base: position 124,875,304 of record NC_134267.1, on the reverse strand, counting down.
ATTCCCACTGCAGGTTACTGCCCTCATATTACCTCATCACGAGACAGCTACATCCAGAACTTGCTCAGTTTTCTTGCTTCTCATTGGTAACCATATAGCACCTGTGAACAGGGCTGCCACCAGGAATTTTGGGGCCCCATACACCCTAAGTTTCCCCCCCCCCCGCCATTTTAACACTACTTTATTTTGTGACATACCAATTATGCATTACCTCCCAACTTTTGAATAGTAGAAAGAGGGAGAAAATGTAACAAATTTGGCTCCGCCCACTTTTCTGTTGACTCCACCCATTCTCATTCATTTTCATGTGCTCCCACACAGTATAATCCTCCTACAGTCACCTGTAAATTATATGCCTCCCCTCCATCTCTCCCCCAGTTTCATATATACCCTTCCTCTGCCCCCAATTTCATGTCCCCCTCTCCATCTCTGTCCCCAGTTTCATGCTGTTCTCCCCCTTTCAACTGCCCACAGTTTCATGTCCCCCCATCTCTGCCCCAGTGTCATGCCGTTCCCCCCCTCATCTGCCCCAGTGTCATGTCATTCCCCCTTCATCTGCCCCAGTGTCCATGCCATTCTCTCCCCACCCCCTTCATCTGCCCCAGTGTCATGTCATTCTCCCACTTCATCTGCCCCAGTGTAATGCCATTCTCCCCCCTTCATCTGCCCCAGTGTCATGCCATTCTCCCACTTCATCTGCCCCAGTGTAATGCCATTCTCCCCCCTTCATCTGCCCCAGTGTAATGCCATTCTCCCCCCCCTCATCTGCCTCAGTGTAATGTCATTCTCCCCCCCCTTCATCTGCCCCAGTGTCATGCCATTCTCTCCCCACCCCCTTCATCTTCCACAGTGTCATGCCGTTCCCCCCTCCCCTTCATTTACCCCCCAGTTTCATGGGCCCCCTTCATTATGTTATGTTACACAAAACAAACACTTATTTACACTCACCCTTCCTTCCATCGCTCCCTCACCGCTCCTCTCTCTGACGCTCCTCTCACTCCACTGACAGGTGTAAGCGCGATGTGACGTCATCACATCGCGCCTACACACGCCGAAGCCGGGCGCAGCATTAAAGCAGGAGCTGAGCTCCTGCTTTAATTGCCTGTGTATTCAGCTCATCGGCGTCCAATGGATGCCGATGAGCTGAAATCGGAACAGGTAAGTGCCGGGGGACCCCAAGAGGCTCTGTGGGCCCCGGCACTTGCCCGACTATACTACAGTGACGCCGGCCCAGGGCACAATTGCTGCTGCGGGCGCCAGGGGGCCGGCCAAAACCGCCCCCCCCCCCCATTTTTCAATTTGGCCGGGCCCCTGACGCCAGTAGCGGTAATACTGGCCTATCGGCGGCCCTGCCTGTGAATATGGAACATTTAACATGCATCATTGAGTGCTGTATACACTCTCTCTGGGAGCTCCGGCTGAAGTTACAGCCGGCTCCCTGTTTCAGCAGCTGCACGATCTCATGCAGCTGCTGTGTTCTGACAGGATGTACAGGTACGTCCTGTCAGAACAAGGCAACCATCTTCCGGACATTTATAGTCTATGGGTGGTCCGGAAGTGGTTAATTATAACATCTAGATGAACTGGTTTATGCTAGGATCACACCTGTATTCAGGTTTCAGTTCTTCGGGTTTGCCTGTATGTTATCGCCGTGTTTGCATGGTGTCAGGTTCTGGGGTTGCCAGGTGGGGTGGAATAGACACACAAGTCCAGTTTCTTTAGTCCAAAACAATAGTAGAGTTTTATTTTCACTCAAAAAAGGTAGTGCAGCAACAAAAGGAAATAATACAAAAATAAATACCTGCTCGGCTAGGCTCTAACTAAACATAGAGTAGGTTACCTCACCTAGGATAACAGAAGTCAAAAGCCAGTTGAATCACTGACTCACTGTCTGTGGCTCTCCAGCCAAGCTCTGCCAAAGTGTTGCTGCTGGAGCAACTTCTTAAGCCTCCTTGATGAGGAGACTCTCTGCAGCTGAGTCGCTGCCGGAGCATCCACAAAGTGTGGACTGGAGGGGGGTGGAATGACAGGTCCCACTTAAGGTTGAGCGATCGTGTTCGAAAAGATCGGATTCCGATCATCGATCGAAAAAATTTCCCGATTGCGATCGGAATTCCAAACACGATCTTTTTAGGTGGGATCGAGATCGGTAGTATTTCCCACAATGCTTTGCTTAGCCTTCACACTGAGTATACAGTGTATACTCAGTGTGAAGGTTCTGCTGCGGTTCCATAGGAATGAATGGAAGCAGCCGGCACACAGCCTTAACCCCCTGCGCGCCAGCTGCCTCCATTCATTCTAATGGGAGACTAAAGTAACATCTCTAGTAGCTACTTACCTCCAGAGATGGCTGCTCTGCTGCTCCGGTGTTCTTCTTCGCCTCGCTGCCGCTCCACGCTGCAGTCTTCTCACCTCACTGCCCCGCCTCCCAGGTTAGTGTTTAAAGAGCTAGGAAGGCGGGGCTTGTGGCTTAGGAGAGTGTGGGCAGGGAGACGTGACGTCTCCCCTCCCAGTACCCGCCCACACTCTACTAACCCACCCACACTCTCCTAACCTGGGAGGCAGGGGGCAGCAAGGCAAGAAAACTGCAGCATGGAGCGACGGCGAGGCGAAGAAGAACACCGGAGCAGCCATCTCTGTAGGTAAGTGGACACCAGGGGGGACTAAGTAGCCAGAGGATTAAAAAAAAATCCTCTGGCTACTTAGTGATTCACTACACAGCATGGATTCTAACAATTAAAGCGTTCAATTGTTAGATTCCATGCTGTATAGTGAATAGGATTGCTTTTAAAATCTGATCTCCGATTAATAAAAAAATCCCATTGACTTGCATTGGGATCGGAATTGGGATCGAGATCGGGTTCGAATGAAAAATGATTGGTAATCGGATTTTAAAATCGATCCTGAAAAGTCAAGATCGGCTCAACCCTAGTCCCACTACTAACCTACGTGTCATTCCTAAAAATCCAGCCCAATACTGAGCATTTACCAAAATGCTCTGCAGACGAAAGTTGTCTGCTGAGAACAAACACTCCTGGAGTTTCCTCATCTCACCCACCTGAGTAGTCTGGGTGAGATGTACACCCCCCCATTACCTGACCAGCCATCGGCTTACAATGGGTTTCCTCCCAACACTCCAAAGGATGTAGATTGTGAGCCCTAAATAGGACAATGACTATGAAAGAGGTTGTCTGGGATAAAATTTAATTCCTACACTAATCTAAACATCCTCCCCCACCTACTTTCTAAATTACATAATTTATCAAAAATATATATTTACCCATATCCCTGGGGCAGACATGTGACGACCCCAGGGATATTTTCTGGTTATCCAGTGATGAACCGTTTCCCTGTTTTTGGAAACAGAATGTTAGTATTACTCTCCCCCCTCCCCCCTATCCACAGCATTATAATTACCTCTCTTCCTTCCAGGCTTCCTCCAGTGGGACAGCTCCTCCCACTTTTCTGACTGCTAGCGTGCGCAATAGTCCCAGCTATGCTCTGTGCTCTGGAGCTGATAATCCACCTCTATTAGGCAGGTGTGCAAGCAGCACTTTTCTTTCCGCATCTTTTGTGTGGAAACCGAGTGGAAACCAGATGGAACCCATATTTGTCAATGGGGTCCACCGAGTTTCTTAGGTAACCAGATTTCAATGCATATAGGTTTCCCTTTGGGGAATTCCCAAGCAGACTCTTTGAACAGAAACCCGAACGCAGATGTGGACCGGGCCTTAGACCTACGCTACCCACACCCAAAACAAAATATTGATAGCTTTGGCCATTTCTAATAGTATTATATCATTAAGATAGCTCCAGCCCCACGCACAGATACTTAGGTTAGGGGCACTTGAATCAAACGGTGCCTCCATTGCTGAGATATCTTTGTTGTCATCAATATGCAAATGAGTTCTTAAAATAATCTGCTCAATGGAGGCACTGATTCACAAAGTGGCCCTAACCTGTCTGGGGGCTGGGTTAATATGCTGGATCCTTGTGATCAGTACCCTGTTTCCCCGAAAATAAGTCATACCCCGAAAGTAAGACATAGCAGAGGTTTTATTGAATTGCCTAATATAAGGCACCTCCCAAAAGTAAGACATCCCCCAATAATAATAATCTTTCTGCACAAAGATTGTATGAAGAAAAACATTGCAGCTGGTTGAACACTGTGCGCGATGTTCCGTGTGCACAGGTATGATGGCTGCTGACGATACTTTGTATCCAATATTCCTGCTGCTGTAGGATGAGTTGGGAGATACCCGCTGTGTATACACTAAGCATCGTATGCGGTGGAGAGTCCACTCTCCCAGCTCATCCCACAGCAACAGGAACAGTGGATACAGCGTACGGTATCACAGCAGCAGCCGACGTTCCTGTGCACACAGAGCACTGCACACAGCATTCAGCCGGCTGCAATGTTTTTCTTCATACAGTCTTTGCGCAGCAAGCACATCTCAGCGTAGCGCAGTGGTGGCAGCAGCACACAAAAATAAAATAAGACATCCCCTGTTAATAAGACATAGCATATCTTTAGGATCAAAATTTAATATAAGACACTGTCTTATTTTCAGGGAAACACGGTAGTATGGAGCTTTGTGGACTCCTGCAAACAGCTATATGAGATTATTGCATGAGCAATCATGAGAATGGGAGTCCCATGTCCTCTTTAAGCAAATGTGCCCCACTGTCTCTCATATTGGCATAATGTAGACTTGGTTGTACTTCCAATCATATTAAAAGTACCAGCAGAAAAGTGTGTGTTCCTATTGAAGCTTTACTGAATGCGACATTTGCCTCCTTAGAGCTTAAAGCATTTAATTGGAAAAATTGTCACATTGTAGACAGTAGAAAAAGGCTTGTTAGTGAGTAATGTCTGGGGGGTGGGGGGGATGGGGTGTATATTACTTTCCAGACTTGTTTCCTGGACTACCTACAGAGCCTGTTAAGAGATAAACTTTAATTGTTGAACTGGGACACCCATCAGCATCTCCTCATTACTGTGTGTGTACAATCAAGCAATTTGCATTGCTAAGTGCCATTTACAGTAGTAGACATGGTGACTAAGCTCCATTAAGCTACAGAGGAACAGTCCAATCAATAATTTAATTTTGGAAAGTTTAAGTATTAAGCTTTTCAGTAGATCATTTCTTAGTTAAAAATATTTTGTAAAAAAAGACCCATCCAAAATGTAAAATCCCTCAATACAGCTATGTTAAAATGAATATATATATATATATATATATATATATATATATATATATATATATATATATATGAAGAGCTCAACGGAAAAATGGCCTAAGTCCAAAAATCAATATTGTGAGAAAAACGAAATTTAAAGTTTTAGCCTAAAGCAAACGGGCATTATTGTGGAATATATCTATCCAATGTAATCAGCTAATGAACACCGTTAATCCTAATCATAAATTGTATTATTTATTAAAAAAATTGCAGCTTCATGTATAAATATTATTTATTTAATATTATTAATTAATTACTACTATTATTAAACGATGAAGAATAATAATTACCTGCCTCCCTTTTCGGCGCTAAATATGTGCAAAAGTCGATTTAGAGCCTTTTAAACAATAAGACAAAGTTTTTACACTAATATAAACAACAGACCGGAAGTCACGATTTCAATGAAAAAATGACCAACGAGAGTGAAGTAAGTAAGTTTGTATTGGACTTAGGCCATTATTCCATTGAATGTAAATTCTTCTGCATTGAAATATATGGACTTAGGTCATTAATCCTAGGTACCTTGTAAACCCAATGCATAGAACGAGGTACAAAGAAGCTTTCTAGGTAATAATTTGAAATATGACAAAATGTGGACTTAGGCCATTTTTCCGTTGAGCTCTTCATATTTATTTATTTATTTATTTACTTTTAATTTGTAATCTTGATGATATTAGGGTGAATACTTACTACAAAATGTACACAGTCCAGTCACATTAATGTGACCACCTGTCAAAATCCAGAATAACCACCTTTCGCAGAGCAGACCGCTGTGAGACGTGCAAGAAGAGAGGGGATGTTGTGATGATGTTCACTGGGATGTTGAGCCATGCCAACTCCAGTGCCGTGGCCAGCTGCGCCAGGTTACGCGGTTGAGCATCCATGGCGCGAACAACCTGATCGAGGTGGTCCCACAGATTCTCGATTTGGTTCAAGTCCGGGGAATTTGCTGGCCAAGCAAGTACGGTAAACTCATCATGGTGCTCCTCGAACCACGCACGTACACTGCGAGCTTTATGACACGTCGCATTTTTCTGCTGGTAGATGCCATCATCCTGAGGAAAAACATTTCGCATGTAGGGGTGAACATGGTCCGCAAGGATAGATGCATACTTGTGTTAATCCATCGTGCCTTCCACAATTATGAGTGCACCCAGATGGCTGATGACACATGCCTTCTGCGATTGGTTATTTAACAAAGACGTCAAAAGTAGGCAGTGGTCACATTAATATGACTGGACTGGGTAAGTGGTTAGAGTGAAAACTGCAACATTTAAACTATTGATAGTGACATGAAATGTTCTTTACCAATAAATAGTATACCACATATCTGTGTTACATAGGCAATGTTAGGGAATAGCAGACGATAATTCCCCAGGAGCTGCTTGGTGAACCCTGGAGGGAGGGGCACAAGGGACAGTGAGCCCTAAGCTGAAGCCCCCCGCTTTCCCTTCCTATTGCCAGACCCTATTCTAGGTAATAGGCGACAACCACGAAGACAGTCCCTCCCTGAATACGTGAAACACAAACGCAGACAAGACGAACAACAACAAAGGGAGGTCAGCTAGCCAGGGTTCGGTAACAGGAGAGTGATGCAGTGCCAAATCGGAGTCCAAAAGAATTGTCAGTAGGGAAGCAGAGGTCAAGGATTAGAATACAAGTAATATAACAGCAAGAGAAACCAGCAAGCTAGAGGCAATAACCGGCACCAGTGTGACTGTGAGCCAAGACTAAATAGGGGAGGAAGAACCCGCCCTGAACCTGATAGAAAGGAAAGCTGTCAATCACAGGCAAGACAAAATCAAACACTTAATGAACAGAGGCAACATTGGCAGAAGACGGGTGTGGTGCAAATCCAATTAAGGACTAGAGCCGTGTTCACACAGTGCAACTAAAAACTTTAAGCAGATTATCAAACTGCACACGCCTCCTGCGCCGCAGCATGCGAGCAGAGGGTGGCGCAGAGGCCCGAACAGGCAGAGATGTTACAGTACCCCCCCTTTTATGAGGGGCCACCGGACCCTCACCAGACAAACCAGTTCTAGAGGGATTCTGAGTTTTCCCTGCCTTGTATTTTGGTTCTGCTTGAACCACAGACGCTTGAGAACCAGGCAAACATTTTTTATTCATCCGGCGTTTCTGATACCACCAGGTTTTAATACCGGAGGGGCGCTCCCAACTTTTAGTAGCTGAGACCTTCTCCTCAGTGACACAATCTACAGAATGTAAAGCAATAGAGTGGGATGAGCACTGATCTCCCCACTTTACCAACTCCTTTTTACCCCAATCCAAAATAGGGTTATGGAGCTTCAGCCAGGGGAACCCCAAAATAACATCAACAGAGAGATTCTCCATAACAAACAGGCTTATGACCTCTGAATGTGAAGACCCCACTTGCAAAGAGATCAAGGGGGTTTTAAAACTGACTTTACCCCTGGCCAGTGGAGTAGAATCCGCTCCAGTAATAGACATAGGTGTATCAAGTGGCAAAAGCTCAATGCCCAAAGATTCAACAACTGAATATTTAATAAAATTTGCTGCAGACCCAGAGTCAACTAGGGCCTTGCCAGAAACAGATCTGTCCCCAGAGGACAAAGACACAGATAACAACATCTTATTGTTATTTCCCCCAAATACCTGGTTGCCTGAGTGGTTCTTCTGATTACCACTCAGGCACTGAAGTCTTTTCGCAGGTGACAAGGGTCTGATAGAGCAGTCTCGGATGACATGACCAGAGGAACCACAGTACAGGCACAGGTTATTCCTGAGACGATGCTCTCGTCGTGTTCTGGTGTCCACAGCTCCCAGTTGCATGGGTTCCTCACCAGAAGTGATGGGAGGAAAGGTAGGTTTTTCAGAGGAGAGAGAGGAAGAGACAGAAAACTTGGAGGCAACAGACCCTACTCTCTCTTTTAAATTTTCCCGAATCTTACGGTCAATACGGACCGCCAAAGTCATGGCCTTCTCCAGAGTCGGGGGATCTGGGTGACCAACCCAGAGCTCCTTAACACGATCACATAGCCCTTGTTTAAAGTGAGCCTTTAGAGCTGACTCACACCAACCTTCCGTTACACTGTACTTACGGAACTCAGAGCAATACTCCTCTGCAGAGCGTTTTCCCTGCGGCATGGTGAGGAGTTGCGATTCCGCAAGCGCAATGTGGTCTGGCTCAGCATAGATAGAGCCCAGGGATTTAAAAATTTTTTCCACATCAGACCACTCATCAGCATCAGGAGGGAGTTTAAGGGCCCAAGCTTGTGGGTCCCCCTGTAAAAGAGATATAACCACTCCCACCATTTGGGCCTGAGTAGCATGTGGATTAACACGGAATTACAGGCAACAAGACTCCCTGAAAGTTTCAAATTTAGCACGGTCCCCTGAGAAACGGTCCGGGAGTAACATCTTGACCTTGTAAGGTGCCAAAACAGCTGGGGATGATGCAGCAGCGTCAGTTAGGGTCTGAACCTGTTTAGCTAGCTCAGCTACCAGGCCGGTCAATCCCTCCAACTTTGCTGCAAGGCACTGGATAGGATCCATGCTATCTGTAGGGAAGCAATGGATGCAGGTTTTTGGCCGGTTATTCTGTTAGGGAATAGCAGACGATAATTCCCCAGGAGCTGCTTGGTGAACCCTGGAGGGAGGGGCACAAGGGACAGTGAGCCCTAAGCTGAAGCCCCCCGCTTTCCCTTCCTATTGCCAGACCCTATCCTAGGTAATAGGCGACAACCACGAAGACAGTCCCTCCCTGAATACGTGAAACACAAACGCAGACAAGACGAACAACAACAAAGGGAGGTCAGCTAGCCAGGGTTCGGTAACAGGAGAGCGATGCAGTGCCAAATCGGAGTCCAAAAGAATTGTCAGTAGGGAAGCAGAGGTCAAGGATTAGAATACAAGTAATATAACAACAAGCAAAACCAAAAAGCTAGAGGCAATAACCGGCACCAGTGTGACTGTGAGCCAAGACTAAATAGGGGAGGAAGAACCCGCCCTGAACCTGATAGGAAGGAAAGCTGTCAATCACAGGCAAGACAAAATCAAACACTTAATGAACAGAGGCAACCTTGGCAGAAGACGGGTGTGGTGCAAATCCAATTAAGGACTAGAGCCGTGTTCACACAGTGCAACTAAAAACTTTAAGCAGATTATCAAACTGCACACGCCTCCTGCGCTGCAGCATGCGAGCAGAGGGTGGCGCAGAGGCCCGAACAGGCAGAGATGTTACAGGCAATGTTTTAGCTTGGTAAAGGGACAGAGGGTATAAAAATTAGTTTATGTTTGAGACAACATACGTTCTCAATGACATGGAAGTTTTATTATTAGTTTGACATTCATTGAAAATATACTGTAGATGTCTATTATTTACTGGGATTAAGAAATATTTATTTTGGATTAGAGTTAGATGAATGAATCCATAATTCTGGTTTATACAGTTTACTTAATCTTCTTAATGTCCAAAAAAATATGAAATAATGAAACTGCATAAAATTCACATCAGGAGGCTTAAACCATTGTCAGATGTTATTTTGTACTTTCCAATTGGTGCTCCTTGGAGGAAGAGAATGAGAGTTAAGCTGCAGTAACCTTCCCTGACCACTACACAGTGGATGGGGCTGTCTCATTCCTGCTCCATATACTGGAGGGAATTTATTGGCCCGGTTTGCCATGGGAGTTTCATCTTGTCTGGCCTCAAGCGTAATGGGGAGGGTGCTCAGTGCTGCTAGTTGTGTGGTAACACCTAAAAAGGCAAATCTATCCTCACGTGGAAATAAATACTTTTGACAAAATGAATCCGGGATGGATCAATGAGGATTTTCACATACCTCTGGCCGATGCCTCCGGAGTTCATATCTGCATTTGGTATTCCGTTCGGGGAGTCCACTTGGGGAACCCTCCCCAAACGGAATACTGAACGCATTAAAAAGTGGTGAGCAATGAAAGCACACAGACCCCATAGACTATAACGGGGTCCGTGTGTTTTCCACGCTGTGTCCACCCGAATCATGCAGAGAGCAAAGTACTTCAAGCACTACTTTTCTCTCCGCATGATTTGTGCAGACACCGCACGGAAAATACATGGACCCCTTTATAGTCTATGGGATCCGTGTGCTTTCATTGCTCACCAGTTTTTAATGTGTTCGGTATTCCGTTCGGGGGGGGGGGGGGTCCCTATGCAGATTCAGACCTAATTGTGTTATACCATCCTGATGAAGGGACCTTTAGTAGTCCCGAAAGCTCGAAATATGTCATTAATATTTTTTTAAGTTAGCCATTAAAAAAGGTATCAACTGCTGGGACTTCTATCAAAATATTTTTTCATTTCAGTATTAGTTATGTCAGATTAATTCTATGCTAAAATTTAATTATTCACATACAAGTATTGACTATAAACAAATTATTTATGTCAAATTGAAATAGGATTTTTTGAAATGTAAATATAAATACTATTGCCATTCTATTTCTGATCATAGGCAAACTGTTTTAGCTAGTGCTAAGGATGAATATGATTTTTCCACTGCAGTCACAAAACCAAAAATGTGTCATGTATCTTTTTTTCTGCCATCTGCTTCAAATTCTGTTTATTGAGGTTGTAATTATTCTCAACTTTCGTATGATCTGCCTAATGAGCCATATGTGGATAAAATCAAATAGTTATAAGCATTGGAAAATGGAGCCAATATACAAATTTATAAAGATGTTATTGTGCAAAACAGAAACATAAATTGGCACAAATCATTGGCTTAGCAGGCGCCGACTTGCTTTTATGTGCTGATATGAAAAATCTTTTTCTGAACATATTAAATGGTTAAAAATACAACACATTGTAGATAAATTATAAATTATATACAGAAACCAATAAAATATATAAATTTAATACAGATGTTAAGTATTGTTTAAAATAAGTCTCCAGTTTTATTTTCTAAAATAATTTTTAGTTATGTTTCTAAACTGCATGCTTGTGTAAATCTTACACAAAAGACAAATATATTGATTTCTTTCAATTTAGTATATTTCTTTAATTACATTTTTTTAAAATTTGATAAATTTTGGGCCAAAGCAGGATATGTAAAAAATATCAACTGCACTGCTCCATGCAGGTCTTTCTCTACAGGGCTGCACCATTATCCGCATACAACCGCTGCTGCCAATAACTGACCTCAGTTGGACCCCAATACATCCCCTTTAAGGAACTGCAGAAAAATTAGGGTTATCTGTTTCTGAATTAAACTCTATTAATCACAATTTATGTAGTATAACCAATTTTTCTTCAAACCTCCCTCCTAAACCTATTATTTCGGTGTGTAACATTCCTTACATTTGTTCCTATGCTAAGCCTTTTGTGTATATGATAATTGGTAGATCAGTTGTTTAGGTTGAAAAAGATTCTGTGTTAACTCTATTGAGTCTAGAATATCCTAACCAGACATCAAAGTTTAGCAATTTTGGAAAATGGAGAAGTTAAGTGGGGGTTTTAGACAGCACAGGAAAATGGCACTTTGGATGAAGACGTGACAGTGACGTAGGAGAAGAGGTGGAGGCGGAGAGAAGATGGAGGCATCACTGGAGGGTTTTCAGACAGCACAGAGGATGCCCTGTTTGCTGTCTGAAAACTCATTTACATATGGAAGAAAGAAGATATTGCTCAGGAATGGCGGCATAGATCAGAATAATAAAGGTAAGAGAAGAATAGCATTTCTTAAGGCTATTCCAATGTGTACTTAGTTAAAAAAGGGAATTCTAATGATTGAATCCCTTTAAGCATGGATTTGGTATTAGGAAAGAAATGTGCAACAAAAACCAGATCAGAAATACATATTTTGATACAAATTTGGTAATTGACACCTTCACCTTTTGAGGCTAGTTCACATGGAGTTCCACGTGTACACATTCAGTGCAGTGGCATCCCGTCGCGACATTCCGCAATGGATTAGGCCCAAATGAATGGGCCAGAGCCTTGCTTTTAGGAAATTGCTTTGATGACAATTCCCCAGTAGCTGCTGGAAACCCTGGAGAAAGGGGAACAAGAGTCAGTCAGCCCTAAACTGAAGCCCCCCACTGTCCCTTCCTCTTGCCAGTCCTATCCTAGGTAATAGGTGGCAACTTGGAGACGATCCCTTTCTATATACGTGACACACAAAATGCAGACAAGACAAACAACAACAAAGGGAGGTCAGCTAGCCAGGGGTCAGTAACAGTCAAGCAATGCAGTACTAAATCGAAATCTAAAAGAATAGTCAATAGGGAAAGCCAGAGGTCAAGAATCAGAATACAAGTAATTAAACAGCAAGAGAAAGCCAGAAAACATACAGGCAATAACCGACACCAGTGTGACTGTGAGACAAGACTAAATAGGGGAGGATGAACCCGCCCTATACCTGGCAGGAAGGGAGGCTGTCAATCACAGTGCAAGACCAAATTTAACTACTTCATGGACAAAGGCAGACAAAGGCAGAAGACGGGTGTGGTGCAAATTCAATTAAAGAACTAGAGCCGTATTCACACAGTGCAACTAAAAACTGTAAGCAAGGAACTAAACTGCACACGCCTCCTGCACCGCTGCATGCGAGCAGAGGATGGCACAGTGACCTGAACAGGCAGAGATGTTACACTCGCACCGTGGACACCACGGCTGATTTAGCTGTGGAATCCGTGGCAAGATAAGACAACACGCTTTTTTTTCCGCTACTAGCTAGCGGAAAAAAGAAGTGAGCGGCTCCCATTGAAGTCAAAAGGAGCAGCAGATTTTTTTAAAAAATGTAGATTGTGAGCCCCACATAGAGCACACAATGTACATTTTTCTCTATCAGTATGTCTTTTTTGGAATATGGGATGGAAATCCATGCAAACATGGGGAGAACATACAAACTCCTTGCAGATGTTTTTTTTTTTACCTTGGCGGGATTTGAACACCAGGACTCCACCGCTGCAAGGCTGTAGTGCCAACCACTGAGCCACCGCGTGGCCCTGGGAGCAGCGGATTTTGATAAGGATTCTGCGTCAAAATCTGCTGCCAAGTTGCCCCGTGTGAACCAGCCCTTGCAATGTAACAGTGAAAGTTTTGGTGATCTGAAATGTTTCTATAGTAGAATACAGCATGATGCAGATATGGAAAAAGTTCTTACTAAACAGAGCATGGTTCCTCATTCAGCACCTTCATCTTTGACACTAGATTCACACTAGCGCTTGGGTTTTTGTTAATTGGGTCCACGTGGGGACCCGAAAAAAAAGGTATCTCAATCCGCTTATCAAGTGGTTACCCGCAGAAGACTATAATGGGGTCTGCTAATTTCTAGCTGGGTTTCTGCCCTAAAAATGCAAAATGAAAAGCCCTGCTTGCAGGACTTTTCTCCTTGAATTTTTCAAGTGGATTTGGGGATGAAAATCCGAATGTAAAGTGAGCGCTGGTGTGAATTTAGCCTTAGTCACAGTGGCTACATAAAGCATCTCTTGTACACGTAAAACCTCTGCTTTATATGAACAACCCACTATTTCAAATATGAAATAATGTATGTGTAAGGCTTTATTCCTCCTGCAACAGCCTAAGAGACAGGTAAAAGGAGCCTTAAAGGGGCACAATCATTGGGAAAAGTCATTTTTAACTAAACATATACTTGCATAGTCTTTAGAAAGTCTATTTCACACCTACCTTTTGTATGTAAATTGCCCCAGTAGTTTTTGAATGAGCCCGTCTTTATTCATATGCTAATTAGCCTCCTCTGTGCACCCTGGAAGTCTCAAAGAGCACACTTTGCTATGTGTGAGAGAGCAGGGAGGCTGCTGCTGTTGATGACTCATCTCCCTGCTCTCACACACAGCACACAGCAGAGAGGAGAGAGTGCTCGCTGAGACTTCCTGTGCACGCTGGAGGCTAATTAGCATATGAATAAAAACGCCCTCATTCAAAAACTACTGAAGCGATTTACATACAAATGTACTGTATGTGTGGAATAGCCTTTCTACAGGCTATGCAAGTATGTGCTTAGTTAAAAATGACTTTTCCCAATGATAGAGCCCCTTTAATGGAATGTTTAATTTTTTTTTTAATCTCAGGCAATTGCAAGTTTAGTCACTTCAGCATGAAACCCCGTCTAAATGTGATTCTTCTACAAGGGTTGAATATTGGCTGACAAACATTCAGTATTTCTCTTCCAAGTTTACTGTATCAAATTTGTCAGTCAATAATTGATAATAAAGCATATCAAAGACTGTAATAGAATATCATTCCTTTCATTCTTTTGTTCTCCACTTAATGGGTTAAGAGACAATCAAAACCAAATGTCACATTAGCAGGGCAAGTGCCAGAAATATAAAGTAATGTTTTAAAACCTATCATTTACTGTTCCCAATCCATAATCCTCAACAGATCATCAAAGTTTGTTTATTAAATTCTGAATTAAAAAATTGTAAGGAATATTGCTATAGTGCATATAAGCTTAAATAATGATGGCCGGAGACAATCACATAAAGAATAAAGCTTCTTCTATTCAGCAAGGTCTCTTGTTTGTAAGATTATCACGTCTTGGGCAGCTAGAATTAGTGCTGTAAAGTAATACTATGATACGGTATGCTTATGTTTATTGGTCAAATTCTGAAAATCCACATAAATGTTTACTGAAATGTGAATTCCTTCCAATGAAAACAAGAAAGAAACAATCTTATTTTCCGTATTCTAGTGATAATTTTACTATGTGATGGCGGGTTCACACCTGCACCCGGTCTCTGCTTTGTAGGTTTCTGTCTTCTGCCCGAGAAACTGGACAGGAGACGGAAAATAGCAGTCAGTTTTCAATCCCATTCATTTGAATGGGTCTGCAAAGTGTCCGCCTGTGAGCGTCTTCTGCCTGTCCGCAGCGAAACCGTTTTATTTTTACCTGACACAAAGTCAGACATGCAGGACTTTATGTCCAGTTAAAAAAAACCCGGTTTCGCCATGGAGACCAGAAGACGCTCACAGGCGGACACTGACTGCCGGGTTTCCGTCTCCATTCTAGTTTGTTGGGCAAAAGACGGAAACCCACAAAGCGGAGACTGGGCTCAGATGTGAACCCGCCCTAACACTAGCAGCGCTCAGTTCTATTGAATGTATATGATATATCTCTAGACGCTTTTTCCTATACCACTCAGGGGAAGCAGAAAAGGATTTTTGGGAATTTTATGCTAAGGTCCCATACAGCGAGTGGCAGCCAAAAAGTGCTGTGGGAAAAACTGTGGCAAAAAAACATTGTGCTTTTTCCCGCAGCGCTTTCACAAAGAAGTAAAAACAATTTCAGTTTAATAATATGAAACTGTCTAATGAAAAGTTATACAATGGGGGGTTATTTATCATTTGCCCCTTTTTGGCATTATTTTTTGCAGGTCTTTTTTTAGACTAGTTTTACTATTTATGATGTCGGCACACCTCCTTGTTATATGTTGTGCATGTGTTAGTTCAGATGCGCCTTTATAAGCTGTGTGCACTTTCCCCCTCTTTGGCTTATTTATTAATGCTTTCTTACCAGACAGGATCTTTTACACTGCCAATGTACTAGAATACATTTGCACCATTTTTTGCCCCTTTTTAAAAAAGCGCAAGTTATTAATTCCCTTTTAGGCCATGGCATGGCGAGAGCAGCATAACATCTGGAAAAAAGGTGCAAACGAATCATAAATGAAGCGCAGAGCAGAAAGAGATCACAAAAAGGCGCAATTTAAACCCAAAAAAGTACGCACAAGTAATTTAAAAAATGTGCCCCAACATCCTATATCATTTCCTTATGGTTTTCAAGATCTATAATCTGTAATTTAAAGGGATTCTACCATTAAAAATCTTTTTCCTGTGGCTAACACGTCGGAATAGCCTTTAGAAAGGCTATTCGTCTCTTACCTTTAGATGGGATTTCCGCCGCGCCGTTCCTTAGTAATACCGTTTTTTACTGGTATGTAAATTAGTTCTCTGGCAGCGATGGGGGCGGGCCCCAGCACTGAAAATGCAATGAGGGCGTCCCCACCGCTGCCCGAGAATACGATCCTGCGACGCCTCTATCTTCTGCTGGATCCTCCCCTTCATTCTTCGGCGGCTTCACCTCTGTCGGCTCTGACACTAGTAGAGCCGAATGCGCATGCGCGCAATTGCGGCCTCGGAACTATGGCCGCGCATGTGCATTCGGCTCTACTAGTGTCAGAGCCGACAGAGGTGAAGCCGCCGAAGAAAGAAGGGGAGGATCCAGCAGAAGATAGAGGCGGTGCAGGATCCTGTTCTCGGGCAGCAGTGGGGACGCCCTCATCGCATTTTCAGTGTTGGGGCCCGCCCCCATCGCTGCCAGAGAACTAATTTACATACCAGTAAAAAACGGTATTACTAAGGAACGGCGCGGCGGAAATCCCATCTAAAGGTAAGAGACGAATAGCCTTTCTAAAGGCTATTCCGATGTGTTAGTCACAGAAAAAAGATTTTTAATGGTAGAATCCCTTTAAAAGGAACCTTCATAACTCACTTCTAGTGTTCTGGTCTTGTAAACAACATACAATGGTCAACATTTAATAATGTGTTTATATTTATTTTATCTGTGTTACCTTTTACTTCCAAAAATTTAAAAATTGTTATCTTCTGTGGGACAGATTTGTAAACATTTGCACTAGAAATGAAAACCAAATTAGACACATTTCTGAGGCCTTATTCACACTTTATCATATTTCAAACATATGGCGTCCAGATTTTTCAAGATGTCATCTTTACCCAGTCACGTCACATACTTATTAGAGATGAGCGAACAGTAAAATGTCCGAGGTTCGGTATTTGTTTCGAGTAGCTCCTCAATATTCGACTACTCGAATCGAATATCGAACTCTATTATAGTCTATGGGGAGAAAATGCTCGTTTCAGGGGTAGGCAATAGAGATGAGCGAACAGTGTTCTATCGAACACATGTTCGATCGGATATCAGGGTGTTCGCTATGTTCGAATCGAATCGAACACCGCGTGGTAAAGTGCGCCAAAATTCGATTCCCCTCCCACCTTTCCTGGCGCCTTTTTTGCACCAATAACAGCGCAGGGGAGGTGGGACAGGAACTACGACACCGGGGGCATTGAAAAAAATTGGAAAAAGTCATTGGCTGCCGAAATCAGGTGACCTCCATTTTAGACGAATAGTGAATTTCAAATCCGGGTCATATGAGAATGTGAACTTTGTGACTATGAGACAGGGATAGCTGTACAGGCAGGGATAGCTAGGGATAACCTTTATTTAGGGGGGAATGTTATTAAAAATAACTTTTTGGGGCTCTATCGGGTGTGTAATTGTGATTTTTGTGAGATAAACTTTTTCCCATAGGGATGCATTGGCCAGCGCTGATTGGCCGAATTCCGTACTCTGGCCAATCAGTGCTGGCCAATGCATTCTATTAGCTTGATGAAGCAGAGTGTGCACAAGGGTTCAAGCGCACCCTCGGCTCTGATGTAGCAGAGCCGAGGCTGCACAAGGGTTCAAGCGCACCCTCGGCTCTGATGTAGGAGAGCCGAGGGTGCACTTGAACCCTTGTGCACCCTCAGCTCTGCTACATCAGAGCCGAGGGTGCGCTTGAACCCTTGTGCACACTCTGCTTCATCAAGCTAATAGAATGCATTGGCCAGCGCTGATTGGCCAATGCATTCTATTAGCCCGATGAAGTAGAGCTGAATGTGTGTGCTAAGCACACTCATTCAGCACTGCTTCATCACGCCAATACAATGCATTAGCCAGTGCTGATTGGCCAGAGTACGGAATTCGGCCAATCAGCGCTGGCCAATGCATTCTATTAGCCCGATGAAGTAGAGCTGAATGTGTGTGCTAAGCACACACATTCAGCACTGCTTCATCACGCCAATACAATGCATTAGCCAGTGCTGATTGGCCAGAGTACGGAATTCGGCCAATCAGCGCTGGCCAATGCATTCTATTAGCCCGATGAAGTAGAGCTGAATGTGTGTGCTAAGCACACACATTCAGCACTGCTTCATCACGCCAATACAATGCATTAGCCAGTGCTGATTGGCCGAATTCCGTACTCTGGCCAATCAGCGCTGGCTCTGCTGGAGGAGGCGGAGTCTAAGGTCGGACCTGAATGGAGACTGGTGTGGAGCGATCTTAGACTCCGCCTCCTCCAGCAGAGCCAGCGCTGATTGGCCGAATTCCGTACTCTGGCCAATCAGCGCTGGCCAATGCATTCTATTAGCCCGATGAAGTAGAGCTGAATGTGTGTGCTAAGCACACACATTCAGCACTGCTTCATCACGCCAATACAATGCATTAGCCAGTGCTGATTGGCCAGAGTACGGAATTCGGCCAATCAGCGCTGGCCAATGCATTCTATTAGCCCGATGAAGTAGAGCTGAATGTGTGTGCTAAGCACACACATTCAGCACTGCTTCATCACGCTAATACAATGCATTAGCCAGTGCTGATTGGCCAGAGTACGGAATTCGGCCAATCAGCGCTGGCCAATGCATTCTATTAGCCCGATGAAGTAGAGCTGAATGTGTGTGCTAAGCACACACATTCAGCACTGCTTCATCACGCCAATACAATGCATTAGCCAGTGCTGATTGGCCAGAGTACGGAATTCGGCCAATCAGCGCTGGCTCTGCTGGAGGAGGCGGAGTCTAAGGTCGGACCTGAATGGAGACTGGTGTGGAGCGATCTTAGACTCCGCCTCCTCCAGCAGAGCCAGCGCTGATTGGCCGAATTCCGTACTCTGGCCAATCAGCACTGGCTAATGCATTGTATTGGCGTGATGAAGCAGTGCTGAATGTGTGTGCTTAGCACACACATTCAGCTCTACTTCATCGGGCTAATAGAATGCATTGGCCAGCGCTGATTGGCCGAATTCCGTACTCTGGCCAATCAGCACTGGCTAATGCATTGTATTGGCGTGATGAAGCAGTGCTGAATGTGTGTGCTTAGCACACACATTCAGCTCTGCTTCATCGGGCTAATAGAATGCATTGGCCAGCGCTGATTGGCCAAATTCCGTACTCTGGCCAATCAGCACTGGCTAATGCATTGTATTGGCGTGATGAAGCAGTGCTGAATGTGTGTGCTTAGCACACACATTCAGCTCTACTTCATCGGGCTAATAGAATGCATTGGCCAGCGCTGATTGGCCAGAGTACGGAATTCGGCCAATCAGCGCTGGCTCTGCTGGAGGAGGCGGAGTCTAAGATCGCTCCACACCAGTCTCCATTCAGGTCCGACCTTAGACTCCGCCTCCTCCAGCAGAGCCAGCGCTGATTGGCCGAATTCCGTACTCTGGCCAATCAGCACTGGCTAATGCATTGTATTGGCGTGATGAAGCAGTGCTGAATGTGTGTGCTTAGCACACACATTCAGCTCTACTTCATCGGGCTAATAGAATGCATTGGCCAGCGCTGATTGGCCGAATTCCGTACTCTGGCCAATCAGCACTGGCTAATGCATTGTATTGGCATGATGAAGCAGTGCTGAATGTGTGTGCTTAGCACACACATTCAGCTCTACTTCATCGGGCTAATAGAATGCATTGGCCAGCGCTGATTGGCCGAATTCCGTACTCTGGCCAATCAGCACTGGCTAATGCATTGTATTGGCGTGATGAAGCAGTGCTGAATGAGTGTGCTTAGCACACACATTCAGCTCTACTTCATCGGGCTAATAGAATGCATTGGCCAATCAGCGCTGGCCAATGCATTCTATTAGCGTGAACTGAGTTTGCACAGGGGTTCTAGTGCACCCTCGGCTCTGCTACATCAGATTGCTACATCTGATGTAGCAGTGCCGAGTGTGCATCAGATGTGTAGTTGAGCAAAACTGACTCAGCACTGCTAAGTCTCTGCAT
Organism: Leptodactylus fuscus; assembly: GCF_031893055.1. Classification (NCBI taxonomy): domain Eukaryota; kingdom Metazoa; phylum Chordata; class Amphibia; order Anura; family Leptodactylidae; genus Leptodactylus; species Leptodactylus fuscus. Next base: position 124,855,234 of record NC_134267.1, on the reverse strand, counting down.
TCGCATAGGAATGCATTGGCCAGCCTTCGGCCAATCAGCGCTGGCTCTGCCGGAGGAGGCGGAGTCTAAGGTCGGACCTGAATGGAGACTGGTGTGGAGCGATCTTAGACTCCGCCTCCTCCAGCAGAGCCAGCGCTGATTGGTCGAGTTCCGTACTCTGGCCAATCAGCACTGGCCAATGCATTTCTATGGGGAAAAGTTAGCTTGCGAAAATCGCAAACTGACAGGGATTTCCATGAAATAAAGTGACTTTTATGCCCCCAGACATGCTTCCCCTGCTGTCCCAGTGTCATTCCAGGGTGTTGGTATCATTTCCTGGGGTGTCATAGTGGACTTGGTGACCCTCCAGACACGAATTTGGGTTTCCCCCTTAACGAGTTTATGTTCCCCATAGACTATAATGGGGTTCGAAACCCATTCGAACACTCGAACAGTGAGCGGCTGTTCGAATCGAATTTCGAACCTCGAACATTTTAGTGTTCGCTCATCTCTAGTAGGCAACATTCGATCAAATTATACTTACCAAGTCCACGAGTGAGGGTCGGGCTGGATCCTCCGAGAAGTCTTCTCCTTGCAGCGTCCCCACAGCGTCTTCCGGCTCTTCATTCACTCTGCCAGGCATCGGGCCTGGGCAGAGCCGACTGCGCATGTCCGCACTACAAGCGGACATGCGCAGTCGGCTCTGCCCAGACCCGATGCCTGGCAGAGTGAATGAAGAGCCGGAAGACGCCGCGGGGAAGCTGCACGGAGAAGACTTCTAAAGGTAGGAGAAGAACCAGCGTTGATTGGCCGACTGTATAGCATTTGGCCAATCAATGCTGGTTCTGCATTGAACTTTTACATTCGAACAGCGAGTGGTACTCGATTGAGTACGAGTATTTTGAATACTGTAGTATTTGATCGAATACCTACTCGATTGAGTACTACTCGCTCATCCCTAATACTTATTCACATGTCAGTGTGTGACCTATGGACGTGGAAGAAGCACATGCATGAAAGTTTTATCACACCTATGAAAATCTATATATCGATGACAATATACAGATTCATCTGTCTTTTCAGACCCCGCAGTGTAACAAGTGGAGGCCTAGGGGAAGTGCATCAACAAAGAAATAGTTATATTCACCTTGCCTCACTTCAGGGTGCTTCCCATAGAGGGCAGCATAATAGAGGCACTGTCTCTATGTTTACATCTTGGGAGACAGATTTACATATTCTTCCCATGTTCACTTCTCCTGGGCATCTTTGTCATCCCACATGACCTCTGAGGCCCAATCACAAGTCTCACCAGTTGTGTCCCTGGGGTGAGTGACGTCATCCAGAAGCCGGAGGATGACAGTGGAGGACACTGCAAGGATGCACAGGAGAAGTTAGGCAAGGTTACTATAACTGTTACGCTGGGTTAACACCTGCGTTCATGTGTCTGTACTATGGTTTCCGTCTTCTGCATGACAGAAGACGGAAACCATAGACCGGGTCTGGCCGTGCGCGGCGGTGAGCGTTTTAGGCTCTCCGCCGCGAAACCGGATTTTTTTATCCGGACACAGAGTAGTGCATGTCCGACTCTGTGTCCGGATTATAAAACCCGGTTTCGCGGCGGAGAGCGCAAAACGCTCACTGCCGCGCACGGCCGGACAGCTTTCTCACCCATTCAAATGAATGGGTGAGAAAGTCTCCTGCAGGCTTCCGTCTCCTGCATCTGTTTTATGCAGGAAACGGAAACCTGCAATAAGGACCCATGAACGCAGATGTGAACGAGCCCTGAGTTATACCTCTCCTTATTATACTCTACTGAAGATATCCCAAAATATAACAATGTTTTGTAGGTGATGAAACTGAAAAGTTTTGCATCAAAAAGAAAATTATGGGAAAATCAGAGTTGAATTCGGTCAATATGAACTCGTTTGCACATCTCTACTTGATAAAATAAAACATAAATTTAATATAAAAACAATAACATTGAATTTACATCCAGCTGTGTACGGAAAGTCTTATTTTACTGCCTTTGTGAATCGGGATGGGTGTAACAGACTCTAATATTTAAGACACATTCCTGCACCTTTCTTCCTCCACTGAGGCTCCATTGTCAGCTGCGCTCCATGAAGCAGATGGTTGACATGGTTATTTGATCTGTACCATGATGTCATCCAGTAGTGTGTGGATCTCCTGGACATTAATTGATATTTCCTTACTTTGCTTCAGTTTTGGATAAAATAGACAATTTTGGCAGTGACTTGTCCTCTGAATGTTTAGTGCAAAACATTCGTTAAATATGACAGTTTAGAGAAATTAATTGCAGTTTTGACTGCCAAATTCTGTTACATTATTTCATGATGTAGATATAACTGGTTGCATGGAAAAATGCCCATATGACCCGGATACAAAACTGTGCACAGTGGGATTGCCTCAGCCTCTTAAGAGATCATACTATCTCGGCACAGACATGAGCACTGGAGTGTAACCATCTCAGAAGTTGCGTGATGTTTTAATTGGAAATTTCTTATTATGAACTAGTTAAAAAGCCATTCTATGAGAAAGCTGTGAGCATGGTCCTATGAAGTGGCCCATGATTTACATTGCTTTATTGCACTTCTAATTTCTGTATAGGACATAGAAAAAAGTGCTGATGCAGGCATGTTGGGCAGCAGATAGTTATAGATAGTAGATACTGGATGTAACGGCATGGTGGAGCAGACGTATTGGCATTCAAATGGGAGAAGAGATCTTACACATTCTGAGCAAAAATGTGGTACATTTAGATGAGTAAATCTGTCTCAATGTGCACAACTTAGGGTCTGAAACATAGATGGATGCAGCCATGAGATGATAGGGAGGCTTTGTTGAAGACCTAAATTACAGTACTCTATGCTATATGAACTGGTGACTTGGGATCGTGAATTTAGAACCTTCTTCTGATGCCCTCAGGATTCTGATTTCTCTGTACATTAGGATATAGAACATAGTTGATGTAGAGGCATAGCGAGCGGGGGGGGGGGGAGGGGGAGAAGGGGTGGCTACATTGGGCCCACTGACTCTGTTGGGCCCAACCCAGGGCCACCATTAATCCTTTACTTTTAACTAGATCGGTGTCTGCAGACACCGATGTAGTTGAAATCTGTCCTGCAAGTTGACAGGCTCGTAATACTTTAGGCTTGTGGTTTACAAGATACTGTGAGCAGTCAGCACGTCTGCTCTCAGCATAAGCAATAAGGCAATATGATGACGTCAGAATCACACCCTCCGGCGTCAAGACGCTGATGTTCTATGTGGACCCTGCGCACAGAGCGCGGGTTAAGAAGAGAAGATGATGAAGGCTCTATTCATCAGGATCCAGTTAGGTGAATATAAGTTTTAGGTTTTTTTAGCGCAGTTGTGTTTTTTAAAAAAAATAGTATAAGAGGATGGTTAGGAGAGGGACTTGCGAGGGAGAATTCATTAATGGCCTCAAGACGATGGGTGGGTTATTTATATTAGGGGGCATTGTGAACATAAGGGGGGTCATTTATATAAGGGCTTTTAGGGGGTATCATGAATACAAGGGGGGGGAGTTATTTATATAAAGGGCCATTAGCGGGCATCATTTATATAAGGGGTCATTAGGGATACAGTATTTATATCAGGGGGAATCAGGGGCATAATATAAGGCGGCAATTCATTTCATTAAAATGGCACCTGGGCTTTAATAAGGCTAAGACTCCAAGTAGTGGGCTGCAGAAAAAAGCTCTTCAGGGAAAACGGTGGCAGTATCGAATTGCGTTTTTTACTGCAGTGCTTTTCACAGGAGGTCTGCAGAGGTTTCCTCTGCGGACTCTCTGTTTCCATTATACTGATAGGAAAACTGCCAGCACTTCCGTAGGTATAAGTGACATGCTACGGTTTCCAAAACCACAACAGTTTTCAAAATCGCAGCATGTCCACTGTGCATATTTTTCTGCAATGTGTGGACAGGTTTCCCTAGAATCCTTTGCAGGAAATGTAAAATGCTGCACTTTTTCTGCGACGTTTACAGCATGGTCACACTACATGCAGCCCGGCCTTAAGGTGTTTTCCAGCTCATTTTTATTGATGATCTATCCTCAGAATAGATCATCAATAAGAGATAAGTGACCCCCCCCCCCCCCCCCCCGATCAGCTGTATGATGGGGCTATGGTGCCTGTTTATAGTGACCGTGTGATGTAATTCCAGCCTTGTCACATAGATGTGTATAGGACGAGGCTGTAGTTACATTACATGACAGCTATGAGATGTACATGTGATACCATATAAACAGAGAAGCAATCACGGCACTTACACAGGTACCACGGTTCATTCATAGAGCTGATCCTGAGGGTCCTGGATATTGGAACCCCACTTTTTTTTTACCTTTTAATTAGGAATCACCAGGGGCAATATTAATAAGGGGCATTATTTAAAGGAAGTACAAAGAAAAAAGGCAAATGAAACAGTGGACGGGACTGGGTGCACCAGATTTAGGGACCTGATTCCCAGCAGCATAAGAATATAAGAACTTATAGTACAAATACATAAAGCCATCAGGTCCTGGTGATTTCCCATTTGGGAAGTTTTTAAGCAATTGTTCTGTCTCTTTCGAGGCAATGGCTTATTGAGGAGGGCAAGAGCAACAGGTGTAAGGGAGGGTGAGTGACAAAATCTCAGATAAGCAAATAGAGTGTTATCACTCTCAAGTGGATCAGAGAGAAGGGCATTCGGCAAGGAGTATAGTGTAGCATAGTACTCATGGGACATTCAGGTGACCTCATTGGGATCATAAATTACCGCACCATCAGAGCACTGAAAGGTGTGTGCTGTACTCCTTTCCGCCTGGTCTCTAAGTTGCCTAGTCAAGAATGTATGCGGTTTGTTAGTCTGTTTGTAATGTTTTGTATATAAAAGTAGCTTATCTACCTTTTGATGTAGGATGTTTCTGATTTGGGCTCTAAGGTCAATTTGTCATTTTTGACTGGGCAGACATGCGCTTTTCGCTGGAAGCAGAGATCTATTAAATGGGCATTAGCATCACATTTTAATTTGGCTCCCAAGGCTATGTTGTGACCCATGATCATGGCCCTATGGGCCTCCCACAGTATTGCCTCAGATGAAAGGGACCCCTTGTTGAATTCAAATAAAGATTTAAGATGGGACATCTGCTGGAAGTTTGTTCCAAGCCTCATCCACTCTACCAGTAAAATAATACTTCCTGGTATTGCTTCTGTTCTTCTGTTTCAGATTGTGCCCCTTTGTTCTTGAGTTTAGTTTTTTTTTAATTAAAAACACTTCCCTCCTGAATCTTATTTATAACTGGAACATATTTATAGGTTTCAATTCTGCCCCCCTTTCCCTCCTTTCCTCAAAGCGATATAGATTAAGTCCTTTAAGGATCTCCTGATAAGTCTTATTACTAAAGACAACCTCCGGCAGATGTGCCAAGAGTGGCATGCACGCCATAACTCTGTGGCACGCACCTTCCCACCTGTGTGCTGTATCATACTGATGACTGATGCTCCATTTTGTCAGCGTCACCTCTCACAGAGTCTTTCCTGTAGCATCTCTTCAGTCACACGCCGGTAACCCTTATTATGGTTGTTTAATATGGTAATGCTTATTATATAATGTTGGGTGATATATTTACTTATACACAAGAGATGTTGTATCTTGTATATTGAGGTGTACATACACAGGGTGATGGGCCTCATATCTTAGTATGCATTCTTTTTATGCCTTTATTAGAGATGAGCGAGTAGTATTCAATCGAGTAGGTATTGGATCGAATACTACGGTATTCGAAATAGTCATACTCGATCGACTACTACTAGCTATTCACAGTAAATATTGCATTCAGAACCAGCGTTGAATGGCCAAATGCTATACAGACCACAGCAGTCTCCAATCTCTCCGATCTTAGACTCCGCCTCCTCACAGATGAGCTTCCGGCAGAACCAGCGTTGATTGGCCGAATGCTGTACACTGGCCAATCAACGCTGGTCAATTCATTCCTATGACAAAAAGTCAGCTCTCTTATAACCGCAAGCTGCCAGCTCTCCCGACTAGCAAGGACGAGCCTGTTGCAGAACCAGCGTTGATTTGTCTTAGGCTCGTCTTTGCTACTTGGGAGAGCTGGCAGCTTGCGGTTACGAGGGAGCTGACTTTTTATCAGCGCAACTGCAAGCACTGTGCAGTTAAAGAGCACAAACCCCATAGACTATAATGGGATCCGTGCACTTTAACTCCACAGCACTCCTCCTAAACACTCTCCTCCTGCTACTCGTGGACTTGGTGACTCTCCTTTAGTCGAATAGTGGTTTCCCCTGAAACGAGCATTTTTTCCCATAGACTATAATGGGATTCGATATTCGATCGAGTAGTCGAATATTGAGACTCTACTTGAAACGAATATCGAGTCTTGAATATTTCACTGTTCGCTCATCTCTAGTCTTTATGTAGTCTGTGGGCTTTAGGATTCTGATGTTGTTAGATCTTCAAACCTACTTTCATTGAATCGAGTGTTCAACATGCCATATAGTTTGTAACTGTAGAAAGTTTTAAAGGGTTAAAACAAGACAAATCATTGTAATAATAATGGAAAGAACATCTATTTCTCTATCTGCTTGGATGGTCAGATGCAGTTCAGACATATAATTCGTACCTATTTAAGTTGTCAGCGGGAGAAGCCCTCAAAGAACTCACACAGGTTACATGTGCTCTCAAGTTCTCCATAATCAGATTGAATCTGCAGGAGGCTGCGCTGTCACAGAAGAGATGTCTAAGCCGGCATCTTGTTTACTCCATAGACATATTAACAGGAAATGCACACAATGCCAACTTCAGACTAATAAAAAGCTTGATGTTCATCTAGTCAACAGTTACTTGCAAAATAAGCCATTTCCAACTGATATTGAAAAATACTATTTAAAAAGTCATAACTTTATTATGATGTACTAGAAAATGAGATGAAGCAGGAACCATGGGGAAATGTAAGAGACATTATTAGAAGAAAAGAGTGAAATTCAGATGTTGCAAATATCCAATTGCAAATTCAATTAATACCGCACTGTACATAGATTTTAGTTTGGAGCTCACATTATTTGTTTGAAAGGGGTATCCTGCCTGTCCTCAGGATAGGCAACCAATATTGGATCTGAGGGGATAAATCTCAGTGACCCCCTTCAGTGTTCATACTTGCACTGTGTCATTACATTCTGTAGTGACTGTGACAAGTGTTAGTATTACCTCATTCATCACCAGAGGGAAACTATAAGGCCTCTTGCCCACAGCAGTGCCGTTTTTCAAGGACATAAAAACCATGTATGTCCTGCAAGTGCACGGACAACCATTGTTCACATGCAGTGAATAATAGCTATGTGATGGTCGTTTTTAAAATGGCCACTGCATGGCCATTATAGAATGCATGATCTTCAATGGTTCTATTCACATGTCACTATCTATAACTATATATATCCATTTTCCCATAGAGGGGGACATTAAACTGGAGCACCTGGAGGGTGACTTTAAACCAGTGGAGCTGCTGGAGGAGGACATTAAACCATGGGTGTAGCTACAAGAGGACATTAAACCATGGCGGTAGCTGGAAGAGGACATTAAACCTTGGAGGTAGCTGGAGGGGAACATTAAACTAGGAGCAAGCAGAGGGGGACATTAATGAAACAAAGTTTAATGTCCCCCCCATCTGACCCCCAGTTTAATGACCCCTCCATCTCCGCTCCCAGTTTAATGACCCTCTTCATCTACCCCCAGGTTAATTTCCCACCTCTATCTGCTCCCAAAGTTTAATGTCCCCCTCTATCTGCCCCTACAGTTTAATGTCCCTCTCCATCTGCACCGCATTTTAATGTTTCTCTTTATCTGCCTACCCCCCAGTTTAATATCTCTCTTCATAAAAAGACCACTGACACTCACCTCTCCTCCCTCCCCTGCTGTTCTGCCTGAGTCCCAAAGTGGCCCCTTCACACACTGTAATGTCCTACAGTTTCCCCTCCACACACTATAAGGCTCTATAGTGGCCCCTCAACACATTACAATTTCTTATATTGGTCCCTCCATACACTATATTACCCTATAGTGGCCCATTCACACAATGTAATGCCCTGTACTTGCTCCTCTACACACTATAATGCTCTGTTAGTGGCCCCTTCACACAGTAAAATATCCCACAATGGCCCCTCCAATTAGTAAAATGTCCCGTAGTGGCTCCTCCACATATTAAAATGTTCCATAGTGGTTCCTCCACAACTATGCCCTATAGTGACCCTTGCTAACTCATTTTTGGGGGGTTTGCCCCCCCATGAACCCAAAGACTAATGATCAGAGTCTCCAAGGAGGTGATTAAACATAATAAACAACATTACTCATGTCTTCTGGCTCTGGCACCAGTTTCCAGCAGCTTTATGTCTTAGAGACATCATGAATGATGTCAGCGCCGCTATAACATCTTGTGGGCAAGGTCAGAGTCATTTTGCATCATTACGTCTGGCTTGTGATTGGGCCTCAGCGTTCTCAGACATCATTCATGAAGTCTCTAAGACCAGAAGATGTTCACAATTTTCACTTATCACTACTGCATATTTCACTATATGTTTTACTGACATCAGGCATACTTGTATAGATGATCCTTGTTATACACCTGTGAGCTTGTACGCACGCATGTGTGCCAGAAGCTCTGCACCTTTCCATTTACTGCTACAGCTCCAGTGCTGATGTCACTTCTCTGTTGACTCCATTTCCAGATGTGGTTCTTGGCATATTGCAGAGTGAGCTTGGAAAGAGGTGGAAGCAGGTGTTTACCTGGTCTGCACACACCTTTAGATACAGGTAAGTGTGTGTGTTCCCCCATTGTCATGGCAGCCCATTGGGTATGACGCCTTCCGCTAAAGAAGGCTGTGTCAAAACGTGTGTTGGGGTGGGCATCATCCCAGGAGGACAGCAGCTTAATATGGCTAATGTTTTCCCTTCTCATTGTTTTTGCTATAATTCTAGTATGTCGTTATATTATGTCTAATTATTAATTGTAGTGTGTGGTGGAGATTTGACCTTTAGTCTTTAGTAATATGATGTTATAGATATATCCTTGGCAGTTACTGTTATGTGTTATTGATTACTAGTGAGCTAGTCGATGCATTTACCGTAGGTCACTATTATACTTTATAGCTGCATACATCTTCCTGTGATATGCTTATGTAACCCTATGTAGCCTTGATTTGTATATATGTTGTGTATAGCTTTTTTGTATGTTTCCTTTTTGCCACTCTCTTGGTATCATATTGCTTCAGAGTCTTTGCTAGAAGTATCTTTAGACCATAAGATACGAGAACAATCTTGGCTTTCATGTTTGGATCAGGTTTTTAAGGAGGAGCTGATTTTTGTCTGCAAAGAATAGCAGGCAAAATTCAGAATAAGCTGCAATATTCCAGAGACATACTAAAATATGGTGGAACAAACCTTTTTTAGAAAGCTATATATAAAAAGCTGTAATACTCAGAGGACTTTGTATACAGGTGGTTTTTCCATCATACCCTATATCGTATGATATGTTCATTTCTAAATGGGAAGATATATACACTAGTAGCTCTAGGAAGTTCATGAATATAATGGAAAAGGAATTTGGAAGTTGGAAAAAGGAGATTCAGCAAATAAATCCAATAGAGGTGATTTGCAACAGAGGTGTATTTACAGATGGAGGGAGAAAGAAGCTACTTTACATCATAGTAGACCTTCTCTGCTATATAGCTCACGTCATCAAGTAATTTTAATGACACTTCACATGACAATTAGTGACATGATTCACTCTGAGAGCCTATGGCAGGTATAAGAGAAAACTGGATCGTGGACAGGTACTTAACAAGCAAAAACCAACAACCCATGATAATGTGCGTAATGACAACCAATTAAAAGTAATGAACTTATGTTATTGTGATCTCTCAGAAGTTTTGCTTCTTATGAGAGGATTAACTTTCTGTCCATGTGCACCATTTCGTTTTTTTTTTCCATATGTGTATGGATGCTCATTGATTTTAATGAAATGGTATCACAAAAATGTTGTGAGGGATGCGTTTGATGTAAATGTAAATAAAAGTATATAAATTTGGTATTCCGGAATCGTACTGAAACATAGAATACAAGTGACATGTCATTTTGGCTGCGGAATGAACACTTAAAAACAAAGCATGTTGCCCAGATTTTTCTTCAATTCCACCCAATTTACAATTTTTTTCCAGCTTCCGAGTACATTGTACAGAATGATAAGTGGTACCATTATGAAGAACAATTTTTCCTGCTAACATTAAGCCCTCATATGGCTCTGTGAATGGAAAAATAAAAAAAGTTATGGGGAGTCAAAAACGAAAATTGAAAAATGTCCCCGGCAGGAAGGGTTTAACGTATTTTAACATTTAAAATGCTACGAAAGCTACCCTTTGGGGTTTTTTTATACACACAAAGTGATTATATTGCAAAAAGCAATGGTTTTATATAAAAATTGCCCCCCTTTGATGACTTGTAACTGAAAGATGCAATTTGCGTCAGCTCTGTGATAATAACAGCAGTGTGCTATAGAAGATGGAACAGGTCCCAGGACATGTTTGGCTGAGTAATGGAGGAGGTAGGTGTGGCAATACAGTATAGAATAATATGATGGACTAAGCCACAAGACATAGTAGTTGTGGCAACGTGCGTGAATTTACGGCATGGAATAATATAATAGACCAGGCCACAGGACATATCTGGCTGAGCGGTCACAGTGATGGTAGCTGTAGCAATATGAGTGTCAGTATGTCATGGAATACTGTGATGGACTTGGTGGCAAGGGATGATGCCCGGCTGTTTAGATATAGTTTAGCTGTAGTAGTCAGCATCAGCAGCACACTCATTAAAAAGTGGTTTGCCCATGTTTAGTATTTAACATCAGAGCAAAGGGAAGGGGTGAAGGGCAACACTTGACTGACACATCACCACTTGGTGCGTGATCGTTATAGGAACTGAGCAAACTTCTAATTCAATGTACAAAGAAGGATATGTGATGACACTCCCAAAAATTATCTCCACACGATTTATTATAAGTAGTCGCATCGTAGGAAAATTCAGTGTACAATTCAGTTATCCATAGACACTGCAATGTTTTCAGGAACAAGTTCCTTCATCAGGCACAGTCATGGAAGTTGAAGGCAATCTGATGTCTCAAAGGGACAGAGGTAGGTGAATCTTTGTGAGAGGTGACAGGAGAACATTTAACTAGTATTTAACATCAGCCTAAAGCTGACATTCTACTTGGGTTTTACAATAATTGTATTTACTCTTCAGACATCATGTTTTGTATTTTATTACAACTGCTTTATGGTGAGCACATGCACATTACTAAGGCCTTTTTAGGGTTTCTTATATTAAATTCCAATGGGTTAATGTTATTTAGCATTTTATAAGCGCTGCGCAAGAAAAATCCATTTGGATGAAATACACAAACTAACAATTTTATAAACTACACTCATTACAAAGAAGTCTACTTTACTTTCTAGTAAAATTTTATACATTAGCAATCTACAATCAATGAAAGCTCAGATAATTTACTGAGAATTGCTAGATAAATCTTTAACACACAAAAAGCATTCCATTGACATTTTCTTATAGTGACAAGTTAATCGCCTGCCAAGTAGTTAGTTGTTGTTGAGTGTCTTAAATCACTTTGCTGTTATAATCATGTTTATTTGTCTGCACGCTTCATTGTGAGAAAAATTTTTTATTTTATGAACTGAATTTTTTTAATCTTTAAATAACTACTATAAACTTACAATTTCTGTCTATGATCTTTTTAAAATGTTTATTTCTAAAAATAAGGCTAGTGGTGATATTAGTGTAAAAAAGAGTTCTAAGTAATAGTCTGCATTATGTAGCATATTTGCCTAATATAATTTCAGTACAAGCAATTTTCCACTCTTCTTATTGAAGATACATGTACCTTGGTAGAACTAAGCATGCATACAGAAAGCATGATTGAAGTCAATGGGAGGCTTTTTTTTTTTTCAGCGCTGAAAATCCACACCAAATTCCTCCATGTGAATGCACCCTTATAGGCCAGACTTTGCTGAATTTAAATTCCAAGTTACCATCACCAGAAACTGTACAAGAACTAAACTCTCCATTAACTGAAACTACAAATCAGAATCAGGAGAACAAATATCCTGGACAATTGTCAGTATCAGAAGGTCACATCAGAGGTAGGATCAGGAGATAAATAGACAGTTAGAACCAAGCCAGGGGTCTGAATAAAGCAATCCAATACACAAGATCAGAATTGAGAATCTAGCTAAACAGGTGCCTGATTCAGGAAGAATGTCCTCACCTGCTAATTGGACAAGCCCAGAGAACTTCTTACACTGCAGAAGCTTAAAGGGATTCTACCATTAAAACCCTTTTTTTGTAGATATGATGTCGGAATAGCCTTTAGGAAGGCTATTCGTCTCTTACCTTTAGATGTGATCTTCGCTGCGCCGTTCCTTAGAAATACCGTTTTTTACCGGTATGCAAATTAGTTCTCTCGCAGCAATGGGGGCAGGCCCCAGCGCTGGAAATGTGATGGAGGCGTCCCCACTGCTGCTCAAAAACAGGCTCCAGCGATGCCTCTATCTTCTGCTGGATGCTCCCCTTCTTTCTTCGACTTTCTTCGGCGTCACCTCCGATGCCTGCGCAGTTGGCTCTGCCAGTGAGACACTAGTAGAGCTGACTGTGCATGCCCGCGGCCATAGTTCTGACGTTGCAATTGCGCGCATGCGCAGTCGGCTCTACTAGTGTCTCACTGGTTGGCAGAGCCAACTGCGCAGTCGTCGGAGGTGATGCCGAAGAAAGACAAAGAAAGAAGGGGAGGATCCAGCAGAAGATAGAGGCGTTGCTGGAGCCTGATTTTGAGCAGCAGTGGGGACGCCCCCATCGCATTTCCAGCACTGGGACCCGCCCCCATCGCTGTGAGAGAACTAATTTACATACCGGTAAAAACCGGTATTTCTAAGGAACGGCACGGCGGAGATCACATCTAAAGGTAAGGGACGAATAGCCTTTCTAAGGCCGGGTTCACACGATGTATTTTGGCATGTAATGTGGCACGTAGACGCCGCGGGAGCTTTTGCGGGCCGTATATGCTCCCATTGTTTTCAATGGGAGTCGGTACCGTATACGTGGCGCTATTTTGTGGCCGCCGCAAAATCATGGCCACAAAATAGCGCCACGTATACGGTACCGGCTCGTATACGGCCCGCAAAAGCTCCCATGGCATCTACGTGGCACATTACATGCCAAAATACATCGTGTGAACCCGGCCTAAAGGCTATTCCGACATCTTAGCTACAAAAAAAGGGTTTTAATGGTAGAATCCCTTTAAAGGAATAGAAGATGAACTGAGTTTATTGATAGAAGTGCTACAATAAATTGGCATATATTCTTCTCCAAACACTATACACTATGGGTAATTATATTTCTTTTTAGTGGGTGTGACAAATTTAGTTGCAGTTTTTGCATTCCAAAATTTATGTATTTCTTCAGCATGCTATTAGCACCATGAATTCTCAAGCTAGTATGGGTGTCAATTTAGTGATGCACACCACCAATTTAACTTTATAAGCTGCTAGCCAAAATTGATGTTTTTGTATAAGTTAGAGTATGCTTACTTTACATACAAAGAAAAAATATTTGCTGTCTCCATTTTTGACCATGTGATAATTATTTTTCACCTAAATTTTAACTAAGTAAAATTTCAATCCTCCTAGTGGTGATAGTGTGCTACTGCCTACTGATTTCAGTCAGTGTCCAAGTGGCAAGTTGAAGTTTGATTTAAAGGGCTGTTCATAATTTTTAGTGCACAGCAAGGCTTAAAATAACGAATATGGTCTTTCATTACCTTGTATTGCGCAATCTGTCCTTGTGGACATGTGTTTCATTATCTTTTACTTTGTTTCTCTCGACCCTTCTACAACTTCCTTTCCTTCTATTGTATATTGATACATTAAATAACACCCATCTCATTCTATATAAAGTGAAGGCTAATGTCATAAGATACCCTTTAAGCCAGTTCATGGGTGCTAATATTAAACGAACGATAAGATAAATCTTCATCTGATATAATAAAAACTGATGTCTACCATTACTAATTTCTAAAAACGGCAAAGATTGCATCCATGTTAGATGTTATAGTCACAGTTAACGCCAAAACATCTTCATAATACAGCACATGCCATAATTTTTAGTTTCTCTTTTTTTCCTGGCTACAAATAGTATTACCACAGATTGAAGGTCAGAGCAGAACGTATGTAAGTCTCAGCAACCACATCAATTACAGTATCAAGATCACAGATCTAGGGCATCTGCAATGTAATTCCATAGACGTCCAGGTTATGGCACCAGATTGGACCATCTAATTATATACTAGCTGTTATTTCATGTTGTATTATTGTAGTACCACTGTGCTTTTGTTTCCACTGTGCTCGAAGGTTGTCATTTTTACAGTAATTTGGTGCATTTTCTGGTAGTGAGGTAAATGTGAAGGGATTATATAGATTGCATAAACCATTTCAGAGCCAGATTTCCTTTTCAAAGAGAATGAGCAAAACAATAATTATACAATTAGATCATTTAAGATTTAAGAAATAAAATATTAAACAACTAACAGTGTTGCAAAGCCAAATAGTTTTTGCGACAAGACTTTGCATCTGCTACATATTATTTTTATGGCACGTTCACTTTCTATGGAGTTTGTTTCCTGCATTGTCTTTCACTTCATAAAAGATGATCTATTAGTGGAATAGCTTTGGGTTTTATAAGACAGGTTCTAGGCAAAACAGTACATTTAAAGATATCTTATCCTATCATTCAACTACTGAGCACAGTCCCTCTGAATATTTACCTCGGATTTGCCATTCCAGTTGTGCCATACAGTATTCTGAGATACAACATAATAAACATAATGTATTATGTAGTACAATACAATTGCTGACAAAAACATAATGCATGGATATAGATATACTTTAAAGGAGTTGTCAAACTCTATGCTGAGAAGTAGTTTGGGTGCACAGTTTCAGTGTCTAGCCTCCTATTATAGCTTTTGCATAATATATAATTCAGTTGGTCAGAAACTTTTAGAAAGCGGGACCCATTTTTGTGAGAATTTTGTTTGGGACCCCCAAATCATACATTGATATTAGCAAAGAAATGGTTCAACGACAATGAAGTAGAAGTGCTGGATTGGCCCCCACAGTCCCCAGACCTCAACCCAACTGAATATTTGTCGGTAGAGTAAAAAAAAAAGGCTGTATTTGTACCCAACTGAGTCGATCAGTATGAACCAATTTTGGGAATATGTAGAAAAGACCTGGGATCAGATTTTGATCTAGACATGCTTGAATCTGATCGAGATCGTGCCCAAAATAATTCAGTAAAAGACAAAAAGGGAGAGACACCGAGCGTTCTGAGTGTAGTATTATTGTTAATTTTGTAGAAATTACAGATTGAAGTAAATATTACCAGTAGGCCTCTCACCTGAAGAGTGTGTGTCTTTGTTATCACATATAGAGTGAAAATCCAGGTGGGAGTGGCAGCAGAACCAACAGAGACACCGGAGAAACGGAGAGAAAAATTGAAATATTGAAAGGCAGGGGTCTGCGCTCACTGGTAGATCTTGAATAACAGCCAGAAAGATAGATGAAATGGTAAAAAGTAGATTTATTGAAGATAAAAAGCCCGACGCGTTTCGGACCACCACGAGTCCTTTCTCAAGTGCAGATTTTGCGTAATTCCTCTATCCTGCAGTCTGGACTGTACAGAGTGGCCATCAAGTCACTGAAGTGGGGACCAAACAGACAGTTCTTAGACAGGACAAGTATCTTCAGGGACTGGTTATTCCTTATTACAGAGGAATAACCTGCCTTTCAATATCCCAAAAGAATTCAGGCAGTGTTGAAAACCAAATGTGGATTTACAAAATAATAAAAATTTAAATGTAGTTTTTTTTAGGAGCAAACCAATAACAATGAAGTTACATGACAAGAATCTGCATAACTAATTATATTGTAAATAGTTGCAAGTCATATTTATGTATGAGATAGCCAAGATGATTGTCTATGAAATGATGGTAGTCTCACAATTGAAGCTGTTGTGGATGGATAGATATGAAAGTCAAAGGGTCAAAACATTGCTAACCTCTTGCTTATCAGTGTATGTTTTTATTGTAAAGGATTTATAAATGATTTTATTTTATGTGTGGTCTGTTTAGACACTTGGTCTTGCCACAAGAGGGCATGAAAGTTCTTCCTCCTGCTGCCCTATAAATAGATTCTCAGAGGCTTAGAGTTAGTCCGTCACTTGATGGTGTTCATAATATTGTGGCACATGATACAGTTATTAGTTTTATGCAATATTATTACAACATTGTATAATTTTTTGGGGGGAGCGTACCTTATAAAGAGATCACTGACTGCTAGACATGCCTATGTGATGCATTAGAAGACATTTTGCCCTGTTGACTAACTTTGATAGGGACCACATAGGCTGTTCTCACGTAGCTGTTAGGTGGAGTTGAGATCAGTGGTTACAAGAAGGCATGCACACCACCAGTAGAGAGGATTGTTTGATCCACCGACAATCATGAGAAGCTCCCAGTTTTTTTGTCCTCCATCCAGACACAGGTCTCATCATCTTTACACACCCTTGTCTCTGCCCTGACCATTTCCAGGCACGTAGCAAAAGGAAATTTGGTGTTGAGGCACCCATTATATATCCTGCTATTGTCATTCATACTCCCTCACTTTCGTTTACAGTGGTGTCATGAACAAGAAATCTGAGCTGCTATGGACTGGAACCATATCATCTTTATCAATGAATTCAGGTTCTGTTTGGGATCTGATGATGGTCAGGTTTGTGTATGGACACCTCGTGGTGAGTGAATAAATCCTGTCTTTGCTATTGAGCAAAACACTGCCCCAATTGCTGTTACGATGATTTGGGGAGCCATTTTATATGATCTGTATTGGCTATATGAGGGACGCTAACAGTACAGCAATATGTGCAGGACATCTTGCAGCCAAATATGTTGACTCTCATGACAGAACTTCTAACTAGCATTTTTTCAGCATGATATTGCTCACCAGAGAAAATGTCAGCAAATTCATTAAGGCAAATGAGCAGTGAGAGCCCATTGAAACTTAACATTTACTTACACTGTATTTAAAAAATGCATAGATGTACAAATATCCAATAGAAAGAACACAGTAATATATCATGTAACCATGATACTGGTTATTATCGTATCAAAACCTTAAAAGATAGGCATAATCCGTCTATGAGACATTTTCCCAATTAACCAGTCTACCCTATGGACAATAAGTAAACAACTAGAACACGATGCACCTTATTAGAGATGAGCGAACACTGTTCGGCTCAGCCGATCCAAACAGCACGCTCCCATAGAAATGAATGGAAGCACCTGGCATGCAGACTTTGCCGGCGGTCGCTTAACCCCCCGCGTGCCGGCCGCTTCCATTCATTTCTATGGGAGCGTGCTGTGAGCATGCTGTTCGGAACGGCTGTTCCGAACAGTGTTCGCTCTTCTCTACACCTTATACCTTATTACTACATGATGCACCTTATACCTTATTACTACATGATGCATCTTATACCTTATTACTACATGATGCACCTTATACCTTATTACTACATGATGCATCTTATACCTTATTACTACATGATGCTCCTTATACCTTATTACTACATGATGCACCTTATACCTTATTACTAAATGATGCACCTTATACCTTATTACTACATGATGCATCTTATACCTTATTACTACATGATGCACCTTATACCTTATTACTACATGATGCACCTTATACCTTATTACTACATGATGCACCTTATACCTTATTACTACATGATGCATCTTATACCTTATTACTACATGATGCACCTTATACCTTATTACTACATGATGCATCTTATACCTTATTACTACATGATGCACCTTATACCTTATTACTACATGATGCACCTTATACCTTATTACTACATGATGCATCTTATACCTTATTACTACATGATGCATCTTATACCTTATTACTACATGATGCACCTTATACCTTATTACTACTTGATGCATCTTATACCTTATTACTACATGATGCACCTTATACCTTATTACTACATGATGCACCTTATACCTTATTACTACATGATGCATCTTATACCTTATTACTACATGATGCACCTTATACCTTATTACTACATGATGCACCTTATACCTTATTACTACATGATGCACCTTATTACTACATGATGCATCTTATACCTTATTACTACATGATGCACCTTATACCTTATTACTACATGATGCACCTTATTACTACATGATGCACCTTATACCTTATTACTACATGATGCATCTTATACCTTATTACTACATGATGCACCTTATACCTTATTACTACATGATGCACCTTATTACTACATGATGCACCTTATACCTTATTACTACATGATGCATCTTATACCTTATTACTACATGATGCACCTTATACCTTATTACTACATGATGCACCTTATACCTTATTACTACATGATGCATCTTATACCTTATTACTACATGATGCACCTTATACCTTATTACTACATGATGCATCTTATACCTTATTACTACATGATGCATCTTATACCTTATTACTACATGATGCACCTTATACCTTATTACTACATGATGCTCCTTATACCTTATTACTACATGATGCATCTTATACCTTATTACTACATGATGCATCTTATACCTTATTACTACATGATGCATCTTATACCTTATTACTACATGATGCACCTTATACCTTATTACTACTTGATGCATCTTATACCTTATTACTACATGATGCACCTTATACCTTATTACTACATGATGCACCTTATACCTTATTACTACATGATGCATCTTATACCTTATTACTACATGATGCACCTTATACCTTATTACTACATGATGCACCTTATACCTTATTACTACATGATGCACCTTATTACTACATGATGCATCTTATACCTTATTACTACATGATGCACCTTATACCTTATTACTACATGATGCACCTTATTACTACATGATGCACCTTATACCTTATTACTACATGATGCATCTTATACCTTATTACTACATGATGCACCTTATACCTTATTACTACATGATGCACCTTATACCTTATTACTACATGATGCATCTTATACCTTATTACTACATGATGCACCTTATACCTTATTACTACATGATGCACCTTATACCTTATTACTACATGATGCACCTTATACCTTATTACTACATGATGCATCTTATACCTTATTACTACATGATACACCTTATACCTTATTACTACATGATGCACCTTATTACTACATGATGCACCTTATACCTTATTACTACATGATGCACCTTATTACTACATGATGCACCTTATACCTTATTACTACATGATGCACCTTATACCTTATTACTACATGATGCACCTTATACCTTATTACTACATGATGCACCTTATACCTTATTACTACATGATGCACCTTATACCTTATTACTACATGATGCACCTTATACCTTATTACTACATGATGCACCTTATACCTTATTACTACATGATGCACCTTATACCTTATTACTACATGATACACCTTATACCTTATTACTACATGATGCACCTTATACCTTATTACTACATGATGCACCTTATACCTTATTACTACATGATACACCTTATACCTTATTACTACATGATGCACCTTATACCTTATTACTACATGATGCACCTTATACCTTATTACTACATGATGCACCTTATACCTTATTACTACATGATGCACCTTATACCTTATTACTACATGATGCACCTTATACCTTATTACTACATGATACACCTTATACCTTATTACTACATGATGCACCTTATACCTTATTACTACATGATGCACCTTATACCTTATTACTACATGATGCACCTTATACCTTATTACTACATGATGCACCTTATACCTTATTACTATATGATGCACCTTATACCTTATTACTACATGATGCACCTTATACCTTATTACTACATGATGCACCTTATACCTTATTACTACATGATGCATCTTATACCTTATTACTATATGATGCACCTTATACCTTATTACTACATGATGCATCTTATACCTTATTACTACATGATGCACCTTATACCTTATTACTACATGATGCACGTTATACCTTATTACTACATGATGAACCTTATACCTTATTACTACATGATGCATCTTATACCTTATTACTACATGATGAACCTTATACCTTATTACTACATGATGCACCTTATTACTACATGATGCACCTTATACCTTATTACTACATGATGCACCTTATACCTTATTACTACATGATGCACCTTATACCTTATTACTACATGATGCACCTTATACCTTATTACTACATGATGCATCTTATACCTTATTACTACATGATACACCTTATACCTTATTACTACATGATGCACCTTATTACTACATGATGCACCTTATACCTTATTACTACATGATGCACCTTATTACTACATGATGCACCTTATACCTTATTACTACATGATGCACCTTATACCTTATTACTACATGATGCACCTTATACCTTATTACTACATGATGCACCTTATACCTTATTACTACATGATGCACCTTATACCTTATTACTACATGATGCACCTTATACCTTATTACTACATGATGCACCTTATACCTTATTACTACATGATGCACCTTATACCTTATTACTACATGATACACCTTATACCTTATTACTACATGATGCACCTTATACCTTATTACTACATGATGCACCTTATACCTTATTACTACATGATACACCTTATACCTTATTACTACATGATGCACCTTATACCTTATTACTACATGATGCACCTTATACCTTATTACTACATGATGCACCTTATACCTTATTACTACATGATGCACCTTATACCTTATTACTACATGATGCACCTTATACCTTATTACTACATGATACACCTTATACCTTATTACTACATGATGCACCTTATACCTTATTACTACATGATGCACCTTATACCTTATTACTACATGATGCACCTTATACCTTATTACTACATGATGCACCTTATACCTTATTACTATATGATGCACCTTATACCTTATTACTACATGATGCACCTTATACCTTATTACTACATGATGCACCTTATACCTTATTACTACATGATGCACCTTATTACTACATGATGCACCTTATACCTTATTACTACATGATGCATCTTATACCTTATTACTACATGATGCACCTTATACCTTATTACTACATGATGCATCTTATACCTTATTACTACATGATGCATCTTATACCTTATTACTACATGATGCACCTTATACCTTATTACTACATGATGCATCTTATACCTTATTACTATATGATGCACCTTATACCTTATTACTACATGATGCATCTTATACCTTATTACTACATGATGCACCTTATACCTTATTACTACATGATGCACGTTATACCTTATTACTACATGATGAACCTTATACCTTATTACTACATGATGCATCTTATACCTTATTACTACATGATACACCTTATACCTTATTACTACATGATGCACCTTATTACTACATGATGCACCTTATACCTTATTACTACATGATGCACCTTATACCTTATTACTACATGATGCACCTTATTACTACATGATGCACCTTATACCTTATTACTACATGATGCACCTTATTACTACATGATGCACCTTATACCTTATTACTACATGATGCACCTTATACCTTATTACTACATGATGCACCTTATTACTACATGATGCACCTTATACCTTATTACTACATGATGCACCTTATACCTTATTACTACATGATGCACCTTATACCTTATTACTACATGATGCACCTTATTACTACATGATGCACCTTATACCTTATTACTACATGATGCACCTTATACCTTATTACTACATGATGCATCTTATACCTTATTACTACATGATGCACCTTATACCTTATTACTACATGATGCACCTTATACCTTATTACTACATGATGCACCTTATACCTTATTACTACATGATACACCTTATACCTTGAGAATCATCAGTATCACCTTTGTTTTGTTGTTTTTCTTTTGCTAGTTTTATCATCACGTTTACATTGTGAAACTGCATTTGGAGCCCTAGCTCATTAGTTATCACACGTTATCTCGATATATTAGTGCGAATGTGTGAAATGCTAATAAAATGTATTGAATCTTATAGCATAAAGAGAAATAAACAGTTACAAAAAAACTTTCAACATCATAAAAGTGTAAACAGTAACCAATAGGAAAATGAAGGACAAAGAAAGACAAGAGACTAGGGAAGCGCACAAGAAGTGTGAATCGGGGAGGAGGGAGTTTATCAGAAAGTAGTTATCCAATGAGTTCAGTATAGACTGAAATGTCTCCACTGTGTTGTTCAGAGTCGCTGTCAGGTTTTCCAGACCGCAAATATCTTTCATGAGGCCGATACTTTACTCACCTGTCCAGGCAGGCCTCCACTGCCGCCTCTAGGTGGTGCTGCACCTACGTCATGGTGCTGAAGAACACCAGGAAGTTATGTATAGCATCCTGGCATTTTTCAGTGTTGGGTACAGCACTCCCTGGAGGTAGCAGTGAAGCTGGCCTGAATAGGAGCAAGGACAGGTGAGTAAATTATCAGCTACTACCTATTGCAATGATATAATAGGTAGCAGCCTAACATATAAAAAAAGGGGGATCGTATACTGTGGGGGATCAAATAAAGGAGGTCATATACTGTGGGAGGACCAAATAAAGGGGGTCATATACTGTGGGAGGACCAAATAAAGGGGGTCATATACTGTGGGAGGACCAAATAAAGAGGATCATATACCGTGTCGGGACCATTGTGGATCATTATGTTCTCTAAGGCCATTATGGAGCAATATACTGTGTGGGGCCACTGTGGATCATTATAGTGTGTGGAGGCCACTGTGGACCATTATGCTGTTTGGGGGCCACTGTGGATCATTATACTGTCTGGGGCCACTTTGGAGCATTATACTACCTGGACATTTATTTCTCAAATGCAACTAAGTACAGTACAGGTAAAATTCTTGTCCACAAAAATGTTAGAGAACCACTGTACTAGGGGATAAATTAAGTGGGCAGATAAGAGGGTCTATCCAAATATCCTATAGAAAGAGTGTCAGTCATGTTCTTCACCTCCATCCAGAAGCCCTGTATCAGAGGGCAAAAAATGTGTTAAAGTGTTCCCACTGCTGAGTGACAGCGCCAATATTCAGAAGGGATTACAGAATTTAAGGAATGTAACAGAGTAGGAGTGTGATACCAATGTATCAGAAATTTGCATTAGGTTTCATTAAATATCAAACACATAGAGGAGTTAGAAGCATGTGACCATATCATCTGTTATTGGCCAGGGAAGATCGGTAGCCAGACAGCCTTCTCCAACCTGATGTCACGGTACTAGTGGCACAGGATCAGGAGTCCCGTCGTCGGGTAATGCAGAGGAGGCTGGAGACAGCACGTGGGTAGCCCACAGGGGGGCTGAGGTAATAGTCCAAATAACAGGAAGAAGTCTGTAGAAGTTCAGGAGCTGTATTAGAGCTACGGTGAGCTTGCAGCCAGCAGGTAAAGTTCCAAGGAACTGAAGAAGATCTCTAGCAGAGAGGTCTCCTAGGTGTCCAGGCTGTATTCAGATAAACAGAACACAATACCAACACAACAGGAAGTGTCAGAGTCACCTATATATAGGCAACCCAATCAGGGTAATACAGGGTGGGTACCAATCACTAGAAACAGCTGATGAGCCTCAGGAATAGGCTCCACACAGAAGTCCAACAGGCTGTTATTCAACAAGCTGCATAGCTCAGGAAGCAAGGAGACACTGGGCAAGACAGCAGGTCACAAGTTCAAATCCTGACACCTGAACATGTAGCTATGGGTAGGGGAGTTCTGTCCTAACGGAAAAAAGAGGAGCTGATATACTGTGGAAATCAAACCTCTTGCAGAGACACCTGCCCCAACTATTAGGAAGAATTAGTGGAGGTAATACAAATGTAAGGGTAATTCTCACCCAGTCCACTAGAGGTGGAAGAGACCCATGCAGTTGTAAAGGTAGACAGGCAGTCAGTGGAGACATAAATGGAAAGGGAAGGAGGGGAGGGAAAAAGATATACAAGATACATGGACAGGGAGAACATATAACACATATCCAATAAGTAAACACATAGGCAGGACTTAATCTCCGGTCAGGGGGCAATCAATGAAAGCCATATATAGCAAAAGTATGTAAACCAATGCATCCGCAATGGGGAAACATAGCTGGGTGAGGGTCCGGGATGGGTGGTGGCCTAGGGAAGGGGGTCCTAAAGGAGAAAAAATTAGAAAGCTAATGGGGGGAGGGTCTCTATTCAGTGGCTCCATGTAGATTTGGTAGCTACAGGGGCGTAACTACCATGGTAGCAGCAGTAGCAGATGCCACAGGGCCCGGGCCATTAGGGGGCCCGGTGACAGCCGCTACCGCTGCGGTTTTTTTTTTTTAAATAGTCTGTTACGGGCCCCATTCACTTGCCGATCCTGGCTGGGCCGGGATCGGCAAGTGACACCGCGGGCCCCACAAACACTATCATTATATTGCAGACCCCCCGAGTATAATGATCAGCGGACCGGGAGACGTAAGGAACATAACAAACAACAAACAGTGTTACTTACCTCTCCACGATCCTGCCTCCGGCCTCCCTCATTCGTGTCTGACGTCTCTGACGTCACATGACCCGGGTCTGCTTCCCGGGTCATGTGACGTCCGACATCATTAATGCAGGACAAGAGCGGCAGCCGGTAGCCGACAGCCTAGGAGCCGGGCACAGGTAAGCAACTGTTTTTTTTTAAATGTTTTTATTCCCCTGGGTCTCCGATTATTATACTCTGGGGTCTGAAAAGACCCCAGAGTATAATAATTGTTTATGGATGTCCACAGTGGGATATAATACTGTATGCAGGGGTCACTATTGGGGTTAATACTGTGTGCAGGGGACACTATTGGGGTTAATTCTGTGTGCAGGGGACACTATTGGGGTTAATACTATGTGTGCAGGGGCCACTATTGGGGTTAATACTGTGTGCAGGGGCCACTATTGGGGTTAATACTGTGTGCAGGGGCCACTATTGGGGTTAATACTGTGTGCAGGGGACACTAATGGACATAATACTGTGTGCAGGGCTTACTAAGGGACATAATAGAGTTCTGAGGAGGGGGTCGGTTGAGGTCTTCGGCGTCGGTTTGGGGGGGCCCCATGTCAAAAGTTCGCCACGGGGCCCCGCCATTCCTAGTTACGCCACTGGGTAGCTATCAATGTTTTGACTTCTGCAGTTGCCACAATTGAGACAGTGGTGAAAGACGGGAACCCAACTCCTAATTGGTCAGCCCCGGGGGGAAAGAATTGCTAGAGTTTCATAGAAGGATCGTAAATCCAATAACAATTGCAGTTTAGCAGTGTGGCCTTCTCTCAGAGCAGTTTAGGCGATCCCCCATCGGTAGGAAAGCTGGTGTTCTACCTAATATGTAGTGTCTATGGTTAGGTAAGGCAAATCACCATACATATGCTTCAAGTATGTTCATGGTTGTGATAGGGATCTTAGATGTGAAGCCAAACTACTGACTGGAAGCAGTGAGTTCAATATATTCCTAATATTGTACTGTGGGATAGACTACAGTGATAACATTACATATGGTATTTGGGTCACATTCTGGGTCACTTGTATCTGAAATTTCTGGCAAAGTGTAATTTTGTTCAGAAAATTAAGTCCTTGCTGACTTGTGTCATCTATTCTATAGGAAAAAGGAATACTGTATGTTAATGTTCCTTTTATCTCTTTTGTGGGATGGTAGACAACAATGGGACATTCATATTGCTCACAATTGCTGCTAATGGCATCCACAGATCTGAAATAAAAGCTGAAGCTACCAATTACAGTGTAGAGAATGTGACAATAATTACGCATACAATGTACAAATGACTTGTGCTGGCTTCTAACAATGTATATGTTCTGGTCCTTTCAGAACCTAGAATAATGATTTTTCTTGAATAAATTTGTTACTTTTATGAAAAAAGTTATAAACATACATCATTTTTGTTATGAAGGAAAGGTTGCATAGATGCAAACATTCAGAAAGTAGACACATATGCTAATATGTTATGTTAATAGGTTAACATTTCAATATTGCAACTGAAAACTCATGCATAACTGAGATGAATTGCATACAGATGTTGCCTTTGGTAGATTCACATCTGCAGCAGGACACAAAAGTATTTGGTATTGTTATATCCACAACAATGAGTGTAATAAAATAAAACAAAATAAAAAGATTATATTTATACTGTGCATAAATTCCATAGTAAATGTCACAAAAAAACAACAATGCACAGTTTTTTATTTCCATTAGATTATCATAAAAATAATAAAAGCTAATTGATGACTGATATGTACCCAAAATAGTACAATTTACAATAGAAAAGTGGAATTAATTCCAGAAAAACAAGTCCTCATGAAGCTATGTCGATGAAAAAGTTATAGCTCTTCGCTGAAATAGGCTTTTATTGTACAAAAGTAGTAAAATATTTATATAAAAATACATATCTGGTATTGATGCAAACATATAGAGCCATAGAACAGAAATAAGTTATTTATACAATGTAATACACAGTGTAAAAACACGGGGTCACTTCCTCATAGTTCCTGAAACGCGTAGCTTGGTATGATACTACCAACTCTTGTGGTTATGTTGTAACCTTTTAAAAAACTTTTTTGATTTAATAAAAGTTACTTTTTATATTCAACTACCACGGAAAATCTTTTGGATATTTGTTTCCCGTGTGAAGCTGGATTTTACCGATATATGAGTCCCAGGGGAGGTGATCAAACATAAAAACAATGTTACTGTAACATCTCTGCCTGTTCAGGCCTCTGCGCCACCCTCTGCTCGCGTGCTGCGGCGCAGGAGGCGGGTGCAGTTTGATAATCTGCTTAAAGTTTTTAGTTGCACTGTGTGAACACGGCTCTAGTTCTTAATTGAATTTGCACCACACCCGTCTTCTGCCTGTGTTGCCTCTGTCCATTAAGTGGTTAATCTGGCCTTGCCCTGTGATTGACAGCTGCCTTTCTGTGAACTCCATGGGCGGGTTCTTCCTCCCTATTTAGCCTTGGTTCCCATTCACACCAGTGCTTGTTATTGCTGTGCGTATACCTGCTCTTACTGTCTCTGTTTTGATTACCCTAATATACTTGACCTTTGGCTTCCCTCATTGACTATTCTCTTGACTCCGATTTGGCACTGCATCGCTCTCCTGTTACCGAACCCTGGCTAGCTGACCTTCCGTTGTTGTTGTTCGTCTTGTCTGCGTTTTGTGTTTCACATATTCAGGGAGGGACTGTCCTCGTGGTTGTCGCCTATTACCTAGGATAGGGCCTGGCAATAGGAAGGGAAAGCGGGGGGCTTCAGCTTAGGGCTCACTGTCTCTTGTGCCCCTCCCAGGGTTTAACAGTTCTGGGAATTGCTGTCTTAGCAATTCCCTTACAGTTACTCACCGCAGGGAGCAGGGGCTCTGTTCTCTTTGGCACATCTGCCTAAAGTCAGTAAAATGACGCCAGACATGACCACTGTAATGCAATCAACGGTCGCTGACTTTAGGCAGAAGCGTCGAAGAGCTGCTGCGGAGCGTAGGGAAAGTGTGAAACCTTGAAGAGACCCCACAGTATAATAATAGCTAGTGAGTGGCGAAAATTTAAATATTACAAAAGTTGGAGGACCCACTATGGGACATTATAACGTTTGGAGGGGGCACTATGGGACATAATACCATGTGAAGGGCCAGTATGGGACATTAAACTTTGTGCAGGGGCCGCTATAGGACATTAAACTGTGGAGGGGCCACTATGGGAGAAGAAAATGTGTTAGTGCGCCTCTATACTTGGTGAAGGGGTCACATAGGGAGACGTAAATGGGACATTATTCCCTGTGGGGGCCAGAAAAAGGAGCGCTATGCTGTGGGAGGTTGGGGAGGGGGACCATTTGCTATAGACCCCATTATTTGCTAGTTATGCCCCTGTATGTAACAGCAGAAAAGTAGATCTGATACTCTTGTATTTTAGAGCCACAAAGCCTTTATGTATTTTACCTCTTAAAAACCAGTGTTTCCAGTAGCTACATAGGGGAAAGCAGCATGGGTATCATAACAGAGGCAAAATGAGAGATAAAATAGCACACAACATCCATCATCTAGTATTTGCTAGGTCCTTGTTCCAAAGTTACATGTAAAGAACACTTAAAGGGAATCCATGTTTGAGCACCAGATGCTGTCTGTAGCCAGTACGAGAGGTAGCTGATATATGGCAGGAATAGCCAGGGAGCATGTGAGGCTGGGCTCACACCAGCACTTGAAGTCCGTTCATGGATTCTGTTCCCTTTTGCGCATTTTTCGTCCTTTTCGGACGGAAACCCGGCGGAACCCATAATAGTCTATGGAGTCTGTGGCTTTCCGCGGGTAACCACTTTTTTTAAGCGGATTAGGTTTCTGTTCGGGGGATTCGCTTGGGGTCCGAATAGAAACCCGAATGCAGATGTAAACCTAGCCTGAGGTGTGTAAGTATGGCAGGAGAGTTGTGTCTTATGACAAGAATGTTGCAATAAACTAATATTATGTAAATAATATACAAGCACTGGAATTGAGGAGTCCTTTACTCTTGCACATAACGGTTTGATATAATCCTAGTTTTCAAGACACTGATCATCCCAGTAGATCAACACATAATGAAAAATGGTATTTCTGTATACATAATCATATTTCCCAGTATTTCAGGTGCATCCAATAAACCTACAGGACTAGCCCACCACTCTGTAGCGCCCCCTCTGTTGTTTCTAGACTTTAAGCTTGAGAGTTGATGTGCGTCATATGTGGAGCTCCACTTTAAAAGGCTGACATCTGCCATGTCCTTGTTCCAAAGATACATAGTATATGATTTCTTTTATACTTTCAAACAAAATCCCTTCAGACATGACTAGGTAGAACAGGAAGAGAATAAATAATAGATAAATCTATGGAATTTTTGGTTCTTTGTGTCTTGCCAACACTATCTGGCCTGGTCTTTGTACCATCTTAAAGTCTTACTTTTAACTGAAGTGAATCTTTCTTGGCAACAGATAATTCATTCCCAACACATCTGAGTTTATTCCAAGCAGTTGCGTGTTCCTGGAGAGCCACAAGGCTTTCTTGTCTCTCCAGACACAGCAGGTTTCCGTTTTTCCTACACCTTTTTATTTCCCTTCCTCAGGTTCTCCTATTGTAATTTTAGTGTATGTTATAGGTAATCGGATGAATACAAAAACTAAACAAAGATAAACTTTCTGTATTGACCAACATCTTAACTCAGTGAAATTCTAAGTCTGAACTTTTTAAATTTCATTCACTTATATTGCTATTAAATTATTATTATTATTTTTTTTTTTTTACAAAGGTCTTATTGACTTACCGTATTTTACGGACTATAATGTGCACTGGACTATAAGCCGCATTGCCCATGAGCGCCTTATAGTCCGTCTCGGTTCATATATAAGGCGCACCGGACTATAAGCCGCAGTCCGGTGCGCATTATATGTTATTGAAAGCGTCGGCAGGCAGACTTTGCCAGCGGTCGCTTAACCCCCCGCGTGCCAGCCGCTTCTATTGGAAGCGCTCGGCAGGCGAGGAGGGGCTCTATCAGCAAAATCATGCTGATAGAGCCCAACCGTAAAAGTTAGATTAAACTACCCCCCCCCCCCCCGTTTTAAAATAAAAGCCTGAAACAGAATGTGAAACTTACCGAGCGGTGCAGGGTGGGCGGGCATTCAGGCCTCCTCTTCCTCCGATGTTCTGTCCTCCTCCGGCGCTCGCAAGCTGATAATGGCCAGGGCACATGCGCAGTAGCCGTAGTAGAAGCATTATGATATTGCGCATGCACCCCGGCCATTATCAGCGAGCGCCGGAGGAGAAGGACGGAACATCGGAGGAAGAGGAGGCCTGAATGCCCGCCCGCCCGCCCTGCACTGCTCGGTAAGTTTCACGTTCTGTTTCAGGCCGGCGTGACAGCAGGGCTGCCGGACACTTCCCATTCATTTCTATGGGAGCCGGCATGCGAGCGCTTTTTTCCATTCATTTCTATGGGGCGCGCTCGCATGCCGGCTCCCATAGAAATGAATAGGAAGTGTCCGGCAGCCCTGCTGTAACGCCGGCGTGTACGGCTGTGATACACGCCGGCGTTCTGTAGTGTGAATGCACCCTTACGGTGCCTTTTATGTATGTATGGAAGCGGCACGCAGTCTTTGCCGCCGCTTCCATCCATATATAAGCCGCACCGGACTATAAGCCGCACTTACGATTTCTGAGGAAATCGTAGGTTTTTATGTGCGCCTTATAGTCCGAAAAATACGGTATGTTCTCATACTGTAGATTTTCAGAAGTCATACCGTAACATAACATCTAAAACTTGTGAACATGCACTATTTGTTATGGCAAAATATAGAAGATTTTCCTACATTACAAACTGTATAATCCATGGTAGTACCAGTTTACATTCTGAAACCCTATATTGAAGCCTTTGGGGTTATATGATTTCCTTGAAATACTTTACTGTACTTATTTCAGCTAGATACCGCTTTCTTTATAAATGAAACATTCACTCACATAAAGACTCCTTGGCATTCGGGACTCATCCGGTGGCAGCAGATGAGATTGTATGTACAAAGATGTGTATTTCGTCATTTTGGTAGATCCTACAGATAAGGGACATGGCTTCCGATTCAACTTCCAGTTGCGTGGGCATGAGGAACAATGGTGTCTCGTAGTTGCTAATCTTTCATTTAGTAGGAGAGAAGAGAGAAAATGCATTTAATATCTATGTACAGTTGATCTTATCAGTAAGTCATTTGCCAGTACATTGGTACAGTGAGTCATTTACAAGTCTTGTTATTTTCCAAAAGTAAAAGAGCTTTTAACCACTTTATGTCAATGTGACCTTGCCCCTAAACCTAAAATAAATATACAACTAATAAAATGTTAAATGAACTGTATTATGAATTGCATAATTGTGCATGACACTATGTATTTGTGCATGGGTTTATATAGATTCGAGCAGCAAGGTCTGCCATAGGTAGTAAAGGAGAGCAATTTCATGATATCTCAGGCATATTTCTTTCTAGTGTCCAATGACAAATTATATCATATGCAACAGCTTCAGCAGTGTCTGAAGTACCTCTTAAAGACTGACTGATAGGGTTGTCACTTACATCAGCAAGGGAGACTGAAATTGCAGTTTTTAGGATGAGTTGAGTATACACAATGATTATTAAAACATTAAACTGAAACTACGAGCACATTTTATTTAAAAAAAAATGTAATTAGTAAAATGGGGCTAACATATTCTAGGTCTGTAGACCCTTCCTCTAGTCCCCAAATGCAAGTTTTAATGTGTTCCATACATTAAAAACATAAAATCGAGAACAGATTTGCACTAAGATATAGATATTGGTATTTGGAGGTTTTGAGACCACTTTGTAAGGGAGTAGAGTAGAAATACCCAGTTTGTCAGCTAATAGATTGTAGAAAAAAGTAAAACTTTTGGTGATAGTTGGAGATTAGACAAGTGGACAAGCACCTTGGCGATAATAAGAGGATGAGCTGAACATTTTCGATTCAAAAGTCACTTATACGAAGAAAGTTGTAAAACTCCTTATGTGCCAACATGTATTTGTTTTGTAAGTGTTGAAAAGGAAGAGTACTCAAACCATTCTATACCTCCTTTACTCACTCCCCTGCTCTACCAGGATGTCAAATCTAAGTCTGATATATAGGACTCAAGGAATCCAGTCTAGTGAGAACAAAGTATATGGTATAGGTTACAAGAGTAATCTTCTCCAAGCTTCATCGCAAGCTCGCATAGTTTGATATGCCGTATGGTGTAAAGGTAAGCCTAATTTGCATTAAGTTTAAGAAGAGAGGGTTATGATTAAGACTTAAGACTTTGATTTAAGACTATGATTTAAGACTTTTTTTTGTGAAGTTAGTCTACCAGCCTACCAGCATACTCGTCCAACAAGTAAGTTTAGTGGTAATCTTGAAAATTGCACAGTTCTGGGCCCCCTGCTTTTCTATGTTTCGTTATAATAGCATAGGCCGCTCTAGGTATTTTTCATGCCAATAAAAAAGGTCTAAATTGAGCATTGGCTTTCCTGAAAATTAATTAGGCAGTGGAAATGTCACCATTTTGAACAAGTATAAAAACCTAAGCAAAATAAGCATCTTATACTAAGACAGTATATGCTTAAAATGAGCCATAAGTTCTTTGAAGTTTGTTTTAATAATGGTACAAAACTGACATAGTAAAGAAGATTAGTGGGATAGGTTAGTTTAATACCTAGATATGTGACTTGAGTGGATGGCCAATCTAAGCTATAGGATTACTTTAAGGATATAAGTAAAATATGGGATTTGATTGAATTGATCTTGTAATATGAAGGTTTGTTAAAGTTATTAATTAAATTAAATATAGCGGTCAGTGATTTGTCTAGTTTAGTCAACATTAATATGATATTATCTCTGAAAAGGGCAATTTTATGTTCTGTGTGACCTATGTGTGTTGCGCTCACCTCCCGTTTAAGTTTATTTGCCTCTATCATGGGTTGTATGGATAAAATAAAACATATTGGGGATAGATGACAACCCTGGTGGGTACCATTCGGCAGGGTGGGTTCATTGGACAATATACCAATAGTGAAATTCTTCAGCACTGGGGTTGGAATACAGTGCTCTAATGGCCATATTTATTGGTCCTATAACACCAAAGCTGCAGAGGGCTCAAAAATCATGTGACCAGCTCACCCCATCAAATGTCATTTTGGCATCTATTGTTATGTGGTGGGTGGATGGAATTTTCTGTCATTCACAATGCCAAATTAGGGTAAAGGGGCTCTATCATTGGAAAAAGTCATTTTTAACTAATCACATCCTTGCAAAGCGTTTAGAAAGGCTATTCCACACCTACCTTTTGTATGTAAATTGCCTCAGTAGATTTTGAATAAGTCTGTTTTTATTCATATGCTAATTAGCTTCTCTGTGCACCCCGAAAGTCTCTTCATGCACTGTCTTCTGTATATACAGCACAGGCTGCTGCTGCTGACTCCTCCTCCCTGCTCTCATACATAGCGCACAGTATAGAGAGGAGCGCTGGCTGACAACTTACTGTGCACGCGGACAAGCTAATTAGCATATGAATAAAAACGGACTTATTCAAGCTCCATTTTACCAATTTTGAAAATTTACCTGGGGACAAAGGGGTTGCCTTGGAATTTTTTGCATAGCCTATCATTAGGATAGTCCATAAATTTCTTAACTGTGATAATCTGAAAGGCAGCTCCCACATGGACTTGTTTTTTGGGGCTGCTCTGAATCCCGTACTATACACAGCATGGAGCCAGAAGCAGTTGTCTTCTGTCCCATTGTATTGGCATCTGCATTTGCCTAATGACTGTAACTGAAGCTCAACTTTCAACTATAAAAAAGTTCCTGGCCAAACCCTTTAAAAAGGTCCTTTCACCACCTTCTTTTACTCTAACCCCTTCATCCTTCAGTAGCTGCTGCTCCACTGATTTCAGCACATTTGGAATTTTTTTTCTCTAGCACCAACCATTCCTAAGCAATCATTTCTATTAGTTTTAACACAATTATGCTCTGTACTGTCGGTTGGGTGGTCCTAGGCTGAAGCAGAAAGACAGGTATCACCCACCTGACAGCATAGAGTATAACTATGCTGAAACTGTCATTGTTATTGTATAATGGAAACCTTACATGGAAGGCTTTCTCACACCAACTTTAGCTAAAGTGGAAAATAATTTATCAGGGTTCAATCCTCTCTCCCCTGAAAATTAATATAGTATTCAAATATTAAGAATTTTTAGAAGAAATTTAAAAAGTAATAAGACATTATGTTAGAAAAGACTTCAGTCGCTCCTAATCAATATAGAGTTACGAGCAAGGCGCCAGCGCCACCGAGATTTATGTCCTATTTGTACACTTGTATTACACAGCTTATAAAATATAGCTCATATACAAAAGAGACAAGCTTGCTGTTTCCTTACTGTCACAAATCAAATGACTGATTATCTGACTCAAGGAAAGAACTATCTAAGCATTTACAACACTGGCACTAATCTCACCCATACAACATTGTGTGCTAAAGCTTCAGGAAGAATTGTATTTATTATGGACAATGTACTCGGAATTATAATTACCAATGTATTTCCTCTCTCAGTTTTTGTTGGGTATTGCAGCTCAGCATCTCTGAAATACCAAACACAACCCATGGATAGGTGTGAGGTTATTTCTTAAAGGTAACAATCATGATTTTCTAATCTTATACAAACCTCAGGCCATAAGTTAAATCAACAATTCAAGTAAATAAAAATACTACTGGGAAGAGTTATAAAATCATTTTTTGTTTCCCATGGCAAGCTTTCATTTCATATTCTGCTCCTGAAACATTAAAGTTGTAATGTAATTGGTTGCAAGCCAGTTTTTCTTTCCTTATATCTACCCAGGTATCATAACAGAATCTTTCAAAAACTGACCTTCTTGTGTTTCCACTATTACTATCTGACTTGTAAGGAAAAATATCTTTGTAACAGGGGATATGAAATATAATTTTTTTTTTGAGGAGTCTTCAGTAGTTGATACCTATTTTAATGGGTAGTTAAAAATGATGACATATTGCGAGCTTTCGGGACTACTAAAAAAGCCCCTTCATCAGGCTGGTATACTTGATAAGTAATATGTACTGTGGATAAGTTGCCCTTATTCTTTTTCTTCTGGATTACTGTAACTGAATACCAGTCAGTTTTGTTCTCTCCAATCTTTGCTGATTCCAGCAGTCTGCCTCAGCTTTCAACCGCTACAATGATGCCTCCGAATCCATTTTAAATTCAATGTAAACTTACTAACCCCCCCCCCCTCCTACTTTAAGTTCTCTGCAGTGATGTACCTCCCTACATCTCCCTGTAGACTACTGCCATGCAATGTTTGATGTACTGGCAACAGACTCTGGAAACACTAGGCTGCAGTTTGTAATAGTTTATTGATAAGTCTATTGGAGTATACATTAAACCACTTGAAAGCAGAAAATATAGCAACTAATTAACTTGTCTTTAATACCCCATCTTCACTGGTGAACTCGTGGAGAAAGCCTACTGCTCCTCTTACCCTTAGTCTCCAGGGGTTACTCCTTGTAGACAGCAGTGCCGTAACTAAAGGATTTGGAGCCCTGGTGCATAGCGACAGTTATGGATGCTGCAGTGGTATCTCAGATGCTTGAAAGGGATACACCCATAGTACCCACAACTGCGGGTATAAGGAATATAGTGAGTGAGCAGCACATGAAAACAATGCTAGGAGCTGTATGCTCTGGGAAACAGCTGATCTGCAGGTCCTAACAATCTAAAAAATCAGTGGGGGTGCAAATCCCTGGATCCCTGCTGATTAGCTATTTGAAGGGACTAGGGTGTTTTTGTGCCATGTCCTCTTCACTATTTATATTTCATGGTATCTGCTTTAATATACTGTAATATAAGACAGATGGCATGCAATGTAAATAGTGAAGGGGCCCCACACAGTATAATATGCTCCTTAGAGATGTTAAGCCATTAACCTTGTAAATAACTCTGGCATGCAAGGTTCTGGCACTTGGAAAATTCAGCAGGTTGAATGTCTCATGGCACCCCACCAAACCCTAGTAGAAGAAGCATTCCTTAAAGTTTTCAACATTGTTCTCTTCTCCCCCCAAAAAAAATAAAAAAGGAAAAACAGGTCTGGAAAAGTTGCAAATGTACAACTTTATTTAAGAAATAAAGGCAATTGAAAATACACTAATAAGTAACACAAGTAGCTATTCATAGCAATAATAAAAACAATTCAAACAGTCAGACAATTCCAAATGCAATGACAAATATTTGTAATGTGCTTTTCTCACACAAGGGGCTCAAAGCACAGAAAGTGTTGTGGAGTAGGGGAGTTAGTAGCTGCCATTGCAGGTGCTCATCCTCAACACAATTGTCTAATGGGAAGCCAATTTACCTATCAGAATATTTTTAATATGTTGTTAATTGGCAGAAACATGTAATTTGTAATAAATGTGTATAAATGACCTTAGGTCCTGCCACATGGATAGGGATCTCAATTATGGTTTGCTCCACAGAAGTCATTCAACCATAAAGATCAATAATTTCAGTGAACAATACAATATTTCTGTCCGTTAGAATTTTTGTCTGGCTATTGATGTTTACAATATACTGAGCAACTCAACATTGTGATAACGTGAAGGGTGTGGTGTGGGAGGACAGGTATGTTCCAGCCAGGCAGCTAAAGGGTGTTTGGTAAAGACCCACACCAGGGAGGTCAGCTGACAAATCAAGGCTTGATATTAGGTTGTGTGTAGTGCTAGGAGTTGTGGCACCACACTGACAAAGCTGAGAGTTCCTGTATGAGCCTTCAAACAAAGTACTGTGCCTCCCGTTTCATGTTTACAGAGCGAGAGTCTGGCTGCCAGGCTCCTGTATAGTCAGGGAGCAGTTTCTTATGTTTAGTTAGTCCTCAGCCGAGAAGGCTTTCGTTTTTTTTGTTTGTGTCTTGTTACTAAGCATCTACCTGAGCTATTCCCCACAACATATACACCAGAAACATGCTCACATTAGCATAAATATGCCGATTTTGTCTAGGTCCTTGGAAGAGCTTATGCCAACCTTTCTTATAACTATTATAGTTTGATTATTTTTGTATGAGCACAGGAATCTATAGTTATCTCTTTACTTCAGGAAATCAGTTTTTAAACATTGACAGTAATGTATCACCAAGCTTTTTACAAAAATAATCTCTCTCTTGCTCAACTAAAGAATCAATTTATTTTGTGTGATAAGCGTAGCTATCCCTCCAATTCAATGATAAGCAGAGATATCTGTGCCAAAGGACTGTTTTTCATTATTAGAATTTGGCTTCAAGCATTCGCGTATCATTTTTGTATTGTAAATAGAATGGCTATAGATTCCTGTAATGTATTAGCAATACTATAAAGCCATACTTGTCTTGACATAGTCAGACTCATCTTCATACTTGAAAGGTATACCGATATACAGGCTACTGAGCTTTAGAAATGTGTTCCTGCTTTTCACATATCATCAATACTATTTTAGTTGGCGTTTTAACCTTGGCTGGGGATTTTGGTGCATCTGTGGTCCTGTCACTTACATACTGATTCCTTGGATAAAAGTCCTTGTGTGGTCTAAAGTCAACTATTTGAAAAAGAGTTTTATTATTCCTCCACAATGCTGCACATGTGCAGGGAAATGCCCCCAATATGTTGAGAGATACAGATCACTTCCTTCTCAAGAAGATTTATGAACTGAATTCACTAAATTAATGAAGAAATCCGGGCAGCCTCACTGTCATGATCTACTTATTAAATGTTAACAGACTACCGGAAGGCTATAGACGTTAACTTTGTCTTGTATATTTCACTTTTTCATGTGAATTTTTTAAAAATGATGTTTTTGAAATTTAGCATTTTTCCTTGGTACCCAATCCACAGGAAAAGCAAGATTACAGTCTGCAGAACGCTGTATTATTGCATCATATTTTCCATCTGCTTTCTCGACTCTTGAATCTATTGAAATGATTTCAGATCTCCCGAGTTATATAATTTCATGTATGAACAAACCAAAGCCACTGTTAAAATTTCACCAACCCACATCTTCAAGACTTCCCTCAACCACCAGAGCCAACACACTAACATAGCGGAAATATTTCATAAAGACCAAAGTGTGTCTCTCTATCAGTTTTTCCTTTTCTATTTTTAAGAGACAAAGACTTATTGACTTCTAATGACTAGTGTTAAAGCATGGCAAGAGCAGAGCACTATGTGGGTAATAGTATACATAACAAAAGGAATCTGGTTTACACAACTTGTCATTTTTATTATGACTGAGGATTTTTTAGTATTTATTATTTTTGATTAGACACTATATATTAGCACTAAATAAAGTTCTTCATATACAGTATTCCCTGTCATCCTACCAGCGGCATAATATGGGATATTTCTGCCCCTGTGTGCTGGTAGGACAGGTGGAATTTTAATTAGCCAATTAATTATTCATGGCTTGCCCTATAAGAGGGCACAAGGACCTCCCCCCTGAGTGTTTTTTTTCTGTCCTGTGTGACCGGACAGGTGGTGAGGAGGCCCTGTGGCCTCCTGTAGGGGTTGGAAGAAGGTGTCTGTTAACCCTTCTTCTTTCCCTTCTTCTTTCTTTATATAAAAAAAACAAAAGAACTTGATAGTCTTCAGTAGTTGATACCTTTTTAATGGCTAACTCATAATGATGACAAATTACGATGTTTCGGAACTCTCGACTCCTTTCTCAAGTAAATTTAAAACATTTCTGAAGGATGCATATTTATATACAGAAAAAAGCACATAGGGTGTTAGAATTACAGGAGGAGGAGGGGGGGTTGTTAGTAATTGGTAGAGACAATGTAAAGACTTACAGGTCCTTATCAGTTCACAGGTTTCTGTAAAGTGACATAAAACCATGTGACAAATTTAACCCCCTCTCCAGTGTTTGGAGCAGGGTCATAAATTTACACTCATGAATGTGTCGTTCTCTCTTTGATCTGAAATTCCCTCCCAAAACTAAAACTTTCATGTGATCAGTCATATTATGATCCTCATTGCAGAAATGTTTTGATACGGGAAGGTCCATTCTTCGTTCTTTAATTGTATGGCGATGTGAATTCATACGCATTCTAAGCTGCTGTCCGGTCTCTCCAACATACAGATTATCAGTGGAACATTTGATGCATATTATTAAATACACTACATTGGGTGTGCTGCAGGTGAATGTACCTGGGATTTTTTATTCTCTGTTAGAGTTTGGTATCTCTATCCTGTCAGTGGTCAGTATGTGCGGACAGGTTTTGCACCTAACCTGTCTGCATGGAAATGTTCCTGTGTTAGTTGGAGGTGACAGTGAGCTGCTGACAACCATATTCCTGAGGTTTGGTGGCTGTCTGTAGCACAGGAGAGGGGGATCTGGAAATATGGATGTTAGATGGTTGTCTTTTTGTAGTAGTGGATGTAGTTTGCGTGTGATACCTCTTAGTGTCTCCAGATGTGGGTTATATGTGACAACCAGGGGCACCCGATTGTTTTCCTTTTTGGTATTGTATCTTAATAAATCCGATCTTGGTATTCTGGTGGCCCTGGTGATTTGGTTATCAATTGTTCTTGGATGGTAACCCTGCCTCAAGAATGTGTTTCTGAGGCCTCCAAGGTGTTCGTCTCTATCTGCAGGGTTAGAACATATGTGATGGTACCTGATGGCCTGGCTGTATACAATGGAGTTCTTTATGTGTTTCGGATGAAAGCTATCCCATCTTAGGTAGGTTGGTCGGTCAATCGGTTTCCGATACAGTGATGTCTCAATTTTGTTATCCTGTATCCTGTAGGTTTTGTCTTTCCTGCTCTGCAGGGTGTTCTGATGGCTGAGTCCTCCAGCTTTCCTCTGTGTTTAGTGCAAACTAAAAGCACTGATACTTTTTGATATGGGCACTCTGTTGAGTTTGTGGTGAGGACCCACCCTAGGGGATTACTTGCTAACTCCCCATATTGTGCCGCTGGTAGGACGACAGGGAATGAAGGATTATGAAGATAATCTTGTTTCCCTTAGTCCTAACAGTGGCACAAGACTTCCTGCCCAGAAGAATTTTGTCATATATATATATATATATATATATATATATATATATATACACTTGTGTTACCTATGTATAATTATGTTACGCTTGTATATACACGCAGGGGGGAGGTCCTTGTGCCCTCTTATAGGGCAAGCCATGATTAATTAATTGGCTAATTAAAATTCCGCCTGTCCTACCAGCACACAGGGGCAGAAATACCCCATATTGTGCCGCTGTTAGGACTAAGGGAAACAAGATTATCTTCAAAATCCTTCATTGTCACGTATGGGCCGTCTTAGCGCATTAAGTGGGTGTGGCTGTCAGGGGTCAACTCACTGCACTTACCCTTTACTCAGGCTGCAAATCGCACCCCAACACAGTTCTCACACCCCAAATTCATGCTGCAACCAGCACTGACTTGACGGCGCTGCAGAAACCACACTAACATATACACGCATCTTTCCAACAAACCTCAAAACTGGTCATTGGTTAATAAAGCAACACAACGTAACCTTAAATGTAACAATTTATTACCCAAAGTGTTCAGTGCCATATATACTAGAAAACAGTGGCGTAACTAGGAATGGCGGGGCCCCGTGGCGAACTTTTGACATGGGGCCCCCCCCAAACCGACACCGAAGACCTCAACCGACCCCCTCCTCAGAACTCTATTATGTCCCTTAGTAAGCCCTGCACACAGTATTATGTCCATTAGTGTCCCCTGCACACAGTATTAACCCCAATAGTGTCACCTGCACACAGTATTAACCCCAATAGTGTCCCCTGCACACAGTATTAACCCCAATAGTGTCCCCTGCACACAGAATTAACCCCAATAGTGGCCCCTGCACACAGAATTAACCCCAATAGTGGCCCCTGCACACAGAATTAACCCCAATAGCGGCCCCTGCACACATAGTATTAACCCCAATAGTGTCCCCTGCACACAGAATTAACCCCAATAGTGGCCCCTGCACACAGTATTAACCCCAATAGTGGCCCCTGCACACAGAATTAACCCCAATAGTGGCCCCTGTACACAGAATTAACCCCAATAGTGGCCCCTGCACACATAGTATTAACCCCAATAGTGTCCCCTGCACACAGTATTATCCCCAATAGTGGCCCCTGCATACAATATTAACCCCAATAGTGTCCCCTGCACACACTATTATGTCCCACTGTGGACATCCATAAACAATTATTATACTCTGGGGTCTTTTCAGACCCCAGAGTATAATAATCGGAGACCCGGGGGAATAAAAACATTTTTAAAAAAACCAGTTGCTTACCTGTGCCCGGCTCCTAGGCTGTCGGCTGCCGGCTGCCGCTCTTGTCCTGCATTAATGACGTCGGAAGATCACATGACCCGGGAAGCAGACCCGGGTCATGTGACGTCAGACACGAATGAGGGAGGCCGGAAGCAGGATCGTGGAGAGGTAAGTAACACTGTTTGTTATGTTCCCTTACCTCTCCTGGTCCGCTGATCATTATACTCGGGGGTCTGCAAAGACCCCCGAGTATAATGATAGTGTTTGTGGGGCCTGCGGTGTCACTTGCCGATCCCGGCCCAGCCAGGATCGGCAAGTGAATGGGGCCCGTAACGGACTATTTAAAAAAAAAAAAAAAAAAAAAACCGCAGCGGTAGCGGCTGTCACCGGGCCCCCTAATGGCCCGGGCCCTATGGCAGCTGCTACTGCTGCTACCCCGGTAGTTACGCCCCTGCTAGAAAAGATAATAAACAACACCAATTGCAAACAGACTTAAAATAAATGGGAGCAAATCAAAATAATACCTAAGATTCTTTGGTCCCAGGATTCTTGGGATCTTCTGATTGAAATGGACACACCTAGCTCTCTTAGCTGACTTCCACAGATCATCAGTTGACATCAGTTGTCAGGTATCATAGTCTCTTAAAGGGGCTCTTTCACTAGGAAAAGTCATTTTTAACTAATCACATCTTTGCATAGACTTTAGAAAGGCTATTCCACACTTACCTTTAGTATGTAGATTGCCTCAGTGGTCTCTGAATAAGTCTGTTTTTATTCATATGCTAATTAGACTGGGAGACTGCTGCTGCTGCTGATGACTCAGCTTCCTGTTTGCTTCACACACATAGAAGATAATAGGAGAGAGGAGGCTGCTGGGAACTTCCTGAGCTGCCTGGTAGCTCATTAGCATATTAATAAAAACGGACTTATTCAGAGACCACTGAGGCAATCTATATACAAAAGGTAGGTGTGAAGTAGCATTTCTAAAGCCTATGCAAGGATGTGTTTAGATAAAAATGACTTTTCCCAGTGATAGAGCCCCTTTAAGCCTTCATCTCTGAGCTCAGGGCTAAATGAAGGGAGGCTCTGTATTTGGCACCCCTGCTGCTTTTATGACTTTGATGCAGCAGAACTGGAGGTGTCCTATCCCTACTCTTTGGAAGAAAATGCAAATTGGTTAACCCCTCCATTGCTGTACAACTCAGCAACTGACAATTTAGGAGATTCATAGTCAGGGAGCCAGTAGTTTCATATTCAAATGGAGAACTCACTCCATTAAGTACCTTGGAGATCACATCTCTTCTCACGTAACCCAACTATAACTTACTAACTTACGCTAAAGATCATTCATAGAATGTATAATCACTGATCTGGGCTGATACAGTCAAAAAACTGTAACGCGTCTCAACAGTCATGTGTTGAGAATGGACATAGTCCTGAGGTTCCCCTACATATTTTAAACCTTAGCAATTTTCTTCTGATCCTTGAAATTGGCTTTTGAATGATGAGGAGGTGTGTCCGCTCACGATTACCTGCTCCTGGACTGTGGTCATTTTGTGTTGGCATGATTAGGGTTATTTTTGTGTAATTTGTGATTGGCAGCCTATGAATCAAACCTGGGGCAGGTTCTGGACTTCCTATAGACAGGTCATCAGTCCACACATGTTTTCTGGCTATTGTGTCTCTGGCGTTGCTAAGTGTTTGTCTTTGCTCTTACTTTGTGTTACTGACCCCTGCTTTTTGACTTTTGACTTCTCTTTGGATTTTGATTTGGTATGGTTTGTCTCTCTAGTTTGACCTCGGCTTGCTGACTCCTCTTCTGTGTTGTGTGTCTTGTCCTGTTCTGTGTACACTTATCTAGAGAAGGAACTGTCACCCAGTTGTTCTTCAATGCTTCAGGTAGTTGAGGCAAGTAGGTAGGGATAAGGGCTGAGTCGAGTTTAGGACTCACTGTCTCTGAGTCTCATGACATATCCTATTACAGTATATTGTGTGTGGAAGTATGTATGTATGAATAGGTGGAATTCACATATGGCGAACGGATGCCACATGTCTACCGTACATTCTGGTACATGCACATGATTTTGTACATGCAGCCTTACACGGTAGATAAACATAGTCAACAGTAAATGATGAGGGTTACAACGTACATTGCAGAATACAGCATATTCAGACGCCTCCTATAATCAGTTTAGGAAATATTTTTTTTTGTAATTTCATAAATCTGATAATCTTTAAACTGTTTACATTAGTTTGCCATTTATTCTGGAGTTTATTCAAATAAAAGTAAGAAAAAGAAGAGTTTGAAGTGAAACAAACTCACAATTAGAT
This sequence comes from Leptodactylus fuscus, assembly GCF_031893055.1. Lineage (NCBI taxonomy): Eukaryota > Metazoa > Chordata > Amphibia > Anura > Leptodactylidae > Leptodactylus > Leptodactylus fuscus. Next base: position 124,811,722 of record NC_134267.1, on the reverse strand, counting down.
TATGGTAGATTCACTCATCACCCTTAAAGTAATTCAAGTCTTAAGCCAAAAAATTGCAGAATATGATATTTTTTTTATACAATGTATCTCATCCAAGACAGAAGTAAGGAGAAAGTAAACAAAGAGCTAGAATAGATACTATGATCCTTGAGACAGATTTCTACAAAAACAAAGATACTGATTTAGAAGCATGTGAAATGTGAAGTTTTAGTAGCATATAATAACAGGTCATTGAAGTGTTCCTTCAAGACTGCCTGGTTTACGTAGACAACATAAACAGGATACGAATTATAGCTGCTAGAGTGGCTTTGAAGATTTCTCTGTTATAGCTAACTGGGAAACAATGAATACTTTATATTTACACCTATAAAAATTCACAAAAAATCACCAAAATTTAGAATCAATAATAGCATTCATAGTAGTAAATACAGCATATTATGTGCGTCAGAAGGGGTGTTATGAATCCATAGGAAGGCTGCCTTTGCAGGCTTCCATGCAATTTGTAGAATCTAACAGACCATGCATTCTTTACTAGGAATTCTGGGAAAGCAATATTTAATTTTTACCTGATAGAAAAAAAAAGAATGAAACAATCTAGTTCCTGGTTTTTAATCCTCCTCCTCTTTTTTTTTTCTTTTCCTTTTTCCAAACTTTCCGTAGTCCTTTTTTTATTGTCTTATGTTTTTTACTTTTTTTGCCTGGGTTTATGCTTTTTATTTTTCGCTTGGGAAGCTTTGTCTATCCTTGTTCCGTGTTTGTTGTCTTTCCTTTACTTGAAAATTAATAAAGTGAAGTTAAAATGTGCAACATCTTGGGGCTAGCATTGTGGAGGAGGTCTAAGATGGCAGCTACTCCTTCCTTTGTCGCAGAAGCTTTGGCTCCAAATTCTCATACAGGTTGTAGAGAGATACAGTGGTGAATGGATCTCATGTGTTTTTTTTTTTTGTAGATTGTGAGCCCCACATAGAGCTCACAATGTACATTTTCCCCCTATCAGTATGTCTTTTTGGAATATGGGATGGAAATCCTGCAAACACGGGGAGAACATACAAACTCCTTGCAGATGGTTTTATGCCCTTGGTGGGATTTGAACACCAGGACTCCAGCACTGCAAGGCTGACCACTGAGCCACCGTGTGGCCCCTAATGGATCTCATGTGTGTGATGGTGTAGGTCCCTCACTGTTGTGAGCCTTTTAGCTGATGGTGTTTCAGGATGCTCTTGGTGCAGATGAGACACAGGAGACACATTGAATGTTGAACGGGTAAACCTTCCAGCACAATTCATTTAGTGTGGTTTTCCAGTGGCAAATAACATGGAGGCAACGTTCTCTTTAAGAAAGTATTATCCACATATTAGGCATTCTAGAGATATGAAGTGACGTCTGCTATTTACTCCATTCTCTAACCTCTGTCCCTTTTTTGTTTCAGCCATGGTAAATGGCGATTTAAAGCATTGGTGATGTTTTCTCTGTCAATAAAGGTTTTTTTTCTGTGATCTGTGTAGCCTGATAGAGTAGGGCACTTTCACTAACTAGAGAGCTATATGTGCTCCTTCAAACACATCTATGCTACACTATAGCTGAATACACTCTGAACTACAGTAAGAGCCCATTCACATGTCAGATTCTGCCATTATTCTAAGGCAGAGTCTGCCCCAAAAATTAGCAGAAGGTTCTACCCTGAATCTGCCTCCTATTATATTCAAAGGGAACCAGAGGTTGGAGCAGGTTGCTGAAAAATAAGCTGTGGATTCTGTGGCTGATTCAGCTGCAGAAGTCTCATTCATGTGGGCCTAATCAGCAGTGGAAACCTCTGCAGGATGCCCATGCTCTGCATTACACCACAAGGAGCCAGTGGGTACCACAATAACATCCACTCTATGCCAGAAAGCTGGTGTAGAGGAATTGATAAATCTCCCCCAGTAATTTAATCTCTAAAAATGTTATGGCATAGAGAAAACTGAATAGGTATGAACAAGAATATCTATATTCCAGGAATATTAATAATTAGAAGTTATGTTGCTTAAAAGCACTGGCCAATAAAATATATGGTAATATTTTTTCACCAACCTTTTACTTCTATGCATGCAAAATATTTAGCTGTTTTGGTCTTTACTTTGAGAGACTCTTCAGTGATAAACAGTCCATTGAGCACTTGATGCCAGCTCAAGCAGAGCATGTTGTAATGGAAATAATTTGACCGTTTAACATGGGATCTTGCCTGGAATGATGACCATAAATGGTGGAACAAGTGCTTATTGTTTTTGCTCAGTTATCCAATGTACAACTCATTGTGCAGAACAATACTATCATTTACCCCAGAGGCTTAATATGAAATACTAAACTGTCATGTAAGAGACTCTTGTGCAGCATTAGATTTTAGGAACAAGTATAACACAAGATCAATGCTAATTACTGTACATTCGTGATAGATGGAATTCTGGAATACTGATTTTTATGCTGTGAAATAGATTATTTGAATATTTTTTAAAGGGTTTTTTAAACCTCAAGTGGAATTTTCTGTGGGAGGTTCGACAGTAAGTAGAAGGGGAGTGTGTGCAGATTGCTCCTATTTAAATGATAGGAGGAGAACAGCAGCCCTAGCAGGGAATTGCACCATTCCTATTGCTTGAACAGGAGTAGCCTGAACACAGTCCCTGTCCATTGCACCGGTTTATGGTGCCTAGAGGCTGCAAAAACAGCTGATCTGGGTCTGAACAGGGTCTGGATGTTCTTCCTCCACAGTTAATATATTGATCAAAGTTTTTTTTTCCAGTTCTTTTTTTAACCCTTGCAGAGGCTTAAACTATAACAAAAATCTAAATCTAAACACAACAAACATTAAAATATAACTTTCAATGTGGCCTGTCCTAGCGTGGGAGCTGAGTAGATGCAGGTGTATTGAGCTCCACTCTGTGGTCTCCTGCAACAAGTGATAAACACAATCCAGGAAGGCATTGGGGCTAGGGGGTAGGGGGGGACCCCAGATGCCCCAGGCAGCTGAGGTGCTTATCTCCATCTATTTTCTCCCACTGAGAGACTCCAGGGCATCATTAGATAGCAAGGCTGGCTCTGATTCTGTAGCTGCTTCCCAACAGGCTACAGCTCTGACATTGCGGCATTCGGAACTCCCAGCATGTCCGCAAGACAGCAGCAGGCTTCATCACATTCTACTTCGGAGGCTCTGACACTACTGTACCCTCCCTGCTCTGGGGTAAGCGCCACGGCACCCAATATCCAGCCTCCCTCCTCTCCCCCACTAATTTGCGAGGCACCTTTACACCTCAATGTTTCTCTCCCTGGCCCCTTAGTCCCCTATCTAACACCTACACCACAAACTTTCTTCTGCTCCTGTGCATCCTTGAATCTGACTTCACGAAATGGGAGACCAAGGGATTTTCATGGCTGGGCTGCATAAATTTCCTAAAAATGAAAGTCCTCCCCAGATTACTCTACCTCTTCCAGACTATCCCTATCATTCTGCCAAAGAAATTCTTCACCTTCTTCTGAAAAACTTTCACCAAATTCATTTGGGCCTCTAAACCACCGAGAATAACCAGGGCTATCATCTTCAAACCCAAACAGCTGGGTGAACTAGCAGTTTTATATTGTACCCAATATTATCTGTCAGCTGTTATGGTTCATATCCTCGACTGGCATTGCTCTACCACTTCTAAGCTCTGAGTTGCCCTAGAATGCTGTTTGAGCCCATTACTTCTCACATCTCTCCCATGGCTCAATGGACGCCAATGGTCAAGCAGTGCTGTTTCTGATGTATCTTACATTGCCCAACAGGTCCTCGGTGTGTGTGTTACGAATACTACACCGTTTCACATCTCGTTAAAAATAATGACCCATTGACTCCTGTCTCAGGCAGACCAGACTTCCCTGTGGCCTTAAATTGCCCTTCTCTTACTCGACCTACTAACCACACACCTCTTATGTTTCTTATACTCCTGTCCCCAACTTCTCTTACTCCCTATATTAAACTAGTCCCCCAGGAACAAAAAGACCAGACAGCCTAATGGCAATATATCCAACTATACTACTTTTATTCGTCTTTAAGGCATACCCATAACCTCCATAGATCTCTTTTCCCATTTGAACACCTATGTGTTTGCTCCACTATGCCCTTACAGACAATGTATCCAATGATAAAGATGACCCTCTACCAGCATTTGTAGCGAGTTGGGAGAGGGAGCTTGGGTCTACTTTTCTACCTGATGTGTGGCTTTCTGCCTTCTGCTCCTGCCATAAGTGTTCTGTTTCCTGCAAGGTACAGGAAACCAATTACAAAATTATCTTGAGCTGGTAGAGTTCCTTTTGTCCTCCATGAAATTTTGCCTTCCATCTCTGCTCAGTGTTGAAATTGTTCTGCAGACCGGGGCACGATGCTATATGTTTGGTGGAATTGCCCATGTCTTTATTCATTGTGACACAAGGTTCTCAGGCTCATTAGTGAAGTTACTGGTGTCACACAAAAGCATGCATCTAAATTAGTGTACTTCATGCTGATTGTGGCCAGGTCCATCATTTCCCGTCTTTAGAAATCCACCTTTCCTCTAACTTTGGTGGAATGGCTACAAGAGATTTTGCATAGCTGGGATATGGAAGACTTGATCACGGCACTATGCCAGGGTAACAATTCTCACCAGAATGTCTGATTACTTTGGAATACCTTTTACTACTTTCCCATCCTTCCATTCCTCATTGTACTCTTCCTCTCAGGGAGTCCTCCTCCAGGCTCTATAGCTGTTTCTCATTCTTAATCTTTTTTCTTATCCTTTTTTTCTATCACATTTGAATATAATAATCACAGACTGTATAGGGTGACCCCCTATTACAAATCAGAATCACAGAAGCGGTCCCAGGAACAAATCAATAAAACATAACTTTTAATAAATAGAGTTGGGTTGGGATTTCTGAGAGTGGATCCCCTCCTACAGGGGCGGATCCAGGGCTGGACGAGCGCCGCCGCCAGCTCGGGCGATTTTTTTTTCTTTTTTCTTTAAACCAGCGCAGGAGAGCTGCCGCTCTCCGTGCGCTGGTTCAGACGTCTACGTATCAGCATAGGTGGCGTCATTACGCCGCCTACGCTGATACGTAGACGTCTGCCGAGAGAAGAGGATCGCGAAGGCAGCGGAAGCAGCAGCAGCGTGATCGGTAAGTATAATAATTTTTTAGTTTTATAATAGGCCGCTGCGGTAGCGGCCTATTTACCAACCTCCCTGGACCTGATCACTGCCGCCCCTGCTTCCCCTTGTACTATAGGCCGCGGAGGCCGACAGTGAATAGGCCTGGGCCAGGCCGCGATCCCACTGCCGCTTTTATTATACTCGGGGGTCTTTTCAGAACCCAGAGTATAATAATTTGAACCCCAGGGAGGTGAGGGAACATAATAAACAATGTTACTTACCTCTCCGGGATCCGATGTTAATCCTAGCTGGCTTCAGGCCTATATGGTAATGCCCAGATGTCACATGGTCTGGTATATTACCATATAGGCCCAAAGCCTGTGCTAGCAGTACCATATAGACCCGAAGCCTGCTAGGATTAAAGAGGACCTTTCATGGGTTTGGGCAAAGGCAGTTCTATATACCGCTGGAAAGCTGACATTGCGCTGAATTCAGCGCTGTCGGCTTTCCAGCGGTATATAGAACTGCCTTTGCCCAAACCCATGAAAGGTCCTCTTTAACATCGGATCCCGGAGAGGTGAGTAACAGTGTTTATTATGTTCTCTCATCTCTCCTGGGGCTCCGATTATTATACTTGGGGGTCTGAAAAGACCCCTGAGTATAATAATAGAACTTGAAGGGTCCACTGTGGTCCCTGCAACCTCTATTATGTCCCACAGGCTATTGTGCCACTGTGGGGCATAATATAGGCTGCAGGGGCTGCTGTGGGATATATATATGTATATATATATATATATATATATATATATATATATATATATATATATGGGTTGGGTGCGTGAAGAAGTGAGGAATCAAAGATGTCTGTGTTTCAAACTTTACAGAGTCAAGTCACAGCTGAAAGAAGTGATTATGGCGGTCCAAAGGGAAGAGACAGGAAATGTGGGAAGACGTCTCCTGTGAGTATTACTGCATTATATTTATTGTAATGTCAGAATGTAATGGCAGAAAATATGAATCGCATTTTTAGGGCTAATTTTTTCAAAAAATCCTGGGGGGGGGGGAACCCCCAGACCCCCCAGTAAGTAGGGCCCCGCCAAAGTCAATTGCCCAGGGCCCTGCAACGCCTGGCTCCTCCACTGTCCTCCTATCAGAGAAGACTACTCCCTTTTGGTCTTAGATTCAGTGTGGATTTGATCGGATTGAGTGACATTTAGCCCAACAGTAAGCTGACGATCACTGCATTGACAGAAGTTTTTTAGCACTATTTATTAAAAGTTTTATTTTATTGAGTTGTTTCCTGTGACCACTTCCGTGATTCACATTTGAATGTGTAGCGCCCCACAGAGTGGGTCACTACAAATGTCATCTTATGTGATCTACACTGTGTACTGTGAAGGTATAGTGAGATCCAGTCAACCTGTCAGCATACACAAAGTTCCACAGCCATTATGACTTTAAGAAAAGGGGTGGAGCTACAGACTGGAAGAGGGTCTCTCTCTTTCAGGTCCAGGTCAGAGAGTGCAGGAGTGTGCAGGAGAGAGGAGAGGTGTGTGGAGGTGCAGTGTGTGCTGCAAGCCACATGGTGTACACAGCACAGGAGGCCGGAGACCTGCAGAGGTGAGATGAGACCTTGCAGGGACGGAGCTGCAGTCTTAGGACCATCAATTCCTAACTAGTGTGAGAAACACTTAGAAAATTGAGAAACTCACTGGACTGAGGCCTAGTGAATGCAGGATTCCTGGAGGCTCAGTAACATACAGAGTTGGGGTGAGTGTCTGCAAGCAGCATCCCAAAGAACTCGCGTTACCTGCTGTCCAGAAGGGGGATCTACCCAGTTGTACTTAACCTCTGAGCTCCTGGAACCCAGGACCAGAGGAAATCTATTAGAGAGTGTGAGCAGCAATGGAAGGCTGAATCATACTGGTGGTAAAAGGGAAGACTGGCATCTCACTATACTGGAGCAAGGTGAATCCTTCTGTAACATCTGTTATCTCCTGCTGACTACAGAAGTAAACTGTAAGTGTTTGGTTAACCCCTGTCTGGACTGTGTTCTTTCATCGATCCTCTGTTACTCCTCCTGGAAATCATCCCTTCTTCACCTACATCATCTGGCCCTGGGACCTGCCCTGGTTGGGGAGGGTATAACATCTGGCACTGCATCACCACCTATTCCCAGAGGCCCTATCTACAGTGCCCGGCTTCACCTCAAGCCGAAACCCCAACTGGCGTCACGACAAACCTTTATTTTTCTTTATCTTAATTTCATCCATTTTTGCTTAAAACTCCCATTTTTCAAGGCGCTGCCGCCCCCGGTGTCGGGCCTGCTCGCACCGTGAATCTACATAGGCCAAGCCGGGGCGACTCAAATGTAATTCCAAATCGCTGCTTGCTGGCCTGATGAGTCAGGAGCATTTCCCCTGCCTTCCCTTTTTCTTTCCCCTCTTTTCTTCCCACTTATGCTAGTTATTGCAATGACTGTTTTTCTTCACTTGTTTCTTTTGTGGTTCTATTGTTATACCTTGAAAATGTTAATAAAACTTTTTGATGGAAAAAAATATTACTTTTAATATTCCCATAAAAAAGGCAAAAAATCCTTTAACCTTAAGATTTAATAGTAACACAGATAATTGTAATGGCACAAACAAAAATGTGAAAACTAATAATGTAAATACTTGTACCCAAAGAAATTAGAAGTATCAGTGCAGACAGTATGGTACCAATACTGACTGCCCATAGGTCAGCTTTAGGGTCCATTCACACGGAGTAACGCGAGGCGTTTTTTGTGCTTATTTTGTGCTTATTTTTACGGCCGTAAAAAGACGTTTCCATTGAGTTCTATAGTAAAATACGCCTGTATTTTTGCGTCCGTAATTTTACGTCCGTTATTTTACAGTGATAACAACACAAAGTAGTCGATAATTGTGACGTGAAATGAAAGTGAAACATTGTTAATACTGAACCCCATGATTTTTGTAATGAAACCTATGACAGGATTTGACATTATAGCATCACAATGACTAGTAGAGATGAGCGAACAGTGTTCTATCGAACTCATGTTTGATCGGATATTAGGCTGTTCGGCATGTTCGAATCGAATCGAACACCGCGTGGTAAAGTGCGCCATTACTCGATTCCCCTCCCACCTTCCCTGGCGCCTTTTTTGCTCCAATAACAGCGCAGGGTAGGTGGGACAGGAACTACGACACCGGTGACGTTGAGAAAAGTAGGCAAAACCCATTGGCTGCCGAAAACATGTGACCTCTAATTTAAAAGAACAGCGCCGCCCAGGTTCGCGTCATTCTGAGCTTGCAATTCACCGAGGACGGAGGTTTCCGTCCAGCTAGCTAGGGCTTAGATTCTGGGTAGGCAGGGACAGGCTAGGATAGGAAGGAGAAGACAACCACAACAGCTCTTATAAGAGCTAAATTCCAGGGAGAAGCTTGTCAGTGTAACGTGGCACTGACGGGCTCAATCGCCGCAACCCAGCTTTCCCAGGATCCTGAATGGAATACACTGTCAGTGTATTCCCGTATACCCGATATATACCCCGATACCCGTTCCAACGGTGTGCCCCCCCACCTTCACCCCAGAAATACCCTGCAAGTCCCCTAGCAATAGAATTGGGGCTATATACACCCACAATTTTTACTACTGGTATACAGTGCCATTGTCTGACTGGGAATTCAAAGAATATATTGGGAATACAAATACCCTCATTTCTTGCTACTGCCATATAGTGCCAGTGTCTGACTGGGAATTCAAAGAATATATTGGGGTTACGTGCACCCACAATTTTTACTACTGGTATACAGTGCCATTGTCTGACTGGGAATTCAAAGAATATATTGGGAATACAAATACCCTCATTTCTTGCTACTGCCATATAGTGCCAGTGTCTGACTGGGAATTCAAAGAATATATTGGGGTTACGTGCACCCACAATTTTTACTACTGGTATACAGTGCCATTGTCTGACTGGGAATTCAAAGAATATATTGGGGTTATAAATACCCTCATTTCTTGCTACTGCCATATAGTGCCAGTGTCTGACTGGGAATTCAAAGAATATATTGGGGTTACGTGCACCCACAATTTTTACTACTGGTATACAGTGCCATTGTCTGACTGGGAATTCAAAGAATATATTGGGAATACAAATACCCTCATTTCTTGCTACTGCCATATAGTGCCAGTTTCTGACTGGTAATTCAAAGAATATATTGGGGTTACGTGCACCCACAATTTTTACTACTGGTATACAGTGCCATTGTCTGACTGGGAATTCAAAGAGTATATTGGGAATACAAATACCCTCATTTCTTGCTACTGCCATATAGTGCCAGTGTCTGACTGGGAATTCAAAGAATATATTGGGGTTACGTGCACCCACAATTTTTACTACTGGTATACAGTGCCATTGTCTGACTGGGAATTCAAAGAATATATTGGGGTTATAAATACCCTCATTTCTTGCTACTGCCATATAGTGCCAGTTTCTGACTGGTAATTCAAAGAATATATTGGGGTTACGTGCACCCACAATTTTTACTACTGGTATACAGTGCCATTGTCTGACTGGGAATTCAAAGAATATATTGGGAATACAAATACCCTCATTTCTTGCTACTGCCATATAGTGCCAGTGTCTGACTGGGAATTCAAAGAATATATTGGGGTTACGTGCACCCACAATTTTTACTACTGGTATACAGTGCCATTGTCTGACTGGGAATTCAAAGAATATATTGGGAATACAAATACCCTCATTTCTTGCTACTGCCATATAGTGCCAGTGTCTGACTGGGAATTCAAAGAATATATTGGGGTTACGTGCACCCACAATTTTTACTACTGGTATACAGTGCCATTGTCTGACTGGGAATTCAAAGAATATATTGGGAATACAAATACCCTCATTTCTTGCTACTGCCATATAGTGCCAGTGTCTGACTGGGAATTCAAAGAATATATTGGGGTTACGTGCACCCACAATTTTTACTACTGGTATACAGTGCCATTGTCTGACTGGGAATTCAAAGAATATATTGGGAATACAAATACCCTCATTTCTTGCTACTGCCATATAGTGCCAGTGTCTGACTGGGAATTCAAAGAATATATTGGGGTTACGTGCACCCACAATTTTTACTACTGGTATACAGTGCCATTGTCTGACTGGGAATTCAAAGAATATATTGGGGTTATAAATACCCTCATTTCTTGCTACTGCCATATAGTGCCAGTGTCTGACTGGGAATTCAAAGAATATATTGGGGTTACGTGCACCCACAATTTTTACTACTGGTATACAGTGCCATTGTCTGACTGGGAATTCAAAGAATATATTGGGAATACAAATACCCTCATTTCTTGCTACTGCCATATAGTGCCAGTTTCTGACTGGTAATTCAAAGAATATATTGGGGTTACGTGCACCCACAATTTTTACTACTGGTATACAGTGCCATTGTCTGACTGGGAATTCAAAGAGTATATTGGGAATACAAATACCCTCATTTCTTGCTACTGCCATATAGTGCCAGTGTCTGACTGGGAATTCAAAGAATATATTGGGGTTACGTGCACCCACAATTTTTACTACTGGTATACAGTGCCATTGTCTGACTGGGAATTCAAAGAATATATTGGGGTTATAAATACCCTCATTTCTTGCTACTGCCATATAGTGCCAGTTTCTGACTGGTAATTCAAAGAATATATTGGGGTTACGTGCACCCACAATTTTTACTACTGGTATACAGTGCCATTGTCTGACTGGGAATTCAAAGAATATATTGGGAATACAAATACCCTCATTTCTTGCTACTGCCATATAGTGCCAGTGTCTGACTGGGAATTCAAAGAATATATTGGGGTTACGTGCACCCACAATTTTTACTACTGGTATACAGTGCCATTGTCTGACTGGGAATTCAAAGAATATATTGGGAATACAAATACCCTCATTTCTTGCTACTGCCATATAGTGCCAGTGTCTGACTGGGAATTCAAAGAATATATTGGGGTTACGTGCACCCACAATTTTTACTACTGGTATACAGTGCCATTGTCTGACTGGGAATTCAAAGAATATATTGGGAATACAAATACCCTCATTTCTTGCTACTGTCATATAGTGCCAGTGTCTGACTGGGAATTCAAAGAATATATTGGGGTTACGTGCACCCACAATTTTTACTACTGGTATACAGTGCCATTGTCTGACTGGGAATTCAAAGAATATATTGGGAATACAAATACCCTCATTTCTTGCTACTGCCATATAGTGCCAGTGTCTGACTGGGAATTCAAAGAATATATTGGGGTTACGTGCACCCACAATTTTTACTACTGGTATACAGTGCCATTGTCTGACTGGGAATTCAAAGAATATATTGGGAATACAAATACCCTCATTTCTTGCTACTGCCATATAGTGCCAGTGTCTGACTGGGAATTCAAAGAATATATTGGGGTTACGTGCACCCACAATTTTTACTACTGGTATACAGTGCCATTGTCTGACTGGGAATTCAAAGAATATATTGGGAATACAAATACCCTCATTTCTTGCTACTGCCATATAGTGCCAGTGTCTGACTGGGAATTCAAAGAATATATTGGGGTTACATGCACCCACAATTTTTACTACTGGTATACAGTGCCATTGTCTGACTGGGAATTCAAAGAATATATTGGGAATACAAATACCCTCATTTCTTGCTACTGCCATATAGTGCCAGTGTCTGACTGGGAATTCAAAGAATATATTGGGGTTACGTGCACCCACAATTTTTACTACTGGTATACAGTGCCATTGTCTGACTGGGAATTCAAAGAATATATTGGGAATACAAATACCCTCATTTCTTGCTACTGCCATATAGTGCCAGTGTCTGACTGGTAATTCAAAGAATATATTGGGGTTACGTGCACCCACAATTTTTACTACTGGTATACAGTGCCATTGTCTGACTGGGAATTCAAAGAGTATATTGGGAATACAAATACCCTCATTTCTTGCTACTGCCATATAGTGCCAGTGTCTGACTGGGAATTCAAAGAATATATTGGGGTTACGTGCACCCACAATTTTTACTACTGGTATACAGTGCCATTGTCTGACTGGGAATTCAAAGAATATATTGGGGTTATAAATACCCTCATTTCTTGCTACTGCCATATAGTGCCAGTTTCTGACTGGTAATTCAAAGAATATATTGGGGTTACGTGCACCCACAATTTTTACTACTGGTATACAGTGCCATTGTCTGACTGGGAATTCAAAGAATATATTGGGAATACAAATACCCTCATTTCTTGCTACTGCCATATAGTGCCAGTGTCTGACTGGGAATTCAAAGAATATATTGGGGTTACGTGCACCCACAATTTTTACTACTGGTATACAGTGCCATTGTCTGACTGGGAATTCAAAGAATATATTGGGAATACAAATACCCTCATTTCTTGCTACTGCCATATAGTGCCAGTGTCTGACTGGGAATTCAAAGAATATATTGGGGTTACGTGCACCCACAATTTTTACTACTGGTATACAGTGCCATTGTCTGACTGGGAATTCAAAGAATATATTGGGAATACAAATACCCTCATTTCTTGCTACTGCCATATAGTGCCAGTGTCTGACTGGGAATTCAAAGAATATATTGGGGTTACGTGCACCCACAATTTTTACTACTGGTATACAGTGCCATTGTCTGACTTGGAATTCAAAGAATATATTGGGAATACAAATACCCTCATTTCTTGCTACTGCCATATAGTGCCAGTGTCTGACTGGGAATTCAAAGAATATATTGGGGTTACGTGCACCCACAATTTTTACTACTGGTATACAGTGCCATTGTCTGACTGGGAATTCAAAGAATATATTGGGAATACAAATACCCTCATTTCTTGCTACTGCCATATAGTGCCAGTGTCTGACTGGGAATTCAAAGAATATATTGGGGTTACGTGCACCCACAATTTTTACTACTGGTATACAGTGCCATTGTCTGACTGGGAATTCAAAGAATATATTGGGAATACAAATACCCTCATTTCTTGCTACTGCCATATAGTGCCAGTGTCTGACTGGTAATTCAAAGAATATATTGGGGTTACGTGCACCCACAATTTTTACTACTGGTATACAGTGCCATTGTCTGACTGGGAATTCAAAGAATATATTGGGAATACAAATACCCTCATTTCTTGCTACTGCCATATAGTGCCAGTGTCTGACTGGGAATTCAAAGAATATATTGGGGTTACGTGCACCCACAATTTTTACTACTGGTATACAGTGCCATTGTCTGACTGGGAATTCAAAGAATATATTGGGAATACAAATACCCTCATTTCTTGCTACTGCCATATAGTGCCAGTGTCTGACTGGGAATTCAAAGAATATATTGGGGTTACGTGCACCCACAATTTTTACTACTGGTATACAGTGCCATTGTCTGACTGGGAATTCAAAGAATATATTGGGAATACAAATACCCTCATTTCTTGCTACTGCCATATAGTGCCAGTTTCTGACTGGTAATTCAAAGAATATATTGGGGTTACGTGCACCCACAATTTTTACTACTGGTATACAGTGCCATTGTCTGACTGGGAATTCAAAGAGTATATTGGGAATACAAATACCCTCATTTCTTGCTACTGCCATATAGTGCCAGTGTCTGACTGGGAATTCAAAGAATATATTGGGGTTACGTGCACCCACAATTTTTACTACTGGTATACAGTGCCATTGTCTGACTGGGAATTCAAAGAATATATTGGGGTTATAAATACCCTCATTTCTTGCTACTGCCATATAGTGCCAGTTTCTGACTGGTAATTCAAAGAATATATTGGGGTTACGTGCACCCACAATTTTTACTACTGGTATACAGTGCCATTGTCTGACTGGGAATTCAAAGAATATATTGGGAATACAAATACCCTCATTTCTTGCTACTGCCATATAGTGCCAGTGTCTGACTGGGAATTCAAAGAATATATTGGGGTTACGTGCACCCACAATTTTTACTACTGGTATACAGTGCCATTGTCTGACTGGGAATTCAAAGAGTATATTGGGAATACAAATACCCTCATTTCTTGCTACTGCCATATAGTGCCAGTGTCTGACTGGGAATTCAAAGAATATATTGGGGTTACGTGCACCCACAATTTTTACTACTGGTATACAGTGCCATTGTCTGACTGGGAATTCAAAGAATATATTGGGGTTATAAATACCCTCATTTCTTGCTACTGCCATATAGTGCCAGTTTCTGACTGGTAATTCAAAGAATATATTGGGGTTACGTGCACCCACAATTTTTACTACTGGTATACAGTGCCATTGTCTGACTGGGAATTCAAAGAATATATTGGGAATACAAATACCCTCATTTCTTGCTACTGCCATATAGTGCCAGTGTCTGACTGGGAATTCAAAGAATATATTGGGGTTACGTGCACCCACAATTTTTACTACTGGTATACAGTGCCATTGTCTGACTGGGAATTCAAAGAATATATTGGGAATACAAATACCCTCATTTCTTGCTACTGCCATATAGTGCCAGTGTCTGACTGGGAATTCAAAGAATATATTGGGGTTACGTGCACCCACAATTTTTACTACTGGTATACAGTGCCATTGTCTGACTGGGAATTCAAAGAATATATTGGGAATACAAATACCCTCATTTCTTGCTACTGCCATATAGTGCCAGTTTCTGTCTGGTAATTCAAAGAATATATTGGGGTTACGTGCACCCACAATTTTTACTACTGGTATACAGTGCCATTGTCTGACTGGGAATTCAAAGAATATATTGGGGTTATAAATACCCTCATTTCTTGCTACTGCCATATAGTGCCAGTGTCTGACTGGTAATTCAAAGAATATATTGGGGTTACGTGCACCCACAATTTTTACTACTGGTATACAGTGCCATTGTCTGACTGGGAATTCAAAGAATATATTGGGAATACAAATACCCTCATTTCTTGCTACTGCCATATAGTGCCAGTTTCTGACTGGTAATTCAAAGAATATATTGTGGTTACGTGCACCCACAATTTTTACTACTGGTATACAGTGCCATTGTCTGACTGGGAATTCAAAGAATATATTGGGAATACAAATACCCTCATTTCTTGCTACTGCCATATAGTGCCAGTGTCTGACTGGGAATTCAAAGAATATATTGGGAATACAAATACTCTCATTTCTTGCTACTGCCATATAGTGCCAGTTTCTGACTGGTAATTCAAAGAATATATTGGGGTTACGTGCACCCACAATTTTTACTACTGGTATACAGTGCCAATTTCTAACTAGGAATTCAAAATGCGCAAGGCTCCCGGAAAGGGACGTGGACGAGGCCGTGGGCGAGGTCGGGGGAATGGTTCTGGGGAGCAAGGTAGCAGTGAAGCCACAGGGCGTCCCGTGCCTACTCCTGTGGGGCAGCAAGCATTGCGCCACTCCACAGTGCCAGGGTTGCTTGCCACATTAACTAAACTGCAGGGTACAAACCTTAGTAGGCCCGAGAACCAGGAACAGGTCTTGCAATGGCTGTCAGAGAACGCTTACAGCACATTGTCCAGCAGCCAGTCAGACTCTGCCTCCTCTCCTCCTATTACCCAACAGTCTTGTCTTCCTTCCTCCCAAAATTCCGAAGCTTTACAGAACAATAACCCAAACTGTCCCTGCTCCCCAGAGCTGTTCTCCGCTCCTTTCATTGTCCCTCAACCTGCCTCTCCACGTCACGATTCCACGAACCTAACAGAGGAGCATCTGTGTCCAGATGCTCAAACACTAGAGTCTCCTCCATCTCCGTTCGATTTGGTGGTGGATGACCAGCAACCCACCCTCATCGACGATGATGTGACGCAGTTGCCGTCAGGGCATCCAGTTGACCGGCGCATTGTGCGGGAAGAGGAGATGAGACAGGAGTTGGAAGAGGAAGTGGTGGATGATGAGGACACTGACCCGACCTGGACAGGGGGGATGTCAAGCGGGGAAAGTAGTGTGGATGTTGAGGCAGGTGCAGCACCAAAAAGGGTAGCTAGAGGCAGAGGCAGAGGTCAGCAGCTTAGGCGAAGCCAGGCCACACCCGGAATCTCCCAAGATGTTCCAGTTTGTACCCAGCCCCGAAAAACTCCCACCTCGAGGGCACGTTTCTCGAAGGTGTGGAGTTTTTTCAAGGAATGCGCCGAGGACAGATATAGTGTTGTCTGCACAATTTGCCTCTCGAAATTGATTAGGGGCTCTGAGAAGAGCAACCTGTCCACCACTTCAATGCGCCGTCATTTGGAATCCAAGCACTGGAATCAGTGGCAGGCAGCAACGGCAGGACAAAGGCCGCCTGCCGTTCACGCCACTGCCACTGCCTCTGCCACTGCCTCTGCCACTGCCACTGCTGACTGTGCTGGCGATGCACTCCAGAGGACGAGCCAGGACACCACTTCATCTGCCTCCGCCACTTTGTTGACTTCTACCTCATCCTCCCCTGGTCCTGTCTTATCTCCTTCTCCTGCACCATCAAAGGCACCATCAGGCGTTTCTTTACAACAACCCACCATCTCTCAGACATTGGAGCGGCGGCAGAAATACACTGCTAACCACCCACACGCGCAAGCCTTGAACGCCAACATCGCTAAACTGCTGGCCCAGGAGATGTTGGCGTTCCGGCTTGTTGAAACTCCCGCCTTCCTGGACCTGATGGCAACTGCGGCACCTCGCTATGCCGTCCCTAGCCGTCACTACTTCTCCCGGTGTGCCGTCCCCGCCTTGCACCAGCACGTGTCACTCAACATCAGGCGGGCCCTTAGTTCCGCGCTTTGCACAAAGGTCCACTTGACCACCGACGCGTGGACAAGTGCATGCGGACAGGGACGCTACATTTCACTGACGGCACACTGGGTGAATGTAGTTGAGGCTGGGACTGCTTCCCAAACTGGCCCGGTGTACCTCATCTCCCCGCCTAACATTCCTGGCAGGGACACGAGAAGAACACCCCCCTCCTCCTCCTCCTCTACCGCCTCCTCCTCCGCCACCGCCTCCTCCTCCGCCACCGCCTCCTCCTCCGCTGTTAGATTGACCCCAGCTACGAGTTGGAAACGTTGCAGCACTGGCGTTGGTAGACGTCAGCAGGCTGTGCTGAAGCTGATCAGCTTGGGGGACAGACAGCACACTGCCTCCGAGGTGAGGGATGCCCTCCTCGATGAGACGGCAATATGGTTTGAGCCGCTGCACCTGGGCCCAGGCATGGTCGTTTGTGATAACGGCCGGAACCTGGTAGCAGCTCTGGAGCTTGCCGGACTCCAACATGTTCCATGCCTGGCCCACGTCTTCAACCTAGTGGTGCAACGTTTCCTAAAGAGCTACCCCAATGTTCCAGAGCTACTGGTGAAAGTGCGGCGCATGTGCGCCCACTTTCGCAAGTCGACAGTAGCCGCTGCTAGCTTAAAATCTCTCCAGCAACGCCTGCATGTGCCACAACACCGGCTTTTGTGCGACGTCCCCACACGCTGGAACTCAACGTTTCAGATGTTGAATAGAGTGGTTGAGCAGCAGAGACCTTTGATGGAATACCAGCTACAAAACCCTAGGGTGCCACAAAGTCAGCTGCCTCAGTTTCACATCCATGAGTGGCCATGGATGAGAGACCTTTGTGACATCCTACGGGTCTTTGAGGAGTCCACAAGGAGGGTGAGCTCTGAGGATGCGATGGTGAGCCTTACAATCCCGCTCTTGTGTGTTCTGAGAGAATCCCTGATTGACATCAGGGATAACTCAGATCACACAGAGGAGTTAGGGATAGCATCCGATCCATCACAGCTGGAGAGTAGGTCCACACATCTGTCCGCTTCACTGCGTTTAATGGAGGAGGAGGAGGAGGAGGAGGAGGAGGAAGAAGAGTTGTCCGATGATGTGATGGTGATACAGGAGGCTTCCGGGCAACTTCGAATCGTCCCATTGTTGCAGCGCGGATGGGTAGACATGGAGGATGAGGAGGAAATGGAGATTGAACTTTCCGGTGGGGCCAGAGGAGTCATGCCAACTAACACTGTGGCAGACATGGCTGAGTTCATGTTGGGGTGCTTTACAACCGACAAGCGTATTGTCAAAATCATGGAGGACAACCAGTACTGGATCTTTGCTATCCTTGACCCCCGGTATAAAAACAACATCTCGTCTTTTATTCCGGTAGAGGGGAGGGCCAATCGCATCAATGCTTGCCACAGGCAATTGGTGCAGAATATGATGGAGATGTTTCCAGCATGTGACGTTGGCGGCAGGGAGGGCAGTTCCTCCAGTAGGCAACCAAGTTCTCACCGGTCCACACAAACGAGGGGCACACTGTCTAAGGTCTGGGACACCTTGATGGCACCCCCTCGCCAAAGTGCCGCCACGGAGGGTCCTAGTGTCACCAGGCGTGAGAAGTATAGGCGCATGTTGCGGGAATACCTTTCCGACCACAGCCCTGTCCTCTCCGACCCCTCTGCGCCCTACACGTATTGGGTGTCGAAGTTGGACCTGTGGCTTGAACTTGCCCTATATGCCTTGGAGGTGCTGTCCTGTCCTGCCGCCAGCGTCCTATCTGAGAGGGTGTTCAGTGCAGCCGGTGGCATCATCACTGACAAGCGCACCCGTCTGTCAGCTGAGAGTGCCGACCGGCTCACTTTGATAAAAATGAACCACCACTGGGTAGAGCCGTCATTTTTGTGCCCACCTGTGTAAAGCACCCCAACATGAAACTCCATGTCTGTACTCAACCTCTCCAATTCCTCCGCATCCTCATACTCATCCACCATAAGCGTTGCACAATTCTGCTAATACTAGGCTCCCTCCACCCTGATTTCCCCCAACTCTGCTGGTTAGAGGCTCCCTCCACCCTGATTTCCACCAACTCTGCTGGTTAGAGGCTCCCTCCACCATGAATTGGTCCAAACTGGGCTGTTTAGCGGCTCCCTCCACCATGAATTGGTCCAAACTGGGGTTTTTAGAGGCTCCCTCCACCATGAATTGGTCCAAACTGGGGGTTTTTAGAGGCTCCCTCCACCATGAATTTGCCCAAACTGGGCTGTTTAGAGGCTCCCTCCACCATGAATTGGTCCAAACTGGGCTGGTTAGAGGCTCCCTCCACCATGAATTGGTCCAAACTGGGTTTTTTAGAGGCTCCCTCCACCATGAATTGGTCCAAACTTGGCTGTTTAGAGGCTCCCTCCACCATTAATTGGTCCAAACTGGGCTGGTTAGAGGCTCTCTCCACCATGAATTGGTCCAAACTGGGTTTTTTAGAGGCTCCCTCCACCATGAATTTGCCCAAACTGGGCTGGTTAGAGGCTCCCTCCACCATGAATTGGTCCAAACTGGGGTTTTTAGAGGCTCCCTCCACCATGAATTGGTCCAAACTTGGCTGTTTAGAGGCTCCCTCCACCATTAATTGGTCCAAACTGGGCTGGTTAGAGGCTCTCTCCACCATGAATTGGTCCAAACTGGGTTTTTTAGAGGCTCCCTCCACCATGAATTTGCCCAAACTGGGCTGGTTAGAGGCTCCCTCCACCATGAATTGGTCCAAACTGGGGTTTTTAGAGGCTCCCTCCACCATGAATTGGTCCAAACTTGGCTGTTTAGAGGCTCCCTCCACCATTAATTGGTCCAAACTGGGCTGGTTAGAGGCTCCCTCCACCATGAATTGGTCCAAACTGGGTTTTTTAGAGGCTCCCTCCACCATGAATTTGCCCAAACTGGGCTGTTTAGAGGCTCCCTCCACCATGAATTGGTCCAAACTGGGCTGTTTAGAGGCTCCCTCCACCATGAATTTGCCCAAACTGGGCTGTTTAGAGGCTCCCTCCACCATGAATTGGTCCAAACTGGGCTGTTTAGAGGCTCCCTCCACCATTAATTGGTCCAAACTGGGCTGGTTAGAGGCTCCCTCCACCATGAATTTGCCCAAACTGGGCTGTTTAGAGGCTCCATCCACCATGAATTGGTCCAAACTGGGCTGTTTAGAGGCTCCCTCCACCATTAATTGGTCCAAACTGGGCTGGTTAGAGGCTCCCTCCACCATGAATTTCCCAAAACTTGGCTGTTTAGAGGCTCCCTCCACCATTAATTGGTCCAAACTGGGCTGGTTAGAGGCTCCCTCCACCATGAATTTGCCCAAACTGGGCTGTTTAGAGGCTCCCTCCACCATGAATTGGTCCAAACTGGGTTTTTTAGAGGCTCCCTCCACCATGAATTGGTCCAAACTGGGCTGTTTAGAGGCTCCCTCCACCATGAATTTGCCCAAACTGGGCTGTTTAGCGGCTCCCTCCACCATTAATTGGTCCAAACTGGGCTGGTTAGAGGCTCCCTCCACCATGAATTTGCCCAAACTGGGCTGTTTAGAGGCTCCCTCCACCATTAATTGGTCCAAACTGGGCTGGTTAGAGGCTCCCTCCACCATGAATTTCCCAAAACTTGGCTGTTTAGAGGCTCCCTCCACCATTAATTGGTCCAAACTGGGCTGGTTAGAGGCTCCCTCCACCATGAATTTGCCCAAACTGGGCTGTTTAGAGGCTCCCTCCACCATGAATTGGTCCAAACTGGGTTTTTTAGAGGCTCCCTCCACCATGAATTGGTCCAAACTGGGCTGTTTAGAGGCTCCCTCCACCATGAATTTGCCCAAACTGGGCTGTTTAGCGGCTCCCTCCACCATTAATTGGTCCAAACTGGGCTGGTTAGAGGCTCCCTCCACCATGAATTTGCCCAAACTGGGCTGTTTAGAGGCTCCCTCCACCATGAATTTGCCCAAACTGGGCTGGTTAGAGGCTCCCTCCACCATGAATTGGTCCAAACTGGGGTTTTTAGAGGCTCCCTCCACCATGAATTGGTCCAAACTTGGCTGTTTAGAGGCTCCCTCCACCATGAATTGGTCCAAACTGGGGTGGTTAGAGGCTCCCTCCACCATTAATTGGTCCAAACTGGGTTTTTTAGAGGCTCCCTCCACCATGAATTTGCCCAAACTGGGCTGGTTAGAGGCTCCCTCCACCATGAATTGGTCCAAACTGGGGTTTTTAGAGGCTCCCTCCACCATGAATTGGTCCAAACTTGGCTGTTTAGAGGCTCCCTCCACCATTAATTGGTCCAAACTGGGCTGGTTAGAGGCTCCCTCCACCATGAATTTGCCCAAACTGGGCTGGTTAGAGGCTCCCTCCACCATGAATTGGTCCAAACTGGGTTTTTTAGAGGCTCCCTCCACCATGAATTTGCCCAAACTGGGCTGGTTAGAGGCTCCCTCCACCATGAATTTGCCCAAACTGGGCTGGTTAGAGGCTCCCTCCACCATGAATTGGTCCAAACTGGGTTTTTTAGAGGCTCCCTCCACCATGAATTTGCCCACACTGGGCTGGTTAGAGGCTCCCTCCACCATGAATTGGTCCAAACTGGGGTTTGTAGAGGCTCCCTCCACCATGAATTTGCCCAAACTGGGGTGTTTAGAGGCTCCCTCCACCATGAATTTGCCCAAACTCTGCTGGTTAGAGGCTCAATCCACCCTGATTTTCAAAACAAATGTTGGTGCCAACCTCAACTTACTACAAGGGCCAAATTCACTGCTGGTGACAAGCTCTCCTCACTGCAAGTGCCAAATACACATGTTTCAAGGTGTTTTCCTACTGTCAGAGATGTGGTATTGAGTGTGTAAAGTGTGTAGTTGTTAGGCTGTGATGTTGGGGTAATAGAGGGTCTTTGGTGTGTTAGATGCCCCCAGACATGCTTCCCCTGCTGTCCCAGTGTCATTCCAGAGGTGTTGGCATCATTTCCTGGGGTGTCATAGTGGACTTGGTGACCCTCCAGACACGGATTTGGGTTTCCCCCTTAACGAGTATCTGTTCCCCATAGACTATAATGGGGTTCGAAACCCATTCGAACACACGAACATTGAGCGGCTGTTCGAATCGAATTTCGAACCTCGAACATTTTAGTGTTCGCTCATCTCTAATGACTAGAGCTATAAGTTATGTTCTCTGTATACAGAGCCCCCTATAGTCCCTGCAGCAGCTGCCACTACACACACATATAAATATATATATATATATATATATATATATATGTACATATATATATATATATATATATGTAGATATACTTCTAGTTCTGGAGCGGCAACAATTACATCATGGTCATTATGAAAGGAGCAATCCAGAAAAAAGACAAACACCACAATGTAGATTTTTAATTTTTTTACATTTTTTTTATTGATTTGGCAACATTGTAATAAAATTATTACTGGCCCTTTAAATTAAATAATGGTCACAGTGACTCTCAGGTCAGGCTTGGTGGATGGCAAAGAACTTACTGTTCACTTTGACCAATCCACCATGTCCTGAGATGACAGCCACTGCACCCGAAGATCCAGAGGAAGGCGAAGCAAACCTCCCAGAATTATACCTCAGGGGGGCCAAAAATTCCTTCCTGACCCCAAATGTGAACGGATATTTCCCTGGATCATATTTGACCTGCTGCCTACTGCTATGTCCAGCGTTGGTCACCCAACCCAACGTAGTCCATAGAGACGAACTGGTAAAAAAATAAACAAAAAAAACCACCTTAGTAACATGAATAAACAATTTTCATAGGGGCAGGTTTATTATGGCTTGCTCGCCAGTTTTCTGGCCTACAACACATAAAAAATGTCACACATTTTTTGAGCAAAAGGGGTTTTGCGCAAAAATACGCAATTTTTTTCTGTTTTGTGCTGCGTAGGTGACACAATAGGTTTATTATCATTTATGTCAGTTTATTGATTTAAATGATCCCTGAAATCTAGAAGATCTCAGTGTGCAGGCACAAGGCCTAGTGCAGGGTGCGCCTGATCTATGAAGAGGCCGGCACCTCTCCTGCAGGAAATATGAAGGCTGGTGTATAATACACCAGTCTTCATAAATCTCCGCCATACTCCCTTTTCTTCATGCCTCAGTCTGGCACACTGCTGCATGTAATCCAGATCCACTGTCATATTCATCTGTAGTGTCCTCTTCTATCTGTCAAGTGACAAAAGATGGCTCAGGTTAAGACTAGAGATGAGCAAGTAGTATTTGATCGAGTAGTTATTCGATCGAATACTACGGTATTCGAAATACTCAAACTCAATCGAATACTACTAGCTGTTCGAAGTTAAGATTCGATGCAGAACCAGCGTTGATTGGCAGAATGCTATACATTGCCAATCAACGCTGGTTCTTCTCTTACCTTTAGAAGTCTTCTCCCTGCGCAGCGTCCCCGCGTCCTCTTCCGGCTCTGCAGTCACTCTGCTAGGCATCGGGCCTGGGCAAAGCCGACTGCGCATGTCCGCGCTACAAGAAAATGGCCGCTTACACTGTAAGCGGCCATTTTCTTGTAGCGTGGGCATGCGCAGTCGGCTCTGCCTAGGCCCGATGCCTAGCAGAGTGAATTCAAGGCCGGAAGAGGACACGGGGACGCTGCGCAGGGAGAAGAATCCAGGCCAACCCTCACTCATGGACTTGGCAAGTAGAATTTGATCGAATGTTGCGTACCCCTGAAACGAGCATTTCCCCCCATAGACTATAATGGGGTTCGAAACCCGTTCGAACAGTCGAACAGTGTGCGGCTGTTCAAATCGGATTTCGAACCTCGAACATTTTAGTGTTCGCTCATCTCTAGTTAAGACCTGTACAGATTCTAGAACAATTGTGACATCATGTGATGTCTGTGATGTCACGTGCTATATGGTGTCTACAATGCAGCAGAGATCCGCACCATAAAACCATCATGTACATTATCACCATTACCGATTAATAACTATAGCATAGCACAACATGTAAGAGCCATGATATATCACGATACACATTTAAAGGGACCCATATTTCTGTAATACCTATCACCAGGGCCGCCGATAGGCCAGTACTACTGCTACTGGCGTCAGGGGCCCGGCCAAATTTTAAAATGGGGGGGGGCCCGGGCCCCCTGGCGCCGGCAGCAGTCATTGTATGTCCTGTTTCAACTCAGATCTGCGTCCAGAGGACGCAGATCTGAGTTGAGCACATACATGGCTGAAGCGAGGAGCTGACACAGGTCAGCTCCTCGCTTCGCTGCTTCCGCCTGTCTCGCTGACACATATGCGGCTGAAGCGAGGAGCTGACCTGTGTCAGCTCCTCACTTCGCCGCTGCCGCCTCTCTCGGTGACACATATGCGGCTGAGCCGGAACCCGGCTCAGCCGCATATGTGTCAGCGAGAGAGCCGGCAGCGGCGAAGTGAGGAGCTGACACAGGTCAGCTCCTCGCTTCAGCCGCATACATGTCAGCGTCAGCAAGAGAGACACCCAGCGGCGAAGCGTGGAGCTGACCTGTGTCAGCTCCTTCCTTCAGCCGCATGTGTCAGCGAGAGAGACGCGCAGAGAGCGGCGAGGGAGCGGAGGAGAAGGTAAGTTTAATGTGGAGGTGGAACGTGAATCTGGGGGCAGATGAAAGAGAGGACGGAATGACACTGGGGCAGATGAAGGAGGGGACGGCATGACACTGTGGGGACATGAATCTGGGGGCAGATGAAAGAGAGGATGGAATGACACTGGGGCAGATGAAGGAGGGGACGGCATGACACTGTGGGGACATGAATCTGGGGGCAGAGATGGAGGGACATGAATCTGGGGGCAGAGATGGAGGGACATGAATCTGGGGGCAGAGATGGGGGACATGAATCTGGGGGCAGAGATGGAGGGGGGACATGAATCTGGGGGGACATGAATCTGGGGCAGAGATGGAGGGGACATGAAACGGGCAGAGATGTGGGGACATGAATCTAGGGGCAGAGATGGAAGGGGGACATGAAACTGGGGGCAGATGAAGGGTGTATATGAAACTGGGGGAGAGATAGAGGGGGGACATATAATTTACGAGTGACTGTAGGAGGATTATACTGTGTGCGGGCACATGAAAAATTAACAAGTGGGCGGAGTCAACACAAAAGTGGGCGGGGCTAAATTTGCTGCGGCGCGCTAAGCGCATCACACATTTTGTCCCTCTTTTAGTTCTTCAAAAGTTGGGAGGTATGGAGATGGGGGGACATGAATCTGTGGGCAGAAATGTGGGGACATGAATCTGGGGGCAGAGATGGAGGACACATGAATCTGGGGGCAGATGAAGGGTGTATATGAAGCTAGGGGAGAGACGGAGGGGGACATATAATTTACGGGTGACTGTAGGAGGATTATACAGTGTGCGGGCAAATGGAAAATTAATGAGTGGGCGGAGTCAACATAACAGTGGGTGGGGCTAAATTTCCCGCTGCGCGCAAAGCAAAAATGGCAGGGGGGGGGGGGGCCCAGACACTTAGGCTGTATGGGGCCCCAAAATTCCTGATGGCGGCCCTGCCTATCACCCACTGCTCTATGTAATATAGGAAATACAGGATGTCAGCAATAATTGTAAGTCCCCAGTCACCCCCTAATCCAACAGGAACAAGAGAGGCTGATGTCAGAGAACAATAGCATTTAGTAGTAGCATTTATCAGGTTTATGTTACAGGATGATGTGTTTTGTCCACAGTATGCAAAAAACTATGCAACTTTGTCATGTTATAACGTTGTCTCAAGATCATATGGATGCCTTAAGGGGGTCCCACCTGTGGCCCCTCTCTGTTAGCCAAAGCAAAGAGCTGTTGTAAAGAGCAGTTTATGCTTTGGAAGGTTTAGAGCAACCATGTATTATATAAGTCACCCATTAATTTGAAAGATGGCCATGTAAAATCTCATGTGTCCTGGCGAGGACGTAATTTTCTCCAGTGATAACAGATACTCGCTAGGGGTATGAGCTGCCAAACCTGTAACTAGAGATGAGCAAGTAGTGAAATATTCAATATTCGATATTCGTTTCGAGTAGACCCTCAATATTCAACTATTCGACCGAATAGCGAATCCCATTATAGTCTATGGGGAAAAAATGCTCGTTTCAGGGGAAACCACAATTCGACTAAGGAGAGTCACCAAGTCCACAACGACACCCCAGGAAATGATGCCAACACCTCTGGAATGCAACTGGGACAGCAGGGGAAGCATGCCTGGGTGCATCTAACATGCCCAAGTCCCAGGATTATCCCACTATCACAGCCTATCAACTAGACACTCCAAACTCAATATGGAAAGTGGAAAAATACTTGGAAACCTTCTTTCCTCTACAATATTATGGACAGAAACACAAATTTAAAGCTAAAGAAACATTAGCATGCACCACTTTAAATCACATTGCCCATGACAACCACAGATGGCATAGGCAATGGGAAATCGTACAGCCCCCACCCATAACTGTCATTGTTTATGTGTGTGTGATGTGGTGAGACCTCCAAAAATTACTTTTTTGGCCCTTCATGTGAGCCCTTCCAAATTAAGTTAGAGGCCCTTAAGCTGAGCTACCAGCAGAGATTGAGGCCCTTGAGGTGATTTCAGCCTTTTACCAGCAGAGTTTTAGGCCCTTTAAGTTAGTTCAGCCTTGCACCAGTGGAGTGTTAGGCCCTTTAAGTGAGTTGCGCCTTGCACCAGCAGAGTTTTTTGCCCTTTGGGTGAGCTGAACCTTTAACCAGCATAGTTTTTGGCCCTTTGGGTGAGTTGAGCCTTGTAGCAGCAGAATTTTATTTTTTGGCCCTTGGGGTGAGTAGAGCCTTGCACCAGCAGTGTTTTATTTTTTGGACCTTGAGGTGAGTAGAACCTTGCACCAACAGTGTTTTTGGCCCTTGGGATGAATTGAGCCTTTAACCAGCAGAGTTTTAGGCCCTTTGAGTGAATTGAGCCTCTAACCAGCAGAGTTTTAGTTTTTGGCCCTTGGGGTGAGCCCAAAAAAATTAATTTTCAGGCCCTTGGGGTGAGCCCTAAAACATTAATTTTCAGGCCCTTGGGCTGAGCCCTAAAAAAATATTTTTAAGGCCCTTAGGGTGAGCCCTAGAACATTAATGTTTTTTTTTAACTATTTATTTACGGTGAAGGTGGTGTTGGAGGAGGAGGAGGAACTTGTGCGCTGGCACAGACACATGGAACTGTGTCTCGTCAGTACTGTGGATGGGACATGCTGGTTGCGGGTCCACAATATCTGCTATCCACCCTAGCACCTAGCATAGGTTCCTGGTGCTTGGGCTTCGTCAGCGGGGTACCCTGCACCCTGCTTGATGTTGTGGCACTGCTGGCTGCCCCTCTCTAGTAGATAATTGGATCCGCAGTCAAGCTACTGCGGCCTGAATCCACAGCCAGATTTCCATGTCCATGTCCCCGTCCCCATGTGCTAATGACGAGAGGCACTACTGGCTGCCCCTCTCCAGTAGCTGGACTGTGGACTGGATCCCCAGCTGGATTTCCACGTCCCTGTCCAGTGTCGGACTGGGGTGTCCAGGGCCCACCAGTGGAATTATTTCTAGGGGCCCACCATCAGGATCCCTGCAAACCAGCGATACCAAGACAGGGCGGTTGAAGGTAATAACATATCAGGAGTCATGCTGCTCATCCGCCATACAATGTGCAACACTGCACTACCTAAACCTATTGCTACATACTGTATGGAAAGTGAACAGCGTGGCTCCTAGAAATGTTACCATTACCTATAGCCACGCTGTCCTGGAACAGCTGATCTGCAGAGGTCCTGGCTGTTGTGTCATCACAGATGTAATATTTATGGTCTATCCCAAGGACAGACCATCAATATTACAAAGATGGATAAACCCTTTAAAGATTTGTCCAGGAATTGGAGTGACCCATGTGCTGGGAGGGAGGTGTAAAATAAAAAATAAATAAAAAGCGCCTTCACCTGTTCCTGTTGTTCCGTTGTCTGCTGCCAGAGTCCATTCAGTCTCGCACCGGTGCACCCATGCTGGGAGTCCTGCACCTCATGGGACCACTGAAACCAATTAGATACAAGATTTCCAGAAATGAGACCTAACAGACACAGGCGGGGACAACGGAGTGCTGGGGACAAAAGCTCAATGAAAAACACTGTGGAAAAAATATATTGAGATTCACTGCAATTTTTTCCCACAATGTCTTTTTAGCTGCATCTCGCTGTTGCGCCTAATCCTTAAAGAAGACCTTTCACCATCTGGGGCACATGAGGTTTAATACACCGCTAGAAAGCCAACAGTGCACTGAATTCAGCACACTATTGGCTTTCACGTTCTGTGCCGGTACCGTAGATCTTCATCGTCAGAAGAGCATTCTGACAGTCAGTCAGGAATGCCCTTCCTCATGGTAGCGTCTATAGCGCTGTACTGTGAGAGGGGTCGTTGCGTTCCAGCGATGACGCTGAGCGCCTATAGCGCTCTCACAGGACAGCACTATAGGCGCTGCTGTGAGGAAGGGCGTTCCAGACTGACTGTCAGAAACGCCTTTCTGACAGTGAAGAGCTACGGTACCGGCACAGATAGCTCTTCACCGGGGGCACAGAATGGGAAAGCCAAAAGTGCGCTGAATTAATCGCACTGTCAGCTCTCTAGCAGTGTATTAAACCGCACCTGCCCCAGGAGGTGTGAGCTCCTTTTTAACATCTCAATATACTGTACATCACACTATAAGGATAAGGCCTAACACAGCATCCTGCAGCAAAAAAGTGCTGAGGGAAAACCCCCGGCGCCGACACATCAGTTTTTCCTGCAGCACTTTTTGCAGAAACTCCACAGAGGTTTCCTGCAAGGACTTTCTGCTTCCTTTATATCTATAGGGACACTGTCAGTGTTTCTGTAGGTATAAATGACATGCTGCGATTTCCAAAAACTGCAAGTTACCTACACACTCATAGATATACATATTAAAGGGGATATCCAGGCTTAATTATTTTTATGGCGTATCCTCAGGGTAGGCCATAAATACCTGATCAGTAGGGGGCTGATACGTGGCCCCATCAGCTGTACGGAACCACTTCTGGCGCTCCTTTTGTACACAATACGTCCCTTGATGCTACCCTGACGTATCTTTGGCAGGTTCAGTGTATATACTCTGTTCCTGCAATGTAGCTCTGAAAAGAGTTGTTGAATTTTCCTGCCTAGCAGTGGCTAAACTCTATCTCACCCTCAGCACAACGTCTCTCCCTATCTCACCAAAACGCATCTGACACAAATATGGCTGACACTATTCTTATAAATACGAGGTCACCTGATTTAGCCAGCCAATTACTTTTTCCTTTTTTTTTTTATGCCTATGTTTTCCTGCTTCCTGTGCCACCTTCCCTTCACAGTTATTGGTGCAAAAAAAGCGCCAGGGAAGGTGGGAGGGCATACGAACTTTTACTACGTTTACCGTGTGGTATTCAATCGGAATCGAATATGTCGAATACCCTAATATTTGTTTGAATACCTACTCGATCGAACGGTATTTGCTCATCTCTACCTGTAACCAACATTTACCGCCAGTGAAACCTCAATTACAGTATATGGCATGTTTTGTGCTGTTGAGGGGCAAAAACACAGCGCCCATAGGTTCATATTGTCCATAAAATAAAGTTGAGGAAACATTTGTTAGAAATGTCTTTTCTATAATGAATTGTTCTGATAAACAGAGCAAGAAATACATTACACAGGACATCTTATTGAGGTGTTTGAGAAGTTAATGGTCAGGCCTAAACTTAATCACCTCTCCATATCGGCTATATGTTAAGTGAACTAGGCCTTAGCACAGAGTGAAGAGCTACATACATGGACATACTGTACTGTCCTCATCAAGATGATAAACTCAAATGGCACAAGATGGCTGAGGTTAGAACTGTAGACATTCTGCACCTATTGTGATGTCACGTGTTGTCTATGATGTCATGTGTCATGTGGTGTCTACAATACAGCAGAGATCCACATTATAAAATCACCATGTACTCTCTCACCCCCCACCCCCCTCTCTCTCTCTCTCTATCTCCACTATATAATTACATTTAGATATTTTATGACACTCGTTCTTAGATACAAAAAAATGATCACCTATACAAACGTATTTTCCAATACTAGCTTGTTGCCATTGTATTTGATTGTTTCTATTCTAGGATTCTGTCAGTATTCTGTTGCCTGGCCCTTGCCCTTGATTGTTTCTGTCCTGTCAATGACTTTTTATTGTTTTTTTGTTTTTTTTGTCTTCTGTGATAAGATATCAGCCTCAGCAGTTTAACCAATTGCAGATGTTTGGGTTAATTTTGTTACATCTGTACATCTATATTCTGCACAGTACTTTTATAGTCCTGTATACTCTGTGTAATTCTCAGTATCTCCTTTTATTCCACATATATGGACAATGCACAGTACACACAAATATATATACTGTATATATATAGTCAGGGACTGGGGTTGCTAGGTGGGGTGGCATAGACACACAAGTCCAGTTTCTTTAGTCCAAAACAAAGGTAGAGTTTATTTTCACTCAAAAAGGTAGTGCAGCAACAAAAGGAAACAATACAAAAATAAATATCTGCCCGGCTGGGCTCTAACTAAACATAGCGTAGGTTACCTGACCTAGAATAACAGGAATCAAAAGCCACTATATTGACATAAATAAGGCACAAACCAGATCTACTTTCCAGTTCTTATCAGTGAAATTAGAGACTTAAACTAGCAAACTCTGCATTTTCACTTTTCCATTCATCTGGGGATCTATAGGGGAGTTTCCATTCAAGTACACCTTCTGTATCGACATTCTGCCCATATGTGAGCACAGCCACCAATCAGTAGCTGAGTGGTTTTGCTACATTGGAAATGAATATCACAGCTCAGTCACTGATTGGCCGCATCACTGCAAGCCAAAGGTCAGGAACACTGGGGACCGGAATGAAAACTCTCAGCTGGATCCTTGGCCAAATGGAGAGTATTTCGAATTAATTCTTTTAAGCCTCTACAGGGGTTAAGAACATGAACAACACTGATCTCCCTTATTCATGGGATAGAAAATCCCACTTGATTTCTCAGGTAAGGGGTTTCCACTAGTGAGACCATCACTGATCAAATATAGGGGTCTTTTGATTAACCTGTTTGATGAAGTGCAGATCCTGCTTGTCCCCTTTCACTCATTTCAGCTATATGAGACGGCCAATGGAAGCTGAGTGCTCTACTTGGCTTTCTTTGGCATTTATAGAGTTGAAGGTGATAGACATAGGGTCCCTAAGGGCTTCATCATTCAGATCCCACCAGCCATCAGACACTTATCCCTTTGATGCCAGAAATGGCTTAAACTTTAGGGGTAATTGGGTATATAGATAGGGATTGTCCTAAATTTGATACATATTTTTTCTTCCATGATCAGAGCAGATTATGTGACAGTCACCTCTCTAAATGTTTAACAACTATATGAAGAGAATTACTGGACAGCTTGTTCTTTTCAGCATACTTGTCTTGAATGGTTAAGTCGGTGCTATGCATGCACAGTATGTTTGGAATTTATGAAGTATGACAGAGAAAAAATTACCCATGAAAAATTACCATAGTGTGGATACATATAATGCAAGGAACACATAGAGAGTGGTATTTTTCTTAATGGTGGACATATTTATCATCATTATGGCTTGAACCCTAACCTCACTAGAGCTACTGACTGGAAATGGGGAGATAATGTCTCCTGTTAATATGAAACTCTCTCTTACTCTGACTGAGCTTTATCACAGACACATTTAGCAATTACAGTACTACACAATTACTCTTATTTTCTGATGTTACAAAGGTCTCCTTGGCTGTAGTAAATGGTGAGACAGAAGCATTTTACATTAGAGTGGCTAAAATATCACTTTTCATATCTGTGAGTCAAATCACCTACTGATGGAAATACACGAGTTTAGGGCGAAGTCCAGAATTTATTACACTGGAGATATGTCAGAATGTTAGTAATGCCAAATGGATTTACCCAACCACGTGACAAAGTTTTCTTGAATCGCAGGTGTATATATATATATATATATATATATATATATATATTCTTTGAGTAAAACACCAAGCCAGACGAAAGGGACAGAGAAGTATCTGGCATTATGTAATGCCTGCATAACACATCTGCTTTATATAAGTGAACTGTTTGGAAAGTGATCATACATTGAAGAATATCAGCAACTATACTCCGTTATTGATTTATCCGTAAAACGCACTGTCCAACAGTGTTTGGATTAGATCCTGTAACCACTAAAGCTAGGACTTGACAGTATTTGGATGGGAGTCATGTGTAGCATTGTCATCACATTAAATACTATGTCTTATTCAAGAAACTAAGTCTTTGAAGACATTATATAGCAGGCTGTGACTTACATTCCTTCTATCCTAACCTGCAGCAAAACCATTGGCTAATACATGCAGCAGACTCGGTGGAAGGTATTATTTATTTCTGTCTACACAATAAATCACGTTTTACAATGTTTGTAGCTTTCCGGGACATCATTCATGTAACAATGAAGGCCTCTTCTTTCTGTACCTGGTGCTCTCCAGGTTAATGTATCAGTTTGTGTATTCTGGAAAATACTTATTAGATTAAAACAATATAGTTGAAGGTATTTGGATTGTATAGGTGTATTAGAACTTTCATTCCAAAGCCAGTAATATATGCCTTGTCCCCTTTTTTCAGCTACTATGTAACAGTATATATTCTATATCACACTAGCTTTCGAAACAGAGCTGCAATTCACCCACAAGAGCATTACCTATATTCCCACTGGGACAAATTTTATGCTGGCACTATCACTGAGTTGTCTCAGCCCACTTCTCTGGCAAGGATCCTCCTGCAGTTTGGTGGATTTGTGGCGTATTTATCACCCTACTGATAAACGATACTCATGTATCATCTATCCCACTGTTACCTCTCCAGAATTGATCTCGCTTTAGGCTCTGAGTCAGGTAACCTCCTGCAGATGTTCAAGAAACTATCTAGCTAGGAGCTTATCTAATAATTTTAGGAGCGCAATTAAATTTGGGTCCAAATATTCCCCTAGGGGGTCGGTTGTGGTGGTTGAACCATTTCTGGTTGAGACAGGTAGTTCACTGAGTACTGTCTGCTGTGTGTAAACAGGGGGAGGTGAGAGCAGGGAGGTTGGTGCTGCTACAGATGATGATGACTCATCAGTCTCCCTGCTCTCACCTTCCCCTGTTCACACACAGCAGACAGAGCTCAGTGAACTTCCAGTGCTCCGTGCTAGCTAATTAGCATATCAATAAAAGCAGACTAATTCATAAATGGCTGAGAGGATTACTAAACAAAAGGTATGTCTAGAATAGCCTATCTAAAGGCTATGCAAATATATGCTTAGTTAGAAATCACTAGAGCCAATGATAGAATCCCTTTAAATATCTTGGAATTAGGGTCACCATTTGTTCTGCTGATATTTGGCTTAACGTACTCCCCTTGATGGATTGCTCCTTACCTTTATGATGCTGGAAACTGGAGATGGATCACATACTCAACATGGATGTCCAACTCTGCATTTGTTGTACAAAGTGTGGGACAGGGATAAATCTTTGTTGGATGTGGAGGGTCTCACAAGGCTTACTCCCAGATGGCAAAGCCCTCAGCAAAATATAGACTAAGGTTCCAAGCATACAAGGCAAACATATTCATAGGACACCATTTATTTACGTGCAGAGCTGACAAGTAAATAGGAGTATTTAAATGGATTGTGCGGGATAAACCGATCTTTCTATTCTAAGCAACCCCCCCATCCAGCCTACCTTCTAAATTACTTACTGTATCAAAAAGCTATATTTACTCTGATTTTCAGGGCTGTCATGTGACCACCCCAGGCACTCTTTCCAAGGTGCCAGCCACCCAGAACCAATGAAGTGTCCAGAAGGTCCTGCTCCGAAGACAGGTAAGTATGATGGGGTGTGAGGGGGTTTGAGTTAGTTAAGAAGGGCTAGTAGTAGGTAGGCTAGCTAGGGAAACAAGGAGGGGTTTGAGTGAGAAAGGGAGGGGGAGAAGGAGGGAGGGAGGGGGAGAAGGAGGGAGGGGGAGGGAGTCAGCTCTGAGTGAAGCGCAAGACATCGTGGTAATTGTAGGAAAAAAGAACACAAAGCTACCCATGTAAACAAATGCAGATGCCAGGAGCTCACAGAGAAACCCAGAAATCTCTTAAAACACTGCTAAAGGTATTTGTTTGAACTTATTAACCTATTAATAGCACTAACCAACCTTTTTTAAATACCAATTTTTTTTGCCCAGAAAACCCCTTAAACTTTATATAGTACATTATTTTTGAACCTTTATATTTTCCAAAGAGCGGATACATATAAAGTATAATTGGCATACTTGGTATTCTTTATATTAAACGTATAAAATAATTCACTAAAATACACACAGTGCACATAATACTTAATGAATACTGGGTGTGAACAAAGGACACAACAGCAGGGGGAGCAGAAGGTGCAGGATTCTTAAAAAAGTCTCCAGATTACAAGTATTACGTTTAAAACTATTTAGATGTTTTTTATAGGAGTTAAATATAACAAAAGGAAAATGGAAGACAATCTTTAACTGTAAGCGTTGCAATGTTCTGACTATAGTGAAATACACTAATAGATTAGAAAAATTCATTAAATGGGAATTACCTAGTAATGATCACAAGTATAAACAAGAGGGATAAAAACGCAGAGCGGTGACATGAGATTCCACTACTTTACAGCATTATTATAAGGGACCTTATAGCAGCGTCGCACCTCCCATGAGGCGACCTGAAGCGACCGCTTCAGGCGGCGCTATGCCGGGCCCCCGGGGGGGCGGCATTTTTGCTGACCTAAGACAGTCCAGGACAAGCTGTCCTGGACTGGCTTAGCGTCATCGTCTCGGCAGCCCAACACGGGAAGCGAGCGGTGGATTGGGGAGGCCCTGTGGACGCAGC
Source organism: Leptodactylus fuscus (assembly GCF_031893055.1). Classification (NCBI taxonomy): domain Eukaryota; kingdom Metazoa; phylum Chordata; class Amphibia; order Anura; family Leptodactylidae; genus Leptodactylus; species Leptodactylus fuscus. Next base: position 124,776,749 of record NC_134267.1, on the reverse strand, counting down.
GCTGCTCCACCGGCCTCCCCTCACGCTCAGGCAGAAAGCAGGTCCTCTCCCTGCCTGCTCTCTGCCTGCTAACGCCACCCCGTACGCTCCGCCCCGCCCCTCCGCTCCGGGGGGTGGGGGGTGGGGGAGGCGGCTTTATGTCGTACGGCGGCATAAAAGCTAGGTTCACCCCTGCCCTATGGTACAGGATGACATCTGACAGAAAAACATTAACTTTCACTATATTTCATGCTCATATCTAAACACTCACATAGGGGGCTAATAATACATGGAAATAAGGTGATTGTTCATGAAAATGGCATTGGAGAAAATTTGCAAATAATGTGGTTTGTGTTAGCACTCTACAAGGCCCAAATAATACCGCCATACAGTGACCTCTACTCTTATTACTAAATAGTAACTAAATATTATTTTTGTCTTAGTGAATAAAACATACTATGAAAATACCACCTAGAAAATCAAACACATCTCAGCATTATACCACACAGTTATTACATAAAATCCCTACCCAGAGACAGCTACAGAGCTGGGCGATAACTTTCCTGATGGATGGGGAGAGACAGGTAAAGCTAACTCAACTGAACACAAGAATTTTTCACACCATAAACTATAAGGCAGATTTATTATGCCTTGTATGCCAGTTTTGGGTGTGTGGGCAGGGGTGGGGTCACCAGCTCCCTGCCAGCTTTACCATCATTACCCCAGAAATGCTCCAAGTTTCCAAACCTCACAACATTTTTCGCGCTGCTATGGCTATTAAATGTACAGACTTGCAGCTCAGGTTATATAGGGCAGCATAATAAAAGGGTTGACTAAGATTACAAAATTGGCCCAAAGGTGAAATAGCATACAATAAAAAAATGGCTCATTGGTTAGAGTACCTGTTAAATCACCCACTATTTCCGTGTAACCGCTCCAAGCAGGTCTTGGCTTACTTGACTGTCAATGATATTCCCATCTAGCCTGACTATGAAGCATATCACTGGCCTCAGTGATTTTTGTGCTGTACACAGTCGTAGTCAGTGAATGCATACAGTAGTCATATTGGTAGGTGGAGACCTGCTGCAAAATGCCTGTAGCACTGGAGATAGAACAGCAGAGGGATTTAACATGTAAGTAAGGAGACTATTTTTAATCCATATAATTTCACACCACTTTAGACTGCCACATAGGAAGTAATTGTAGTAGTGTTGACTATGTTCACATCTTTAGCATTCTGTCCATTGTTCTGGTCTGTCAGAGGATGAGAACAATGGACAGGTTGACCACTAACAGAAGATATTGTGTGATTTTAGGCCCACACTTATGGAGACACCAATGCAGATAAATTTAGCCTTAGATCCCTTGAACTTGTCAGCAACTAACTGCAATCTACAGCACAGTAACAACAGAATGGACAGAATTTCTACAATGGTCACCCACATGCAGCAAATGAAGCCTGCTGCAGCTCTGTATTCTTCCCTTTGATAAAACTAAAGTTGGATCCAAAATGGCCGAGTTCAAAATGGCTGCCATGGTCACCACTCATCTTGAAAATGTTCCCCCCTCCCCAGCGCCGCACCTCCCATGAGGCGACCTGAAGCGACCGCTTCAGGTGGTGCTATGTCAGGGCCCCAGGGAGGGCGGCATTTTTCCTTACCTAAACCAGTCCAGGACAAGCTGTCCTGTCGTTCGCCTCGGGCGGTGAAAGGGGCAGGTTCACCCCTGCCCCTCCCATATGCTAATGTGCTTCAAAAAGTAAGTTGATATCAACCATTCCCATTTTATTTAGGTGTATCCATATAAAAGGCCCACCCCACATTTTAGGGAAAGGGGTGATTTAGAACTTTTATTTTTTATTTATTTTTTCATAATTCATAAAGCGTTCGGCTGTCATAGCAACAGGTCGGCTCCTGCGATCTCACTGCACAGGAGCCAGCCTGCAACAAAAAAGGTAGCCACCGGCCCCATGGTCAGATTTAATATGTTTGAGGGAGCCAGCGCGGTATTAGACAAAGTGGGGCCCTGGGCAAAACTAAAAGTGGGGCCCCCATATCCTGACATACCAACACCATCATATTCAGTAATTTCAGAAGTCAGGGCTACACTTCCAGCGGCATTGTAATAGTCTCAAAAGATCAGGAATACAAAAAAAAAAAGTAAAGCTATATATACTGTAGTTGTGAAACTGCTATGGGTGCACCGCTATACTGGGGAGAATTATTACCACTATACAGACAATCACCAAACAACACACATCATGTATAGACCAACAACACCTCTATACAGGGACCAGATAGTACACGACCTCCACACTGTGACTACCGCCATTACATTGTACTGTATAGTGGATCAAAGACAATAGTTGAGCACTACACAGACTTCTAACCTAATAAACATCACATCAATTACAGGGTTTTCTTGCCCCAAATTGATTCTTTTATACTGATAACTAGAGATAACCAAACGGCATTCGATAGAATTGGTATTCGATCGAATATCAGGCTGTTCGAAATATTCGATTCCAATCAAATACCACGCAGCAAACGCACTAAAAATCTGATTCCCTCCCACCTTCCCTGGCGCTTTTTTTGCACCAATAACTGCACAGGGGAGGTGGGACAGGAACTACGACAATGTAGGCATTGAAAATAATCGGAAAAAGTAATTGGCTGGCTAAATCAGGTGACCTCCACTTTATACGAATAGTGGATTTTAGATTCGGTTCATATGAGACTGTGAACTATGTGACGTGAGACAGGGATAGATGTACAGGCAGGGTTAGCTAGGAAGTAGCTTTTTTTTAGGTAGGAAAGTTACTCAAACAGCTCTTTGGGGCTCTATCTCGTGGCAGCCCATTATATGCTAGTCGGGATTCCTGTCAGCTTGTGTTATGCGGGAGCTGACTTTTTCTCATAGGAATGCATTGACCAGCGTTGATTGGCTGAATGCCATACAGTGTACAGCATTCGGCCAATCAACGCTGGTTCTGCCGGAGGAGGCGGAGTCTAAGATCGGTCCACAGCAGTCTCCATTGTGGTCCGATCTCAGATGTAGCAGAGTTTGACACAGCACTCACTGCTACATCTCAGGTATAGCAGAGTTGACACAGCGTTGAGCGCACAGCACTGCTACATCTCAGGTATAGCAGAGTTGACACAGCGCTGCTACATCTGCTACAGCACTGCTACATCTCAGATGTAGCAGCATTGAACACACAGCACTGCTACATCTCAGGTATAGCAGAGCTGAGCGGGAGCTAACTTTTTCCCATAGGAATGTATTGACCAGCATTGATTGGCCGAATGCCATACAGTGTACAGTATTCGGCCAATCAACGCTGGTTCTGCCGGAGGCTCGTCTGTGAGGAGGCGGAGTCTAAGATCGATCCAAAGCAGTCTCCATTGTTGTCTGATTTCAGATGTAGCAGTGTTGAGTGCACAGCTCTGCTACACCTGAGATGTAGCAGAGCTGTTAAACGGAACCCATTGGACTTAATGGGATTCTGTTTTGCAGCGCTGATTCTTACGCGTGACTCCATATGAATGCCCCCAAATAGTAGTCCCTTCTTTTATATATAGCTCCCCTATTAATATTCCCCACCCGCCTTACTATTAATAGTTCCCTGTAATAAATAATAGTTCCACCAGCCTTACTAATATATTAATAATAGTTCCTCCAAAAAAAGAAAAAAATTATATATATATATATATATATATATATATATATATATATATATATTAATAATAGATTCTCCTTATAAATGTAAATGCAATATATAATATAAATAAGATATTACACAAGCAGACACACGTAAGTTGGAACTATTTATAGGGAGTAACTATTAATAAGGCTGGGGGAACTATTAGTAATAAGGGGGGCTAATAGTTCCCCCAGCTTTATTAGTACTATATCCTCCTAATTATTAATAATAGTTCCACTGTCTTCTTATATATCTGTATATATAAATTCCCACCCCCTCCCAGATTTATTATGGTTTCTTTTTTTTTTTTTTTTTTTACAAACTTCCCCCTAAACTTATTAATCGTAGTCTTTACACACACACACACACACACACACACACACACACACACACACACACACACACACACACACACACACACACACACACACACACAAGCTATTTATAATAACTATTAATAATAAGTCTAGGGGGTCAATTATATAAGTGAGGTATGTATATACTATCTCCCCCTCCCCATCATTATATAAAAACTCCCCTAGGGATATTAACAATAGTGGTTGATTCAGCCATTTTTTTTTTTTTGGTATAGCATGCTCGGGGTGCAGTATATCAATCAAGGACAGAAACAGACTTGAGAGGTTGATCAGAAGGGCCAGCTCTGTGCTGGGGAGCCCCCTGGACCCAGTACAGGTGGTGGGTGACAGAAGGATACTGTTCGTGGTGAGCTCCATGCGGGAGAACAAATCCCACCCCATGTATGAGACCTTGATGGTACTTGGATGCACTGTCTGCTTCACCCCAAGTGTGAGAAGGAGCGCTATCAGAATTTCTTCCTCCCAACCGCAATCAAGCTACATAATCTACATCAGACCAAGCGAAGATCACTCCGGACAGAGAACTAAATGATCCTGAAGTCTTCCTTCTTTCTCTCTTCTCCTCCTTAGCTGCTATGGACTCCTAGTATATATCCTGTTCTCAGCATATGTGTGTCTACTTCCGTAATATACTACTGTGTATTATCCTGTAGCTGTATTACTATGCTGCTGTAACATACTAAAATTTTCCCACTGTGGGACTATTAAAGGATTGTCTTATCTTATCTTAAATGCTGCTGTTTCACTGCAGTGGAAATACAGCAGAAAAAAATGCAGTGTTTTACGGTGACTGCAAAGTGGTTGAAAAATATGCGCAGCGGACACGTTAATTCAGCATGTCAATTATACCTACAGAAACACCGGCAGTTTCCCAATACGTATAATTGAAGCAGAAAGTCTGCAGAGGAAACATCTGTGGATTTTCTGTGAAAAGCGCTGTGGGAAAAAAACACAATACGTGCCACCATGGTTTTTCTCAAAACACTTTTTTGCTGTGTCCCGCTATGTGGGACCTTAGCCCATAACATATTTTTCAAGGGACCAGTTCAGTTCTGAAGGAGTCTTGAAAGGCCTCTCTAATAGAAACCCCCATAAATCAAACTATTCTCAAAACTGCACCCCTGAAAGAATTCAAAACAACATTAAGGCTAAGGACCCACGTTGCGGAAACGCAGCTTTTTTTTGTTGTTTTTTTTGAGCCAAAGCCAAGAATGGGAAATATCTAGGAAGCTCTTATACTTCTCCCTTCTGCTCAATCCACTCATAGCTTTGGCTCAAAGAACTGTGACAAAATCTGAAACAAAAAAAACTGCGTTTCCGCCACATGGGCTCTTATCCTTAGGAAGTTTCTTAATCTTTTAAGCATTTCACAGCATTTGAAACAAAATGGGGGTCAAATTCACACTTTTCAGGGGCCACACGGTGGCTCAGTGGTTAGCACTGCAGCCTTGCAGCGCTGGAGTCCTGGTGTTCAAATCCCGCCAAGGGCAGAAAACCATCTGCAAGGAGTTTGTATGTTCTCCCCGTATTTGCATGGATTTCCATCCCATATTCCAAAGACATGCTGATAGGGAAAAATGTGCATTGTGAGCTCTATGTGGGGCTCACAATCTACATAAAAAAAAAATTTTTACACTTTTCATTTTTTGTTACTAATAAATTCATTTAGCCCGGGAATTTACACATTCACAAGGAGTTAAAGGAGAAAATACATTCCACAATCTGTTATGTAATATCTCCAAAGCATGAAGTTACCCTACATGAGGATGTAAACTGATGTATGGACACACAATAGGGGAAAGAATGGAATGAGCACTATTGGGGTTTTGGAGGGCAATTTTGCTAGAGTCTGTTTCAGGCACCATGTTACATTTACAGAGCCCCTGAGGTACCAGAACAGTTGACCTCCCCCCCTTCCCCAAAGTGACCCCATTTTGGAAACTAGACCCCTGATGGGATTTAACAATGAGTATAGGGACCTTCAATGACCTTCAATGCATTACACATCCCTAAATCTGAAAATGCAGAAAATATTAAAATATAAATGTTTGTCCCATATGCTAAATGCCGTAGCAGGAAAAAAAGAGGTGGCATTTTGTTGTATAAATTACTGGACATACCAATTTGTATGGGCCATCATAAAATCTAGAAATTGAGAAAAATTCCTTGAAAAAGTTAATTTCTCTAAAGCCTTCAGTCTCAATTTGGATTCTTGACTTTCCCACAAAGTCAGGAAGCTGAGATTCATAATTTTCAGGAGTTGGGGTCCACATTGGTTCTGGACTTTTAGGAGTTGCCTCAGCAATTTTTCTGGGGTGCCTCCTTTGAGGTTGCTCATCACTGGATGACGAGGAGGAAGAGGAAAAATAGAGGAATGGGTAATTTTTCTGTTCTCCTTCGCTGGAAAAAGTCCTGCTTGCACAATTTTCAGCATGTTTTGGTATTAGGATGAATGCAGATGGACACCAGGTGGATGGGAGCCCATTCTGCATCTTTCATTTCATTTCCATTGTTCTCATCCTCTGCCGGATGAGAGCAACAAACATTAAATAACAGTAGTGTGAACCTACCTTTAGTCAGCAATTTAATTCTATTACTGCTTATCATTTGCTAAAAAAAATATATATTGTGATATTTTTTCATGTATTATTTTAAAATTGATCAGAAAACAGTTTACACAATACAAGAAGTAAATAAAATATTTTTTTGATCTGTGCCTACATAGTGTGATTGCAAGTTGATGCCGCATATTGTTTTATGGAGATAGATAAGGACAGGATATTTACTTTAGTGTCACACAAAAGCTGCGTAAATATAATATGCCTTGGGCTACTTGACCTTCCATAATATATGGTTTCAATTCCGGGAAATTTGGTTCCACATCATATGCTATCCAGTATGTAACATTTGCCTCTAGGTTACCAGCTCTATCTCAAATTTGTCATGCTGTTGCTGAGCTTTGACAGATTTCCACTTACATTTTCATGAGCATAGTTTAGATTTGAAAACACTTATCTAACCTCTTTCCAGTCTGCTTCCCTTCCTGATGTCTACCTTCCACTGGACAGCTGTATTTACTTAGAACTGTTATGGCTTTGGTTTGTGACATGCTGTCATTTTATTATCATACTAAGTCGTATGCATAAATTATTGCATTTTAAAAACATGAAGGCAATTAATTTTTCTTTGATGTTGAAATTTGTATATTTTTAATGTGCCAATTTACCTCCTGCATATGGCCACCACCTGTCTCCTTTGTATTCATAAATTTTGGATTTGAGATGTCCTATACATGTTTTTGTCCATTTACTGTAAAGCAAGCGAAAAGTCTTAAAAACAGAAACATATGTGACAATTTGTGTTGGTAATCCAATTATTAATGGATATAGTATATTTTACAGTTGTCTAGAGAAATCCAAACATAGTATTTTTAATCATAACTTGGAGATACTAAGCTCAATGCAAAATCAGCAATGGGGCCCACCAACTACTATGTACTATGTATAATACTGATGTCTTATTTGACTAATGGGCCTTAGGGTCCTTCTGGTCCCAGGTTATGAATGTGACAGCTACTGCTGCACCACAAGAAAAATTGCCACTTATACAGTAAGTAAGCCGCCATTTGCTTGTGGCCAGTGGGCATGCGCAAGCAGCTCTGCCCATGGCCTAGAAGTTTCAACCCAGCTTTGGAAGAAGACGCGCAGAGAGGCCGTTCCTGAAGAACATGGAGGCGGCACTGGAGATTTCTCTCGCAGCATTGGGGACGCCCCCAGTGCTGTTTGAGCGCTGGGGCCCGCCCCCAGTGCTGTGAGAGAATTAATTTGCATAAAGACGAAAACCGTGATTTCTACCGAAAAGCGGCGCGGAGAAGACATCTAAAGGTAGGAGAAGAATAGCCTTTCGTAAGACTATTCCTACATGTGAACAACAAAAATGTGATTTTAATGGTAGAATCCCTTTAATTTAACCCCTTCCCGACTGAGAATTTTTTGATTTTTGTTTTTAATTCCCCACCTTCCGAACCACTTACCTTTTTTGTTTTTCTATTCAAAGAGCCATATGACATATTAATGTTTGTGGGAAAAATTAGTGCTATGCACATTTAGTGTTCTGTACAATGTACTGGGAAGCTGGAAACAATTCAGAATGGGGGGGGGGAGAGTTAGAGAAAAATTTTATTTTTGTGTGACTTTCTTACGGGTTTTGTTTTTACAGTTTTTACTCTACAGACAAAATGGCATGACACCTGTATTCTTTGGGTTGGTACGATTCCGGGGATACCAAATTTATAGTTTTGTTTACATTTTAACCCTTCAAAAAATTCAAATCCACATTCTGACATCTGTAACATTTTTAGTGTGTGTATGGAGATTCATATTGCTTTTTTGGTGCTGATGAAATACCATGGCAGATGGATGCTACGCATGGATACTACACCATATGGTCTGCATACTACATACTTTCATCACATCAATGATTCTTTGTTTAATGGTTTGATGTAGAAATCAGATCTGTGATCACAGTAGTGGCAGGAGCAGGACTGTGTGGTACATGTCTGTTCCTTAATATGATCTTGTGGGAACACTGACAGCATTTGAGATCACTACGTACATTGTGACGCACGATCCCGAGTATCTTATCATGACATACATTTTCATCATCTTAAGAAAACTAGATGTTTAAAATGTCTGCTATATTAGGTTTAGGTTTTAGATTTAGGGCATGTTCACACATTGGAATTGGACTCCAAATCAGCAGCAGAATAATAATTTGATTAGAAAACAATGGCAGGCAGAGATCATTGCGACGTGGAAAATATAAGTGTCCTGCTCGATTTTGCCATGGATGCCGGAGCTGATTTCACCGCAGGATCCCAAACTCTAGACTCATTGCTGTTTAAGCCCATTTTCCTGGGCCTAGTCAGTGGCGGCAATGGCGCCAATGCTCTCCATCAACATTCCATCATAGGAAGCCAGAAAATCAAGAGGGATCCGTTTTGAGTTCCTCTTAATTTTTCTCTGTGTGAACGGCTCCTTAGTGCAAACTTATATTCCTTTCCAGCTTGTGACCTAGGGCTTTTTAACATGTTTTTGAAGGCAGTACTTTCTTTACTAAACCATGGATATGTTTCGGAAGTAGCAGCTTTAGAGACTACATTTTTTTTTTTTTTTTTTTTTTTTTTTTTTAGTTTTTAGCTTTTTGTTGTGTATTTAATTCTACTCACTGCATAATACTGTGTCAAGTTATTTTATTCAATACAATATTCACCCCTAATGCCAATTGATGAATGACGTATTTAGTCCTTAGAGAAGTCCTGCCATTGTTATCATAATTCCTCAGACCAATAGTTAAGCATTAACACAATAGTACAATTCCAGATAAAGGAGTTGCCAACTTCCTTATTCTTAAATTCTAATCAAACATCTCAGAATGATGTATATTTTAGCAGATTTTAGATAAACATTGAGTTAAAACTGTAAGCTTAACTACAGAAACATTTTTCTCTTTGGCCTTTGTAAAAATAAAAAAAATCTGTTTTAATAAGGAAATATGTCCTTCTACTTACAATGTTGCACATGAGTAATTTTTGCAGTGACGTATTTCAATGGCAATAAAAATTCCACAGCTGCACTAGAGAAAAAAAAATAGTTTCAGAAATTTCTTTCTTCTTTAACGTGCAAACAGTCATCATTTGTCCACTTACATATGATTATTGCCATCATCACTGCTGCCTGAAGTACTGCGATCCATGCGTGTTTATAGAATCAAATATGCACAGTACCAGGGGCGTAACTTGAGGGGTTGCAGAGGGTGCAGTCGCACTGGGGCCCAGGAGCTGTAGGGGCCCATTAGCACTAGCATCAGTATTGAGACTGCAGCTTCCATTTGGCCCATAAACCAAGGAGACCACAGATTACCCGAACCATACTAAGGGTGATTAAACTCCTTAGCACCCATAACCATCACTATCAAGAATTCACTATAGGGATGAGATAGGGGGCCCTGGACAAAAGATTGCATTGCGATCCACAAGACTTTAGGTTTTTACCACTGCACAATACACATATGCACCAAATATGACAAAAATATTCATTTGACTGAGCGCAGACTTTTGAAATGGAAATTTCTCACCGTAATATTTTGATGGCATATTGATAAGTTAGGACTTAAAACATTGATCACCAGCAAATTGAGATGATTAAATTTTTTGCATATTGAGAGAAAAATTTAGTGTTAGTCCTGTTGGGGAAAAGCATACCCTACTCATCTTTGGCACTATAGTATTTTTTTCCTATACCTTTCAATTATTTATCTGAATTACAAACGTCTTATCCTGTATCTTGGTGTACCATTTATTGAAATTGGAGTCCTTAACAAAATTCAAGCAAAGTTAAAGGGGTTGGCCACTTTCAGAACAATATTGAAAGACAAATGTTATTGTTTGTGTAATAAAAAGTTATACAATTTTTCGATATGCTTGACAAAAGTATAGACTGATTTTTGTCTGGTAGGAGTAAACAGAATGAATGAAGGCAAGCAGTTATGTAGAAAATTGTGAGGAAATTATTGAGAAATGATACTTGAAAATTGTACAACTATTTATTACACAATAACATTTGTTTTGCAATATTGGTCTGAAAGTGGCCAACCCCTTTTATGGTAGACACTAGAGATGAACGAGTACTGTTCGGATCAGCTGATCCAAACAGCATTCTCGCATAGAAATTAATGGACGTAGCCGGCACATGGGGGGGTTAAGCGGCCGGCCGCCGTCAAAGCAGAAGTACCAGGTGCATCCATTCATTTCTATGGAGTGTGCTGTTCGGATCGGCTGATCCGAACAGTACTTGCTCATCTCTAGTAGACACATTTGTAGTCTTTATCACACAGAGTCTTTATCTATGCAGACATAGCCAACCTTAGGGAGTGCTGCTTGTAACATTGTGCACATGAGCCGCTCTTGTATCATATTGGAGGCCATGTAGGCCATAATTGCCACATACTAATGTCTGTATACGTCTGTATGATTAAAGAGATCAGTGCAGTAAGAGAGAAGAGGAAGACAAAGCTAAACTTCCATAGACTGAGATTGACTATGTTCAGCTTCCTGCTTTCTAAAGAAGAAACACATTAGCCATCAAGTACGCCACCTAGGCGACTATTTCCATTGACTTGTTTACCACCTAACACTAAGGATATTGACTCTAACAACGCAAAGTACCAGTAAAGGACACAAGGTATAATTATTTTAGAATTTAGAATACAATACATAATAATTAAATTATTGTATCTAAATGAATGTAACCATTTGAATATCAAAATGACACAATGACACAATATTATGTTGACTTTTTGCTGCATATATTAGGTAAATAAGTTATATAACTCTCGCAAACAATATTGTTTATGGTAAAGCCAACCTAAAATTATTAATATTTTTGCAATTACACTTATTTACAGAAATAATTACATCTCCAAATATTCAAGTAAACCCGTTGTTACTTTTGAATTTAAATAGAAAAAAAATTTCAGTTCCAATGCCTGGAGCGTTTCTCATGCAAAGTGAAAATATGACAGATACCAGACAGAGGCACCAAAGGGAGACTCTCTGACTGTGATGTAAATAAGGCGCCACAAGTCACAAGGTCCCCCCCTAAATTGCCCCAGGCATATAGATACATTTCATATAGAACAGCAGCCAAAGGCATATCTACTCTCACCGTCACTAGATAGTAATCGATAATATATAGAACACAAGTAGAGATGAGTGAATTGGAGCTGATGAAGTGGAATTCGATCCGAATTTCAGGAAATATTCGAATTGCATCGAATCCGGATTTCCTCACACTTTATAGTAACGAATCGTATTTTCTCCTAAAATGTCTGCCGCACATGTTAGGACAAGGGGTAAGGAACTCTAGGAACGCGGGATCACCCACAATGCCATGCGTGCAGACAATCAGAAGCCAGCCCTGTGATATCACAGCCCTATAAATACCCTCCGCCATCTTGGATTCAGGCATTTTCCAGTGTACTTAGTGCAGGGAGAGATGTCAGCAGGTGCTAGGGAAAGTGGTAGAAAAGACTTGAAAACTGATATTTTGCTCAACTGAAGTTCATGGAAAGAGCATTAGAAGTTTTGGGAAAGGATAGGGAGGAATTTATACAGAGTATTGAAGCAGAACAGGGTTCATTTGGGGTGTTTGTAGTCAGAGTAATAGGAACAATCCTACTACACCTTACTGCACTGACTGCCATTATACTGCTGCTCATTGCATGTTTGCAATAGATCATACCTGTGTAACTCAAATTATTGTGTAATTCAAATTATTAGTCCTTCTGCAGTTATATGTTGTAAAGCCTTATCTAGGTGTTTATTAGTGGTGAAAAATAAGTGGCTTATTTGCCATTGTGTGTTGAAGGGAGAAAATTACAGGCCATTTTGCCCTGTATTCATTTCCTTTTCATTTACATATTTGATCTAACAGTATGTCAGACAGAGAAGTAACAGGCCCTGCACAGGGGAGGGGCACAGGCCTAAATGTTTCTGGCAGGCACAGGTTGCAGCAGAGTAAGGAGACGCGGCAGCAGTGGTCACTTCCAGAGGCCTAAACTCCCAGTGTGAACTATCGGTCATGTCTTGACCAGCAATCCAGCAGTTCTAGAATGGTTGACTCGATGATCCACTTCATCCCAAGTCACATCAGACACCCCGAGCCAAGAGTCGTGGATTAATTAATAACCCTTAGTTGACATGGCCCTAGAGCAGACCCTGCACCCACACCTGTCCTCAACCTGCCTCTGTCCTTTTCTCTTCCCTCGGCCAGAGAAATACCCTATGCTGTCGGCTCAAATTCAATATACAGCAAGGATGAACTACTAAAGGACAGTCATCAGCTACTGCCCAGGCAAGATCTGGAGGAGACATCCGCCACTTCCTCCAGTAGGTGAGCAAGTAGTGATGAGGAGAGTAGCATGGGAGCTGATGTTGCGAGCGGTCAGGCTCCTGGCTTAGAGACCTTTGAGGAGGACATCAGTGACGTGCAGATAGTGGTGAACCTAGCCTCTCTACTGCCTGAGGCGGACGATCAAAAGACGCCTCCGCTAGCGGTAACATTACAATAATTACAATAATAATTTTTGCAGTATTACTCACAGGAGACGTCTTCCCACATTTCCCGTCTCTTCACTTGGGACCGCCATGACCACTTCTTCCAGCTGTGACTTGACTCTGTAAAGTTTGAAACACAGACATCTTTGACTCCTCACTTCTACACTCACCCAACCCCTATATATATGTGTGTGTATATATATATATATATATATATATATATATATATATATATATATATATATATATATCCCGACATTATAAGTCCCTCTCCTGGTGCACCAGTTTAACCTGGGAGGTATATAAATACATACCTCCCAACTTTTGAAGAATAGAAAGAGGGACAAAATGTGCATCGCGCATAGTGCGACATGGCAAATTTAGCTCTGCCCACACTTATGTTGATTCTGCCCATTCTAATTAATTTTCAGTGTGCCTCCACACAGTATAATCCTCCTACAGTCACCCGTACATTATATATCCCCACATTATAATGTTCCCTTCCAACTGCCGCACAGTATTAAGTCCCTTTCTTGGTGCACCAGTTTAACCTGGGGGAAACTAGACATTAGCAGTGGGGGTAGTTGGAGGGGGGCAATAAATTAGTGGCAGCTGATGTGGGACATTAAACTGGGGGCAAATAGAGGGGGAGATTAAACTCGGCAGCTAGAAGCAGACATTAAACCGTAGGGGTAGCTGAAGGATGACATTAAAATGGGGGCAACTAGAGGTAGACAGGTCCCCCTACAGCCACTCCCACAGTTTAATGCTCCCTCCAGTTGTCCCCAGTTTAATGTCCCCCTAGTTTAAGTGCCACCCTTCATCTTCCCCCAGTTTCATGTCCCTCCTCCATTTCTCCCCCAGTTTCATATCCCCCTCCATCTCTCCCAAGTTTCTTCTACCCCTCCATCTCTCCCCCAGTTTCATATCCCCCTTTATCTGCCCCCTTTTCATGCCCCCCTCCATCTGCCCCAGTTTCATGTCCCCCTCATCTATGTCCTCAGTATAACGTTCCCCTTCCATCTCTGCCCCTAGGTTACTGTTGACACACACACAAACACAAACACACACACACACACACACCTTATACTGCTAGTCACTTCCAAAGCAGCATACACATGTATTACACTAATCACATCCAGAGCTGTAGTCACAGACCTTGCACTAGTCATATCCATAGTAGCATTCCCTTGACATGTCTTACCCTAGTCTCATCCAGAGCTGAATTCACATGTCATACACTAGTCACATCCAAAGCAGCATATACATGTCTTACAATAGTCACATCCAGAGCAGCATTTACATATCTTACACTAGTCACATTTAGAGCTGCAGTCAGATATATTACACTAATCACATGTAGAGCAGTATTAATTTATCTTATACTAATCATATCCAGAGTTGTATTAACATACACACAGACACACACCACACACACAGACAGACAGACACAGACACACTCTCCATCCTGCATCTCACATCCCTCTCCCCTCTCAGTACCTTAGACAATACATCTGTACTTCTATTCCAGCATTGCACGGGATACTAAGACACGCCCACCTAGTCACGTGATGTCTGATGTCACACAAGGTCCTTCAGATTATTGTAGTATAAGCTTTCTCCTGATCACCCCCGGCTCTTATCCCAGTTACAACCTTGTATCTGTTATAAGAGCTGGGGGGGGGGTGATCGGGGAAAGTATGTTGATATGTAAAACACCTCGAAGGTAGAGTGGGACATGGGGGAAGCCATGCGGGACAGGAGCTTAAAATTGGGAAAGTCGCCTGGACTGACGCCCCCCTTCGGAGCGCCGCCCGAGGCGGGCGCCTCACCTCGCCTCATTAGAGGTACGGCGCTGTGTGCAGACAATAGTCAATGATGATGTAGCTGATCACAATTGGGAGCTGGATGATGAAGCACATGAGGCAGCGGTGGAGCCAGCAAGTTGGTAGCATGAGCGGGAATCAGCAGGATGGCAGCAATGAGAATTCAGGAGTCAAATGTGCCCGGGGTAGACCACCCACTTTCACAGAACCCTACTTGCCCAGAAAGCAGTGGAGCAGGGGTTCATGGAGTCAATGGTGGTAGCAGTCAGTCTGTGTAGAGTGTTGCTCCTGTCTAAGTTGCTAGTGCTGCAATCCTTCCCTTTCCAAGTGGTAGACTCAGCACCTTTCAGAGAACTGATGGCTTGTGCTGAGCCAAGGTGAAGAGTCCCAAGCTATAATTTCTTTGCCAGAAAGAAAGTACCAGCCCTGCACAAGTATATAGAACAGAAGGTGGGCCAGTACCTCAGCCTGTCTGTGTCTGCTAAAATGTACAAATTTTTCTTCACGATTTCCAATAAAATTATGAGAAATGGAGCCTAAATCTCAGGGGACCCCCATTATTCATTATTTGTTACAAAGATGAACAGAGCCCAACAAGAGTCTCTGACAAAGTATTTAGACTGTCCTCATCACACCAATATGATGGACTGTGATAGTCATGATTTACAAGTTATTAAAGAGGACCTTTCACCGATATGGGCACAGGCAGTTCTATATACTGCTAGAAAGCTGACAGTGTGCTGAATTCAGTGCACTGTTGGCTTTCCCAATCTGTGCCCCAGGTAAAGCACTATCGGTCCTGTACCGTAGCTCTTTACAGTCAGAAGGGCATTTCTGACAGTTAGTCAGGTACGTCCTTCTCCACAGCAGCGCCTATCGCGTTGTACTGTGTGAGTGGGGAGGAACGCCCCCTCCCTCTGCTCACATTGCTCATCCATAAATGAGTATTATCAGGAGGGGAGGGGGTGTTCCTCCCCGCTCAAACTGTACAGCACGATAGGCGCTGCTATGGAGAAGGACGTACCTGACTGACTGTCAGGAACGCCCTTCTGACTGTAAAGAGCTACGGTACCAGGACCGATAGCGCTTTACCCGGGGCACAGATCAGGAAAACCGACAGTGTGCTGAATTCAGCACACTGTCAGCCTTCCAGCAGTATATAGAACTGCCTGTGCCCATATCGGTGAAAGGTCCTCTTTAATATCTCATAATGACCACTTTCAGGGGATGAGCTTTCCATAGTCTCCATGGGCCTGTCTTTTGTCCCAATCTTCAGGTTTGATCTTTTTACATGTAAAAAATGGAATGTTTACATGGGATGTTTCTTTTTACTAGAAAGTTAAAATGAGCAAAATACATGAAATCCAGCAATAGGAGATGCTGTAATGACTTGGGACTTAAGGTTATTCAAAGAGCTCTGGAATGAAGGCCAAGGCAACACAGGTCCTGGTTGTTTCACTGACCTCCCGGTTAAGAGCACAGCGACACCACCTATAATGGACACAAGTTCAATTGATATATTTGAACAGATGGTGCAGCTATAGTTCCTATAAAAAGTCAGTTTCATGAAAAGTGAGTTAGTTCATGTAGTGAAACTGCTCCAAAAATGTCATAAACGTTTGAGAGCGGGGTGTGGAACCAAGACTGTGGCACATCTTTGGCATAAAAAGACCTGTGTACCAAAGATGTGCTGCATCTACATCTATAGCAGAAAAAACTGGTGTATATAGGTTAGTAAAAAGTCCCCTGTATTTCTTGTCACCTGTTACAGGATTTGCATTGATCACAGCATAGTTACTTTGCAGAAACTTTATGTCAAGTACTTTATTGTCATGGCATAATTCAATTTATAGCAAATAGAGATGAGCGAACACTAAAATGTTCGAGGTTCGAAATTCGATTCGAACAGCCGCTCACTGTTCGAGTGTTCGAATGGGTTTCGAACCCCATTATAGTCTATGGGGAACATAAACTCGTTAAGGGGGAAACCCAAATTCGTGTCTGGAGGGTCACCAAGTCCACTATGACACCCCAGGAAATGATACCAACACCCTGGAATGACACTGGGACAGCAGGGGAAGCATGTCTGGGGGCATAAAAGTCACTTTATTTCATGGAAATCCCTGTCAGTTTGCGATTTTCGCAAGCTAACTTTTCCCCATAGAAATGCATTGGCCAGTGCTGATTGGCCAGAGTACGGAACTCGACCAATCAGCGCTGGCTCTGCTGGAGGAGGCGGAGTCTAAGATCGCTCCACACCAGTCTCCATTCAGGTCCGACCTTAGACTCCGCCTCCTCCAGCAGAGCCAGCGCTGATTGGCCGAATTCCGTACTCTGGCCAATCAGCACTGGCTAATGCATTGTATTGGCGTGATGAAGCAGTGCTGAATGTGTGTGCTTAGCACACACATTCAGCTCTACTTCATCGGGCTAATAGAATGCATTGGCCAATCAGCGCTGGCCAATGCATTCTATTAGCTTGATGAAGCAGAGTGTGCACGGGGGTTCAAGCGCACCCTCGGCTCTGATGTAGCAGAGCCGAGGGTGCGCTTGAACCCTTGTGCACACTCTGCTTCATCAAGCTAATAGAATGCATTGGCCAGCGCTGATTGAAGCAGAGCTGAATCTGTGTGCTTAGCCAACTACTCCACCGGTGTAGTTGAGCTAAACACACACATTCAGCACTGCTTCATCACGCCAATAGAATGCATTGGCCAGCACTGATTGGCCAGAGTACGGAATTCGGCCAATCAGCGCTGGCCAATGCATCCCTATGGGAAAAAGTTTATCTCACAAAAATCACAATTACACACCCGATAGAGCCCCAAAAAGTTATTTTTAATAACATTCCCCCCTAAATAAAGGTTATCCCTAGCTATCCCTGCCTGTACAGCTATCCCTGTCTCATAGTCACAAAGTTCACATTCTCATATGACCCGGATTTGAAATCCACTATTCGTCTAAAATGGAGGTCACCTGATTTCGTCAGCCAATGACTTTTTCCAATTTTTTTCAATGCCCCCGGTGTCGTAGTTCCTGTCCCACCTCCCCTGCGCTGTTATTGGTGCAAAAAAGGCGCCAGGGAAGGTGGGAGGGGAATCGAATTTTGGCGCACTTTACCACGCGGTGTTCGATTCGATTCGAACATGGCGAACACCCTGATATCCGATCGAACATGTGTTCGATAGAACACTGTTCGCTCATCTCTAATAGCAAAACCTAAATTCAAGCTATAAGTTATAAAACACTTGTATGTATTTGCTAGAGGGGAGAAGCAAATTGTTAAGTTACATTTGAAAAAAAGGTAAAATGTCAGTACTATTAGCCAGTACCACAGTATAATGCTCCCTCACTGTGGCAAATGGAAACTTGTACAGTATATCCACTACCTCTGTAGGACACATAGCTGTTAAAAGCAGAATATGTGCAAAACCTACACATTTTTATTGAGGGGAACTTTTTGTCAGGATCCAGGCATTCTCCATTATCAAATCCTTTTATTTCTGCCTAAGGAACATTGCAAACATTAAACACTTTTTTTTTTTCTAGAAGATGCTCTCTCCATAGTGCTGCCAGGTTAGTAACCAAACGTTCCCCCGTCCTCTGCTCACTGCACTGGTTGACTGTTAAATTAAGAATAACTTCAAAAGTTTGCTTGACTATCTTCAAATCCAAAACTGGTTAGGCCCTGACCACTTGAGAAATAATAAAAGAAAAAAGAAAAACTCATCTTGCCCCTTTTCCCCCCCTCCAATCTCTTCTACTGGTGGCTTAGGCATCACTATATCACTCCTGCCTACTTTTTTTTTTTTTTTTAATGTAGATTGTGAGCCCCATATAAGGATCTCAATGTACATTTTTTTCCTATCAGTATGTCTTTGTAGAATGGGAGGAAATCCACACAAAGACGGGGAGAACATACAAACGCCTTGCAGATGTTGTTCTAGCAGGATTTGAACTCAGGACTCCAGGACTGCAAAGATGCAGTGCTAACCACTGAGCCACCGTGTTGCCCCCGCTCCTGCCTACTTTCAAGATGGCAGCAGGAGAGATGGTGCTGAATAGTAAAGCAGGCAATTGACAGCTCCTTGCTTCACCATTGTACTCAGCTGCATATGAATCCAAAATACCTCCTGCCACCTGAGACAGTTTAATAGTACCCAAAATTTGAGATTGTCCCACTGTATAAGGCATGGTTGGAAGGTTTCCACACATCACTTAATACATGCTGTGTACAAAGTTCAGGAAAAAGGCTGCTTTCTGCTCTGGTCCCAGCAGTCACTTCATTGTCAGGTGCTGCATAGCTGCAGGAGTTGCTATAAACTTGTGGATGGTGAACCACAAAGATTACAGGTTCAACTGAATTTTTGGAATTGACACTATATAGGCCACTGTGGGACATTATACTGTGTAGAGGGGCCGCTATGAGACTTTATACTGTGTGGAGAGGCACAATGGGACATTATACTGTGTATAGGGGCCACTATCTGACATTATACTGTATGGATGGGCCACTATAGGACATTATGCTGTGTGAAGGGACCATTATGAGACATTATATTGTGTGGAGGGACCCCTTTGGGATATTGTACTTTGTGGATGGCCTGCTATGGTATATTATGATGTCTGGAGGCCACTTTGGGACATTATAGTGTTTATAAATGGGATGTTATATCATGTATGGGCTAGGAAGGGGGCACTATGCCGTGTAGGAATGGGGGGCTCAAGTCAAAAATTTGCTATGGGGCCCAGTATTTGCTAGATACTTCCCTGGTGTTGACTTATATCTAGAATAACATATGCACACGCAGTGCACTTGCACACACAGAATAAAATAGCGCAGTTGGCTTTCCCTAGGTCTCAGGCCTAGAAGTTAGAAGCCACCGCAGGAAGAAGACACGGTGAAGACCTCGTTTCAGAAGGAGATGGAGACGGCGCTGGAGAGTTCTCTCACAGCATTGGGGCCACCACCAGTTCTGTTTGAGCGCTGGGGCCTGCCCCCAGTGCTGCGAAAGAACTCATTTACATACCTCCAAAAACTGGGATTTTAGGCAAACGGCGGCACGGAGAAGACAACGAAAGGTAGGAGACGAGTAGCCTTTCTTAAGGCTATTTTGACGTGTTAGTTAGAAAAAAAAGGGTTTGAAAGATAGAATCCCTTTAATTTCTGTATAGTCACAGATAATGGCTGGTGACTGGCTCATACAGCTTCAGTTATATTATATTATTTATCAAAAGATGGCTGGGCCATTGTACCAAACAAGCCCTCTAACCTCCTACGTCCTCCTGTTTCTTTATAGTTGCTATGACTCCTAGTATCTCTATCTGCCATGAGATTGTATGTGTTCTCTCTTGCTATATACCATTGTACTATCCATGATGCTGTATCACACTGAATTTCCCCTTGGTGGGACTATAAGAATTATCTTATCTCATCTTTTTGACAGTTTCTGCATCTTGTCTAACATGTGAATCGCATTTATTTATGCAGAAACTATATGGAATCTAAGCCAACTACAGTAGATTTAACAAACAATATTAGACACATTGATAAATTTAGTGGAGTTTAAAACTGTCTAGTCTAAGTTCACATTGTCTAAAACTTAAACATTAGAAAATCTGCCAAGTTATCTTTATTCCACGCTCATTACTGTACATATAATCAAAAAGGATTAGTGTATGAGTCACAGAATGGATGGGGTGGCATTGCTGAGGAGGAACAATTAAATAATCATATATAGAAGGTATGAAATAGGTTACTGAGGCTACTTTGTATTAATAAAGTGCTGAGTGCTAAGGAAATGTACAATAACTAGTAGTGTTCCCACATATACATTGTCCTTAATATAGTCTACCCAACACATAAGTTGTATCAGTGTAATTCCTATACATACCTGCTTACAAGTTATTATATAAGCATATCTTTAT
This sequence comes from Leptodactylus fuscus, assembly GCF_031893055.1. Classification (NCBI taxonomy): domain Eukaryota; kingdom Metazoa; phylum Chordata; class Amphibia; order Anura; family Leptodactylidae; genus Leptodactylus; species Leptodactylus fuscus. Next base: position 124,755,821 of record NC_134267.1, on the reverse strand, counting down.
AGATACTGGCCAAAATATTTGGTATCCCTACATAAACAGTCATCTAATAGCATCAAAGAAATATGCAGCAAACTTTAACATTACGCTGAACACTGAAGACGGTGAAATTTGTTGAAGTCAAGTTAACACTTTGTACTTGAGTGTAGTTAACACATTATCTGTAATGTTAAGCTTTGCTATATCTGTACATCCGCAACGATTGCTAGGTAAGCAAATAGATATTGTACATATTGTTCTGCTTTTTGGATGGTGCCATTCCCAACACGTTTCAGTATTTTCTTCATCTGTGACCCCCAGACATGGATAGTCAAGTAGTACCTGTACAATCCCTATGCCCATGTTACAAGTGTTTATTTTCACAGTTTTGCTCTTTATACATGAATGAAAAAATAGTTAAAGGGGTTGTTCACTTTCAGACATATTGAGAGACAAATTTTATGGATTGTATAATCAAAAGTTGTGCAATTTTTCAATATACTTTCTGTATCAATATCTCAGTTTTCTAGATTTCTACCTGCTGTCATTCATTCTGTTACCTCTAGTGGATAAAAGTCTGACCATAGTCATGTGATTTACGGTCCAAGGTCATGTGATTTACGGTCCATGGTCATGTGATGAGGACATAGGTGCACAGCTCGTTATAGTCACAGCACAATAATCAGCTGCCTGGTAATCAGCTGTGCACCTGTGCACTCATCACATGATCATGGACCGTAAATCACATGACCATGGTCAGACTTTTATCTACTAGAATTAACTAGAAGTAACAGAATGAATGGCAGCAAGCAGAGATCTAGAAAACTGTGAGGATTTGATACAGAAAGTATATTGGAAAATTGTATATCATTTTATTGTACAAACAGTAACATTTGTTTCTCTATATTGGTCTGAAAGTGGACAACCCCTTTAATGTTCTTTTCTTGTTTTCAATTGTATGCGTTTAAGATTAGGAACATGTATGCAGATATCTCTCTTAAAGCTTTCTTTGGCTCTTTCTCTGACTTGTCACAGTTATGTATCACATGGTCATCTATTCATTTGAATAAGCCATCTATTCATTTGAATAGGTCACTGCCCTCTGTAAAAAAAAAAGTGGAGCGATAGAAACCTATCAATCAGTCAATGTGATTGATGTCCCAAATAAATATTTTTGACCATAATTGCAATTATTCGTTTTGGGGAAATCAAGAGACATTTCCACATGTAATTGTCATCAGTAGATTTTTTATAAACGTCACTTTTACAAGCTTAGTATAATATGTTTACTTTCCTTTAGGCTCCTTTTGCATTGTTCACAATTTATCCTTTTCTCACTTATTCATTTTTCCTTTTTTCCAGAAAGACTGTTTTAGAAAGATGAATAGACTTTTGCACAACATTATTCAAGCGGTAAGATTTATTACATTTCAGCCTTGGTTTTTTATTTTCTTGGTCCAATGAAGCTTGAATATTTTTTGTCAATATTACACAAAGCTTTGTATCTATTTGACATTAAACAAAAGTGAGTCATAGAACACACTTTCCACTTTAGAGTATCTCCTTCTTGGAAAATAAACCTGTGTGCATTAGCCCCTCCTGCCCAAAGTATATTTGATTTCCTGTATAATGTATAAAGATTAAACGTCAGCTGGACGCTACAGATGTTCCGGTTACAATGTAGTCTGACCTTTAATATATTTTAGCGTGACTCCATAATATACCTCTATTGGTTATCTGTTTCCTTGTAATAAGTCATGATTTTACAAGGCTTTTAATGGTTCTAAAACACATGGAATAGCACAGTTCCTCTTGACAGCAAAACAATATCAGTGCTAGCAACCCATTTATTAGGTTTACTGTGTTCCAGTGTATCACTTTCACAGGCAGTGTCATTCAGCCTTATGCTGTAATGATCTCTCCATACAAACTGCTGACGTGAAAGTATGAATGAATCACCTTTAATAAAATCACCACAGGCCGTGTCATTCCTGGATTTTTTTCCATCCATTCAGGGACACGAATTCCTTGCTGTTTTATTTTTTATTTTCAATTCCCTTATCAAACATTTACCATGAAAAATGACTTCCTGCTGCGCATCCATTAGCCACCGCTGCTAAAGCTAATGACCAAACTGCCAGGACGTGCGATAGCAAATTGGTGTGAGTCACAAAATGTATTTAGCTTGCGTTTCCTGCTTGCACTGGTGCGTCAATGGAAGTGTACTAGTTCCTTAACAACCAGGAGTAATAAGAGCAGAAATGTAATTCATATAACACTGTCCTTCCCAGGCACACCAGGACAAAGATTAATATCCATTTAAAAAAATAAAAAAGTGCATGTATCTTTTCAATCATTCCACTTTTTTTATATACAAGTCTTATTATTTTCAAAAATATAACAAATACAGACCATGACATTAAAATACAATCATAAGAAGGCATTACAAAGTTAATAGCCAAACAGATACATAAATAAGAGGAACAGCAGGCACAATGGGACCATTTAAGAAATCCAAAAACAATATGAGATAACACAATAAGCCACCGTGTCGTGCAGCTCCTCAATATGAAAATCAATAACAGACAAATACTAACAACATAAAAAAAAGAAGTAAAGAACGAAAGAGAACGAGGGAAAGAAAAACAGAGAAAAATGAAAAAAAGGATAGGGGTATTAGTTAGGTTAGTAGTGAATATAGGGATAGGATATATAGGATAGGGTCGAGGCAGGAGAGGATGGGCGCATATACCCATCACCCACCAGTAATTGCAAGACATCATCAAACTGAATTGAGTTGAGTCCACCTAGACCAGGTATTCAGGAATTTCTGGTTCGTTTTCCTAGACTAAGTCAATAATTCCTAAAAGCGTGAGATTTGGTGTATTTTAGCTTCCCATTCTGGGATCTGTAGCCAGTGAAGCGGGATGGTCAATTTGGCAAACCTCAAGCATGTGATTTATCAATGGGTCTCACAGGGTGCCATAATGTCTGGTTGGCTTCGCCAAGAAGACGACAGCAGTTGTCAAGTCTGAAGAAGAGATCTGCTTGATTCTATCCATAACATGAGACTAAAATGGAGTAATCAGTGTGCAAGTCCACCAAAGGTTTAGATAAGGTCCAGAGTCATTATTGCACCCCCAACAGTTAGTCAGGAGTGCTATACCATCTGGTCAGAAGTTTGTAAAGATTCTCATGAAGGTGGAGATGGAGGAGCTATGAGAATGCTGAAGAATCATTTTAGCGTCGTCTGACTGTTCAATGCCCAGTTCTTTCTCTCAGGGGGTGAGGAAAGCCAGTTTTGCTACTTCCAACTTATCAATTTACTTATTGAGGAGGTGGGAGGTTTTCTTCAAGAGTCTTGTATTTGCGTCTAGGAGCATTTCAATTGGAGAGTGTAGAATGTATAACAGACCTTTCCCAGAATAGTCCACATTTTAATATCATAAGTAATATTTTGTTAAAGCGTAAGTCCGGTTTCTTTGGGGTTTTTTTGCTATTGTGTCAGGGGTTATTTGGTGAACTCTTTTGTGATAATCTTAATTAATTTAATATAACTTCCTTTCAATAGAAAATAGGCCCTAAAATTCTCCCTAATGATCCTCTAACTAATCTGTTACTAGGAGAAAAACACATCTTTACACATTTGTATTGCCAGTATATAGAGCTCTAGCATAGTCCAAGAGGAAGGGTGGGGGTCACTTCAATTGGCTGTATCTCTGGCTTTATATTACCTAGATTCATGGGTTTCATATATTGCCAAAGTCACAGCTCTGGTAATCAAACAAATCTGAGATATCACTACATAAAAACACAGTTGGGAATTTAAGATTTATATGCAACAGATCTAGGTGGTATAAAACCAAAGATCTGAAGTGACCATCCCCTTTAGACAAATGTTACATCTGTACATACTGTATTGAGTACAGTTATAGGGGACAGATTCTCCCTGGCAATGCTTAGTTACAGCATTGTTAAAGGGAACTTGGCAACTTGTTTTCAATTAAAAAGAACATTTATGCTTAAGAAATTACTCATTTGAAATGCATATTCACCTATATCTGCAGTGTCAATATCAGTAGCAATAGTTTGAGTGGCAATCTGGCTTAGCTTCCTATCATGCTCACTAGTACTCTGTTATTCTTGAAAAAAAATATCCATATTATATACACAATATACAATTATTCTCAAATGCTCCTGGTTTATTCAAAGCACCTTTTAAATTGTGTTTGTATAGCTAAAAACGGGGTCCTTGCACATGGCAGATCCATCTACAATTCCATATGATGGAGTGGTAGCACCTTATTATGGATGTATTTACTCTTAAAAAAAAATTCTTCTAATGGAAATATAATAAGACTATACAGTAAATCAAATATGCAATGATCTCTTCTTCATTGTGAACCTTCTTGAACTTAATAATGACTTTAAGCAGAAATCATGAGGAATTGAATCAGTATATTGGAAAACAGTGTAAATATATTCTACATTCATACAATGGAAGTTCAAACACACCCATTTTTCACAACTGTTTTGCACAGTTTCAGAATTTAGTACATTTGAAGGTGTTTTAATTTTAAAACTTCTATTTTAAATCATGACACATTTTTATATTGTTTTAAATTTTATTGACAATTATTGACAATATTCAGTATGTGAATAGGAAGTGAAAAAGTTTTATGAATGGAAAATGCCTGTTTGTCTAAAATGAAATTCATAAAAAAAAATTGAGTTTTGGTTTCTTCTGTATACTTTTATTAGCAATGGCATCTGTACAAAATCATTTAGCATTGGTATAAAACATACTTTTCTTTTCTTGGATATCGGGTCCAACTGTGTACACTGTGGTTCTGCAGCCAGTGCAAACATTTATATATATTTATGTATACAGTGCAGTGGGACAAAGATGAGCACTGTAGTGTAGTTAGTTACCAAATCATAGCAGACTCTTTATTTCTGTTTTCTTTGGGGAGGGGGTGAGGTGGACTGGAATAAAATAAGTAAACAGACTTAGTAAAAAAAACCCCACAAATTTCTTCTTCGTGTAACACTACTAAATAAAGTTATTTTTGATTCACAATTATTTTATTACATTTTTGCCTAATTTTTTACAAAAAGAAGAAGAAAGTGTTGCAGAAAAATAAACAATGCATTTTAAGCATCAGAACAATTGGTCAATAAATGAAAGAATGAATGTAAAAGAAGAATAAAAGGATGGAATCAAAAAAGAGGTAAGGGAAAGAAAGATGGGATGATTCAAAAATGATATTTGAGACACCTGGAGTAATAGTACCCAAAAGTTATATTACGGAATTGTTCTGGATTATTACAGCCGGGGCTGCCATACTCTCTGAAATTGTTCTTCCTTTTCTAAAACCACAGGGAGAACATACAAATTCCTTGCAGATGTTGATCTTCACAGGATTCGAACCTTGCTGCGTGTGGTGTCTGTGAGGGTGATCCCTGTAAATAAATCAAAGTAATGGAATATAGCATATACTGTAAATGCACTGCCAAAGACATTAGGATATGCCAGCCAGATATGTGAGGGTGATGCTAAGCACCCATAATTATGGAAGCATAGGGGAGGAGAAAGGGACCATCTGTGCCAGTCTAGCCAGCACCAAGTACCAGCATAGAAACACGTTGTAGCTCACTTTTACCAGAGATGTCTTCATTAACATTTTTGGACTCTGCTATGTCCTGCCATTTCCTCAGAGAAAATGTTTTGGATCAGTCCTATTCCTAAACTGGCACTGCTAGCTAAGTATAGATAAGGGATAAGATGTGACAACCACCAGGGCAAGTCAAACATAAGCCTTGAAACAGTGACTATACTGTGTTTCAATGGTTTTAAGTAATCCAATAAAATGTCACATCTGACTACACTGAAAACATTCAGAATCCGGCATATAGTAAAATATCCCAAATACATTTTAGCCAAGCAATGTGGAATAGAGATATCAATGGCTTATTCCCCTGACCCCTGAGGCTCACTCTCAAGGCCTCAATGGTCCCATAGGGTTTGTGATATCACCCAGGAGCATGGATGACAAACGTAAAATTTTTGGAGTATTCGGGTCGAATCCAGTTCATTGTGAAAAGATTCACCCACCTCTAGTCTGCATATTGCATAGAACCAGATTTCATCTGAAAAGTGTGGCCTTTATTCAGTGATATTATTTTATGCACAGAAAGGGCCACAGCAGACTCTACCTGCTCAGGAGGCTGAGGGCCTTTGGAGTCCAGGGGGCACTTCTCAAGGCCTTTTTCAACTCTGTGGTTGCTTCAGCCATCTTCTTCAGAGTGGCCTGCTAGGGGAGTAGTATACCAGCCAGGGACAGAAATAAACTTGACAGGCTGATTAGAAGAGCTAGATCTGTCCTGGGGTGTCCCCTGGACCCAGTACAGGTGGTGGGTGACAGAAGGATACTGTCCGTGGTGACCTCCATGTGGGAGAATAAATCCCACTCCATGTATGAGAGCTTGACGGAATTTGGCAGCACTGTAAGTGACCAATTGCTTCACCCCAAGTGTAAGGAGCGCTATCGGAGGTCCTTCCTCCCAACCACGGTCAGGCTACATAATCTACATCAGGCCAAGAGAATAGCAGTCCACACAGAGAACTAAATGATCCTGAAGTCTTCTTTCTTTCTTTTTCTCTAACTGCTATGACTACTAGTATTTTTCTCCTATCTGCTATTCTGAGCTTATATGTGTCTCCTTATGTAATATATTACTGTTATTATCCTGTATCCGTATTACTATGCTGCTGTAACATACTGAAATTTCTCCATAGCGGGACTATTAAAGGATTATCTGTATATGATGTCCTTTGGCTGTTGAGTAATCTACACAATAAAGCTTACAAGTGAGCAGCATATAAGATCGAGTGACAGTTTATGTACTGTGATGTCCAGTGTAAAAGCTGGATGGATAGCCAGATAATTATTAAAAAACATTATCACTACCAAAAATGTGATGATACATTCAAATGATTAAAATCCAATTTCGGTTATGTAGTATCTACAGAAGACAGTTATTGGAGAATACTCATCAAGGCTATAAATGGATTAGCTATCAATAACATTTTTTTGTGGTCTGTGGTCCATGTGGTTTCTTAGTTAACTGCTTTTTAATGCATTCGGTATACCGTTCATTCGGGGGGGCACAAGCAAACTCCCCGATTAGAATACTGAATGCAGATGCGAACCAGGCATATTTTTCACAAATTTGTCTACCACACTAGTGCTTGTACATTAATACAGATCATCACTAAAATAGTCATGTAAAAGCCACATTGATGTGAATGGATTTTAATGCAGTCATGTGAAAGCCATTTAGGGAAAAAAAAACACAAAACATCTGTCACATAGGCCATTATCACTGTGGTGTGAATATAGTTTTACACAGAGGATTGTAGAGGTGTAAATGTGGTTTGACATACATTGTAAAATTGGTGCTGCTATGGAATTATAAGACTGGAAACCGGCTGCTGAGGTTATGATAGCTCCTAGTTTCTTCCTGGCCAAGCAAAGACAGAGTGTAATATATTTAACATCTTAGACAAGGCTTTGTGGTGTTAGATTTCATTAGGCAATTGAAAAAAAAAAAAATTCTCAAACTCAACCACAATAAGTGTTTAGTGATACCAATGGAAAGCACAAGTTCTCTGTTATAAATTCCTATATGATTGATATATAGTTCTAGCGGTATTATAAATCAGTTTCTTACAGTAACATATCAAAATTAGATGTAAACTAACAACTCTATATGATCGACCGTTGAGACAAGAGCACAACTGTATAAAGAAATGAGACCAATCCCTATGTTACTAAATATTAGCAAATTTAAGATTGATTTAATAAAGCTGTTACTCTGTATACGGGTCGGTTGAGTCAATGCTTGGAAAGAATGCCCCATTATACAATACTTTAATTGTATTGGAAATGGGAAGCAATGAAGATATGAAGGTACAGCATAAGACCCTAGCATGGGGTATGCATTGCATTCTGGATCATTGTGATCACAAATACAATTCCATGCAAGGGCTTATACTGAACAATAATAGAACCAACTACTCTGAGAAAATGGGATGAAAAATTGAATAGACAGTGGTCAGAGTATATTGCTCCACTTTAGAAAAGTCAGTGTGGTTACAGGTCAGTCTGATCTGTGCGAGATTCATCACATGTGACTCTTAAAAAGGTGAAGTAACATCTCATGGTCAGAGATATGCCAAGACAGGAACTGGGTGCTATATATTTGACAGATTAATAAAATAAAGCAAAGTTTTATCCTTTTGCCTCTCTATGTGTGTTCACAGGAAAACAGTGAAGTTCTATAATAAGTTTTGGACAATTCATCTATTGAATCCTTTATCCAGAATATGATGCTGATTATACTCAGATAACATAATCCTAGTGAAGGAGGACAATGTCAGCATTTGATAGAACAGTAATCCATAGGGGAGCCAGATAAACTATTTTGCAATCAGAAATAGTGTATGGATTAAAGTAAACCTGATATGTCACAGTGTAATGTAACTGTGGAAACATGTATACTGTATATGGAAAATACCTATGAATTAAAATGTTTCAAGGTAATTACTATAGCTAGATGTTAATAGTATATTCTTTGTCTTAAACAAAATAGCATGACAGTAAAAAGAAGTCAATCTAATTTAAACTGGCCTACAAACCAGAATTACGGTATAGGTCATACAAAGTAATGTGAGTTTTCTATCATACTCTTCCATGGGCTTCAATTGAGGGATTAAGTTGTAGTTTTTGTTCCATAGTGGCAACATCTTTTAGAACAGTGTCAAGAGCTTTTTGTTTCTCCTTTTAAAGGGGCTCTATCATTGGGAAAAGTGATTTTTAACTAAGCACATCCTTGTATAGCCTTTAGAAAGGCTATTCCACAACTACCTTTAGTATGTAAATTGCCTCAGTAGTTTTTGAATAAGCCCGTTTTTATGCATATGCTAATTAGCTTCCAGCCAGCACAGGATGTTCTCATCAGCCTCCTCTCTGCTATTCTCTCCTATCTGTGGGTGCAAGCAGGAAGTCATCAGCAGCAGCAGCAGCATCCTGTGCTGTACACATACATAGGAAAGAATAGCAGAGGGTACTCAATGAGACTTCTGGGATGCAACAGGAGGCTAATTAGCATATGAATAAAAACAAGCTCATTCAAAAACCACTGAGGCAATTTACATACAAAAGGTATGTGTGAAATAGACTTTCTAAAGGCTATGCAAGGATGTGCGTATCTAAAAATGACTTTTCCCAATGATAGAGCCCCTTTAAATTGGGCAAACTGCTGTATCAGATTGTTTTATAGAACTGTATTATGAGTTGTCCATACCTGGTCTGCGTAAAACAAATGGATCTTGGGTAGAAATGGAGTTAAGATAAGATAAGATAATCCTTTAATAGTCCCACAATGGGGAAATTTCAGTGATACAGTTTCATAGATGGTACAGTAGTATATAACAAGAGAGAAAAACACATACAAGCTCATGGCAGATAGAGAAATCCTAGGAATCATAGCAACTAAAAAGAAAGAAACACAGACACACTGCAGGATCATTTAGTTCTCTGTGTGAAGTGATGTTAATAATACAGCCCGACCGTGGTTGGAGGACATGAGGAGGGGGGTCACAGCATGTAGATATAACAGGCAAAAAACGTTGTTTTTTTTTCTGCAGAGGTGGGGGACATATGCAGCTATCATGATAACATGTGGCAGTTCCTTTGGTAGGTGGTGAGATCTCATGCTCACAGCTGATAGTTCGGTATCTTGCATCAGCGCTATTGTCCATTAACCACAAAAAAATGCCCCAAATATCCTTCATCACAAGCCCTCCTCTTCCTTTCTTCTTACCACTGTGTTCTACTGCCCAGAGAGGTCTGAAGCCATCCAGGTAGATAGGGTGCTGCTCTCTTGCCAAGCTTCCATAAACACATGGGTAGGTGGGTGATGGTAGGTTCCCAGGTTGTAAGAGTCCCACATGTCCACGGTAAAAGAAAGAAATACCAGTCAGCTGTAGGCATCTTCACACTTCAGCAATAGACTCCAAAAAATCATCACCTTGAAAAGAAGAAGTCCACACTTCCATGTAGGTTTCTCCTCCATGCCACATGGTGTCCATGCTGTCCTTAGCTCCTGGGGGTATGGTAACAGGCACATGTGCACAGGAAAAACTCCAGGTCTTGAGTCATTGTCCATGCTTAACAATAGAAACAAAAAGAACAAAATACTCCACAGGATCTTCCATTCGATTTATAGTTGCTAATTCATAGTGCTAGTTTGCTTGGTTACAGGATTCTTCAAGATACAGAGAAAAAGAGTGAAAAAGAAAAGATAAAGGTTGCTCCCAGTTTGGAGCACTGTATCAGGCAGCCACACACAAGGCGGTGCCAGGAAGTATAAGTGGAAATATTCAGGAATACAATTCTCTATGTGTGAGAAAGATCTGTGTCTAGGAGAATAATAAGTATATTCCCTAGAGGAGCAGTTAATACATCGAAAAATATTATATAATGACCAAGACATTAGAGTTTGGGTAGAAGTTTTCCTAGTATTAATTGTGTCACGTGAATTATCAGGAATCGTGTTAAAATCTCCAAAGGTAATCAATTTGCCCTGCTGGATTTTTCATAGACGACGTAGCACCTTGTTAAGAAATCTGATCTGAGAGGAATTTGGAACCTATACATAAGATATAGTGTAGAGGCACCTTTCTCAAAATTATGAAGCACATGCAGGGTGCCAACTTTGTGGACCAAAAGTTTTGTTGGAAAGCCCCATATGTGAGCCACTTTTTTGTTCCTCAGAGATACTGTAATAGGCAAAGATTTTGCATTTGGCTTGAATAGTTGCCTGCGACAACTCTGAGTACAGGTGTACTTGATCATTTTGAGAAGGAGAATTTGTAGACTTTCTAGCCGCTTGCATCATAGCTTCTTTAATGTGGAAAAAGTGTACTCTATTGATGATATCACTCGGAATGTTGTCTTGTAGGGATTTTGACTTTGTCAGCCTTTGGGTTCTATCCAGAGTGAGATCATGTGGGAGAGCGTCAGGGAGAATTGCTTTCATCAATGCTTGTGTGAAGAGAATTCCTTCATTCATTCATACATACCTTCAATGGAATCAGCACGGTATGTGTGGTTTTTGATAGGCGAGTCTTCATCACAGGAACTCATTCATAGAATAGTCCTCTTTTTCATGTACAATATGATCTGGGTTGTTTGTCTTTACTAAAATAATACCAGGTTAGGGTGGAGTGAGGCACCAATAAAAGTTTTTCAGGGATATACAGAGAAATTACGTGGTTTTTGATTTTGTACCTCTTTCAACTAGGATTGGAATTTTAGAGCGGTATAGAAGTAATTAACCGTAAAGCAAATCAGGTGTAATTGAAGTAGGAAGTCAAACTATAAATATGTATGGAGTCGTGCAATTTAATACACTATGATTAAGGGGGACTTCCACTCCAAAACGCGTTAGCGCTGATTTTAACCCACTTTGGTGCATGTTTTCTTTTTCTATCACTTTTATCGTGTGAATTTTGTATTTTTAAGAAGATGGATTAAAAACTAAAAGTTTTATATGAATTAAGAGTGTTGCGGACCGCTCTTCTTTTGAAATCTTTCCAAGTGTATTTAAGTGTTTAAAGTGGTTGTACATTAAAAGAAAAATTCCTTGAGTAGTTTATAATTATAATGGAATGGCGCAGTCAATAGTGACCATGACTTCTTGGGTTTGTTTAATGTTGTGATCCTCCTTATTGTTTCTCATGCCCTAATAGGGGAGCTGATGTGTTGCTATGGCAAGCTTGGGCCTGATCGAGGCTCATAACTAAAGGGGTTTTCCAGGTCATCAATAAAAAAATCAATGGAGTTCTGACACCTAAGACCCCTGTTGATTAGCTGTTTAAAGGGGATCATGGAGCTTATGCAAGCGCTGTGACCCCCTTCTCAGTTTACATTGTATTATTCATCTCATAGTGGCCATGTAATGTAACTACAGCCTCTTCCCATACACTTCTCTGAGACAAGGCTGTAGGTATATCATATGGCACAATAAACAGAAAGTGTGCAATGTAAATAGTGAAGGGGGACTTTACTTGCACATGTACCATGGCCTCTTCAAACAGCTGATTGATGGGGGTCCCCAATATCAGAACCCTGCTAATTTTTTATTGATGATCTATCCTGACGATTAATCATCATTGATAACCCCTTTAATAAAGCCAAAGCACCTCCTTAATTTAATTCTGCCCAATTGCTCCCTTATATTATGCTCCATGAGATAAATACTACCCGCACAAATGATCCCCCCTGATATTCATAATACTCCGTAAGGACCCCTTATATAAATAATGACTCTTCATCCCCTTTGGCTATTTGAATATAGTACCAAATTTAGTACCAAAGGATGTGCTTCAAATGGGCCAATCACAGAAGAGCCGGTGTCACTGTTCCTTCAATAGCATTTGAATTTATCATGACAGCCAAATAGCCTAAGGGCTGATTCATAGCCGGGACATTGCCAGTAATGATGGTTTTCTTTTATTTTCTGCCACTGCCCCACCAACATACTGTGATCCTCTTGTAATGCTAGTGATTGCTACATCTGTAACTCCCATCTTTCACAGGGTAATACTCACCTTGGAGGTGCAGTGATTCTCTCCTTGATGATCTGCAGTATAACACAGCTTTCAGGCTCCATTATAATCAATGAGGGGAAGGCATCAGCACTTTAACACTAAGTCCTTCCTGTTTCAGTGACATAACGGTGTACTGAATTAGTCTACATCCAAACACATAGGTGTTAGGGAATTGCAATTGGAGCAATTGGAAATTTTTCACGGTCCCCTGAAAAACGATCTGGGAGTAACATCTTGACCTTATAAGTTGAAGAAACAGCTGGGGATGATGCAGCAGCCTCAGTAAGGATATGAACCTGTTTAGCTAGCTCAGCTACCAGGCCTGACAATCCCTCCATCTTGGCTGCAAGGCCCTGAATAGGATCCATGCTGACCTGGAGGGAAGCAATGGCAGAAGGTTATTTGGGCTTGCTATTCTGTTAGGGAATTGCAATTGGAACAATTAATCAGTAGCTGCTGAACCCTGGATGAAGGGGAATAAGAGACAGTGAGCGCTGCTCTGAAACCCCCCACTGTCCCTTCCTGCTTGCCGGTCCTATCCTAAGTGATAGGCGACAACTTGGAGACAATCCCTTCCTATGTACGTGACACAAAAAATGCAGACAAGACAACAACAAAGGGAGGTCAGGTAGCCAGGGGTCAGTAACAGTCGAGCAATACAATGTCAAAATTGATATCCATAAGAGTAGTCAATAGGGAAAGCCAGAGGTCAAGAATCAGAATACACAAATAAACAGCAAGAGACAAATCCAGCACGCACAAACCAATAGCAAGCATCCATGTGAATGTGAGCCAAGAATAAATAGGGAGGAAGTACCCACCCTGAACCTAATAGGAAGGCAGGCTGTCAATCACAGGGCAAGGCCAAACTTATCTCTTAGAGGAGCAGAGGGAAATGAAGGTGAAGGAGACGGGTGTGGTGGAAAATCAATTAACAAGGAAGGAATAGGACAGTGTTCAGACAATGCAACCAAAAACTCTAAGCAAGTTATCAAACTGCACGTGCCTCCTGCAGTGCAGCATGCGAGCAGAGGGTGGCGCAGAGACCAGAACAAGCAGAGATGTTACAATAGGCTGGAAGGAAAAGGATCCCTCAGTGTCCGCAAGATATCAGCAAAACTGCTTGCAATGCAGCTTGCTTACAGTCTTGCAAGCATGTTTATAAGGGACAATTCTATACATGGTTATTTATTGTTTCAAGTTTTTTCAGGTTTTGTGGCTCTTTAAGGTTTTTATCTATGGATTCATGTCTTTTAATTTGAGTGTAATTTATAGTTTTTCCTGAACTGTAACATTCTGTAACATGCTTCCCTAAACACATCCCATTTCAATATTTGTTTTATTTCAACTATATTATTCACTTTAAGTACACATTTCATTATATTACAGTCACCACACACTGTGTTAAAGAGTAAAGTAACTCTGGAATCCACTAACTATAATCATTTATTACATATGGTGTTTGAACTTTATGTCAACCAACAGCATTAAAAACGCAGTTCATGGTTTGCTTCAACCTTAAACTTTTACCAAATGTTCTGTTTCTTGATGTCTAGCCAGACATGATGTCAGATCAAAGAAGGTACGGTATTTTATGGCACAGTAATATCTGCACTTCTAGATAATTTGCAATACATGAACGACAAAAGACTAAAGCTGCCTTTATCAGATTACATAAACAGTTAGTACTTTCAATATAATTTACTATTAAAGACATTTTTTAAAGCCAATAGTGGTAGTTCAATTTTTCTTTTACTACACATAGTACACTTGAATATAATATCTGACATGACAAGAGTAAAGTATTATTAATATTTTTAAAACTATTTTTAAAACTAAATCCAAATATTAGGACTACAGTGGCTTTCAAAAGTATTCATACCCCCTTCACATTTTGTCACCTTGCAACCACAAACTTAAATGTATTTTATTGGGATTTTAAGTGACAGACCAAAACAAAGTAACATAATTATGAAGTGGAAGGAAAATGATACACAGATTTCAAAATTTTATTCAAATAAAACTCTTAAAAGTGTGACGTGGAAAAGTATTCAGCCCCCTGTACTCTGATATCCCTAAATAAAATCCAATGCTATTAATTGCCTTCAGAAGTTACTTAATTAGTTAATAGAGTTCAGCTATGTGTAATTTAGTCTCAGTATATATACACCTGTTTTGTGAAGGCCTCAGTGGTTTGTTACATAACACTAGTGAACAAACAGCATCATGAAGACCAAGGAGCTCAACAAACAGGTCAGTGATAAAGTTGTGGAGAATTTAAAAGCAGGGATAGGTTATAAAAACTCTAGGCAATGCTCTCTAGGCATTTCCCAAATTCAAGCTCCATCCATTAGACTGGTAGAAGTCTTATTTTTCCTACAACAAGACACGTGCCCACTCCGTTCTCCAATGGTAATGTGTTTTACACTGCTCAATTTGATATAGTGTTTGGTGATGTAAGGCTTTTAGACAGTTTTTCACCCATGGAAACCCATGGAAACCCATGCCACCAAGCTCTCAATGCAGTTTTTTGTGCTGATGATAATACCAGAGAACTTTGGTAAATTTTATGCCTCTTGCGCCTCAGCACTCGGTGGCTCTGCTCTGTAACTTTATGTGGTCTGAGACATTATGGCTGAGAATCTGTGGTATCTAAACACCTCAGTGATTCCAATCTCAGTTTATTGTGGAATATCTTGGAGGGAAAAAGTTTCACAAACTGACTTTTTGCGATGGCGATATCCTATTACAATACCACTCTGGGATTCTGTAAACTCTTCAGAAGGACCCAATTGGCTGACTACATGGCTATGTGCTGGATCTTATAAATCTGTTCCAGTGGGACTGAATGGAATATTTGAACTCAGTGACTACGAGCTGGGACCCAATCATTTTGTCCAAAGAGTAAATAATATGTATATTATATATTGTATTACATATATGTGTGTTTTTATTTAATGGCTTCACATGAAATGCGTTTAATTTCCAAGAATTTATTTCCCTATTTTTTCATATTTTGATAGACTACTACTAATTTATCGCCGAAAGGTTATATATTTTTGGACTGTCAAATGGAGAATTTAATTAACTTCCTCAAGCTATAAACATATATTTTACTAACTGTCTAGTCTTATAACCACTTCACCTGTCATCAGTATTAAAACATGAACAATATTATTTATAACCTGACACGTGAAATTGTAATACCTACAGGCTAATTTTAGTTTGCAGATTTTGAACACTAGCCAATCTTGCAGGGAATTGCCTCATTTGTAAATTCTAATATATTCTCTTTAGCTGAATTATCTTCTGCTAGAACCCAGAGGAAGGCCTCCACCAGGAGAATGGATTTCCTGTGGATAGTTTGTAACCCATCAGCAGTAGTGTTCAGCGAACCTGTCGAAGATCAGGTTCGACGAGTTTGGACAAACTTTGCCCAAAAGTTCGGTTCATGAACACGAACTTGACCTGAACCCAAACCCCATTAAAATCAATGGGGACCCGAACTTGGTGACCCAAATATGGCTGTAAAATGCAGATAGTAAGGGGTAGAGGGCTTCAAAATTGGGGTAATAACAGGGCAAGTGGCCTGCAAAAAATGAGGTAGGGAAAATTCTTAAAATAATAACATAACATAAAATAAAGAAATAAAGAAAGAAATAAAAAATGAAAAACAAAATAATTTTGAAACAGGTGGTAGAGGTCCAGGGGGAGGAGGAAGAGGAGGTAGGGGTGTATATGACAGTGTAAGTGGGCAGAGGATGGTGATATAGCCAGCACTTTAACCACTCAGGTGCTGTGGGATCCAGTAATGAAGGGAAAATTGATGGGAAACATGATGAAGCAGGCACATGAAACTAGAGGCAGATAAAGGGGGAAGATGGAGGAGGACATTAAACTGGTGGGAGATGAAGGGGGAACATGATACTGGGGGCAGAGATGGAGAGGGAACATTAAATTTGGGGAAGATGAAGGGGGACATTAAATTGGTAGCAGGTAGAGGGGGCATTAAACTGGGGGCAGAAGAAGGGGGACATGAAACTGTGGAACAGAGATGGAGGGAGGACATTAAACTGGGGGAAGTTAAACTGTGGGAATATTAAGAGCGACATTAAACTGGGAACAACTGGAGTGGGACATTAAACAATGGGAGTAGCTGGAGGAGGACCTGTCCACCTCTAGTTGCCCCCAGTTTAATGTCCCGCTCCAGCTGCCATTAATTTATTGTCCCCCACCCAACTATCCCCACTGTTTAATGTCAACGACCAGCTGCCCCAGTTTCATGTGCCCCTCTAGTTTCCCCCAGTGTAAACTGTGGCACCAGGAGAGGGGCTTAATACTGTGGTGTATTTGTGAGGGTATATAATGTATGGATGATTGTAAGAGCATTATACTGTGTGGGGGTACATGGAAAAATGGATGAGAATGGGCGTAGTCAAAGTTTAAGGGGGGAAGCTAAATTTTCCACGGCGCACTATGTCCCTCTTTCTGTTCTTTGAAAGTTGGGAGGTATACATACACATCTTTGTTTTATTAAAGGGGGTTTTCCCATCTCCCTGTTTCAGAAGCTTTACCTGCTGTCTCTTCTTCTCACTTCTTGTATTCCTTATCAAACGCTTAAAGCCTACCCCCCAGCTTACTGAACAGGATACTCTGAAGTGTCACAGTACTCATTATGATTACTAGAAATCTAATATAAATGCGGATCAAATAATATGCACATGCTTATAAAGAAGGAATCACTGTTATCTGTGTGTGTACATAGAGAGATAACAGACATCAAACTACAATTAGTTGTCTTGATTGTCCTGCAGGCCAAGCTGTACATAACAGTGACTCACTTGTCCCATTTATCACACAGGTCCAGCTCCATGGAAACACTGTGTAAACAATGGGAGGAATAATGTCACATAGCAGGAAAACAACGTTGCATTGCTAAAGCAATATATTTAGGAAAATTCTTCAATTAGCATAAGCTACCAGTATGGATAAGATCCTTGAGATGGGAGTACCCCTTTAATGGACCATCTTAGAATTTGCATCCCTTAAACAGCCAATAAAATAAGATGAGAGAATAGGGTTAATAAAGTAGACCAATGGGAGCCACACAGTGGCTCAGTGGTTAGCAATGCAGCCTTGCAGTGCTGGAGTTCTGGTGTTCAAATCCCACCAAGGGCAAAAAACCATCTGCAAGGACTTTGTATGTTCTCCCTGTGCTTGCATGGATTTCCATTCCATATTCCAAAGACATTCTGATAGGGAAAAATGTGAGCTCTATGTGGGGCTCACAATCTACATTAAAAACAAAAAAAAAAAGTAGACCAGTAAAATTCACCCTTTTTTTTTTACTTATACTTAAAAGCAGATGACAAACTGATGCAAAATGGATGATTAAAATGGACAAACTGTAATGCATTGCAATGTATGTAATGGTTCTGTGAAAACAGCAGCACCTTGGGTGCAAAAGGCCATTTTTCACAGTCGTATTAATGTAGGCTTAGTCATTTTCATTGTAGGAAAAACAGCATATGTGTGTAAAAAAAACTGCACTTGTAATAGTATCCTTAAAGGGAGGCTGTCAGCGGCAAATTGGTTATAAAGTAAGCATTGCATTAAAGGTGTTAAATATTCAGCAGAATGTGAAGACTGATAAAAATGCGCAAAAAGAGTTCTGAAGGGTTTGTGAAAGCCTTATGGGAGGCATGGTTTAGGTCATGTAAATGTTGAACCAAAGAAAAAGATAGTGATCCCTGTTAGGGCTTGCCTGCTATGTCAGTTTTAGGAAATGTCCCTAGAGCTATTTTAATGAATGATACTGCATGTGAAATACTGTATATGAAATTCACACCTGCTTTACTTTAATTTTTTCATTGAAGATATGTATAAAAATTACTTAAAGTATCTTCTGAAGATAAAATAGCGAGCAAAAGTCATAAAAGACAAGATTTTTCATGTGATTTTTAAAATTCTGTTCATCAGCATGTGCTATATCTGGGCCCATTGAAACACAACTTGGCTATGCTAAGGGTGAATGTGAAGTACAAGAAAGGATCTACTGACTTTACTTTCTAGGACCACCCCTTTAACTTTTAACTTTATTGTAATATTGTTAAATGGTAATGGAAAAGCCTTTTAACACCTTCCCACTTTGTGGCATACTATTATGCCACGCCGAGCATGTAGTTAATGCTCAGCTCCATAATAGTACGGCGCTGTAATGCTGTGGCACAGAAGCTGTATCTACAGCATTACTCTTGACACTGGGCTGTGTAACAAACCCGAGGCATGGGACTAGTTGCTGCAGTCGGAAGATACTCTGACTCCGGCGGATTAAAACTCCGGATGTCGTGATTGATAGCGATCACAGGATCAAGGGGACCCCTAGACCAGATTTCCCTCCCACCGAGCTATAGCCTTTTGACTGGCTATGTCTATCACACATAGTGAACCTACGTGTGATGTGCTGCAGTACTATGAATTGCAGTACATTGCACTGTGTATAAGAGATTCCAGGTTCAAGTCCACTTGTGGGACAGGTAAAATATTAAATATAAAGAATAAAAAATAAACAAATAATAAAAAGTAAAAAAAAACTAAACAGGGGCCATATAAACACAGTAGGAGGGAAGGAAGCACCAAGAGGAAATACATGAGGCATGGCATCCTAGTGTCAAGGCTGTGGGCTAGCCTAGACAGAGGGAAGAAATTGCCTGTGCAATTAATCTACACCTTAAAGCAAGTGCAAAAGTAAAGTAGGATATGAATGCACTAAAGTCGGTGTTTGTTCATTTTAACAAGGCTAAACAAATTGAATGGGTTTATGCAGCAAAAAAACTGGGCTATGTGAAGGACATCCTCTGCCCTCTACAAACCTGGCTTATCTCAGCTCACTCTGAGTACTGTGTTCAGCCATAAGTTGTATCCACCAGTGAAGAATCATCTTTTCCCAAAAAAGTCATAGACACAAAACACATGGAAATGCAAGTTTAATCAGTTACTATATGATATATTATGTGATTGTATGACTTTCATTACTTGGTACACTGACTACTGTAGCTGTGGGAAGAATATGCAAATCTGACTTCCATGATGTAATTTAGGAAGTCAGTGCCTCAGTCATGCACACCAATAGAGGGCGCTCACTGAGGATGTGCAAGTCTATCTTCCATGATGTAATTAGGAAGACAGAGCCTCAGTCATGCAACCCAATAGAGGGCGCTCCCTTTAATATCATGCCGACCTTCTCAGAGGCCTTTGTTTGCAATGATGTTGGGATTTTACCAGGTAGTCTCTCAGCCAAGGACAGCTGTTTCGATGTTATTGCATCTCGTCAGCTTGGCGCAGAGAGGACTGCCCTCAGAACCACCCTTTATGTGGGCATTCACTCCGTCACCCCCGAGCCAGGCAGCTAGTTCACTTGCTAACTGGGAATCTGGGAAAGCTGGGACAGCGAGCTCTTCTTCCAGGTGTATGTGAAAATGCACATACACCTGAAAACTGTCAGCGTAGGCCGCGGGTCCACGGAACTGTGACTTACACTGACAGAAGATTGTAACCCCAACGCAGGTGCGATGACGCCATTCAGAATACGCCTAGCTGCTCTTGGGAGTGGGGGCCACTGTGAAGTATTTTATACTGTGTAGGGGCCACTGTGGAGTGCATTATACTGTGTAGGGATCGAACTGTAGAGAACATTGTTCTGTGTAACAGCCATTTTTTCGAGGCCACAATTGCGCACATGCGCATTACGCTCCTCTAAGTCTACGCCGAACAAAAAATGGCCACCGGCCGGCATGTGTAGTGGGCTCTACTAGTGTCTCACTGACAAAACAAACAAATAGATATACAGACACTCAAAATAGTGAGGTCAAAAATAGACCAAAACTCGTAATAAGAATATACAAACTTTATTAGTATCTAGAGATGAGCAAACAGTGTTCTATCGAACACATGTTCGATCGGATATCAGGGTGTTCGCCATGTTCGAATCAAATCGAACACCGCGTGGTAAAGTGCGCCAAAATTCGACACTACGACACTGGGGGCATTGAAAAAAATTGGAAAAAGTCATTGGCTGCCGAAATCAGGTGACCTCCATTTTAGACGAATAGTGGATTTCAAATCCAGGTCATATGAGAATGTGAACTTTGTGACTATGAGACAGGGATAGCTGTACAGGCAGGGATAGCTAGGGATAACCTTTATTTAGGGGGGAATGTTATTAAAAATAACTTTTTGGGGCTCTATCGGGTGTGTAATTGTGATTTTTGTGAGATAAACTTTTTCCCATAGGGATGCATTGGCCAGCGCTGATTGGCCGAATTCCGTACTCTGGCCAATCAGTGCTGGCCAATGCATTCTATTGGCGTGATGAAGCAGTGCTGAATGTGTGTGTTTAGCTCAACTACACCGGTGGAGTAGTTGAGCTAAGCACACAGATTCAGCTCTGCTTCAATCAGCGCTGGCCAATGCATTCTATTAGCTTGATGAAGCAGAGTGTGCACAAGGGTTCAAGCGCACCCTCGGCTCTGATGTAGCAGAGCCGAGGGTGCACAAGGGTTCAAGTGCACCCTCGGCTCTGCTACATCAGAGCCGAGGGTGCGCTTGAACCCTTGTGCAGCCTCGGCTCTGCTACATCAGAGCCGAGGGTGCGCTTGAACCCTTGTGCACCCTCGGCTCTGCTACATCAGAGCCGAGGGTGCGCTTGAACCCTTGTGCAGCCTCGGCTCTGCTACATCAGAGCCGAGGGTGCGCTTGAACCCTTGTGCAGCCTCAGCTCTGCTACATCAGAGCCGAAGGTGCACTTGAACCCTTGTGCAGCCTCGGCTCTGCTACATCAGAGCCGAGGGTGCGCTTGAACCCTTGTGCACCCTCGGCTCTGCTACATCAGAGCCGAGAGTGCGCTTGAACCCTTGTGCAGCCTCAGCTCTGCTACATCAGAGCCGAGGGTGTGCTTGAACCCTTGTGCACACTCTGCTTCATCAAGCTAATAGAATGCATTGGCCAGCGCTGATTGAAGCAGAGCTGAATTTGTGTGCTTAGCTCAACTACTCCACCGGTGTAGTTGAGCTAAACACACACATTCAGCACTGCTTCATCACGCCAATAGAATGCATTGGCCAGCACTGATTGGCCAGAGTACGGAATTCGGCCAATCAGCGCTGGCTCTGCCGGAGGAGGCGGAGTCTAAGGTCGGACCTGAATGGAGACTGGTGTGGAGCGATCTTAGACTCCGCCTCTTCCAGCAGAGCCAGCGCTGATTGGTCGAGTTCCGTACTCTGGCCAATCAGCACTGGCCAATGCATTTCTATGGGGAAAAGTTAGCTTGCGAAAATCGCAAACTGACAGGGATTTCCATGAAATAAAGTGACTTTTATGCCCCCAGACATGCTTCCCCTGCTGTCCCAGTGTCATTCCAGGGTGTTGGTATCATTTCCTGGGGTGTCATAGTGGACTTGGTGACCCTCCAGACACGAATTTGGGTTTCCCCCTTAACGAGTATATGTTCCCCATAGACTATAATGGGGTTCGAAACCCATTCGAACAGTGAGCGGCTGTTCGAATCGAATTTCGAACCTCGAACATTTTAGTGTTCGCTCATCTCTAATAGTATCACATTAAAAAGTTATACAAAATAGATGATGCGAGTAACACACAGATAAATGTACAAAAAAGAGCACAGCAAAGAGTCCAATACTGCCCAAGATAGTTATTAAATGTAGTTAAACGTGAGTGGTAAACAGAATATATATATATATATACCACATGGACCAGCAAGGTAAGCTAAAGCATAAGGCCAGATTATACATATGCTACCAGAAGGAGCCAAATGTATCCTATAGTATATATAGTGCAAAGTGCAATAAGGCTAACACACAATTAAGCTAAAAGTATGTAAGCATTGAGTACTTTTAGACAAGAAAAAATGGCCACAAAGTAGATTGTAAAAGACTTAATAAACGGCAGCAGAGGTTACACAGCAGGTCTATCATATTAATGAATGGAAGTACAGCTTACCCATGATATAAACCACATAAGTAGAAGTAAAGGGGCAATAGAAGAAACCGCCGGCTCGCACCCGACGCGCACGTTTCGGCACGCCTGCCTTCGTCTAGGGGAGGATGCAGCTGAAGATGGAGGCGTTTCTGGAGAGAGTTCTCTGGCAGCAGTGGGGACACCCCCATTGCCATTTGAGCGCTGGGACCCTCCCCCATTGCTGCAAGAGAACTCATTTGCATACCAATAAAAACCGGGATTTCTAAGGAACAGCGGAAAGGTAAGACACGAATAGCCTTTCTAAAGGTTATTCGGTCGTCTAAAGCACAAAAAATACATATTTAAGGGGGCATTCAAACTTGTGCCCGTGTTTTAAAGCTGACTGCCAGGAAGCCGTCCCTTATGCAGTTTCCCTGTGGAATAGGATGGAGACCTGGTGAGTGGACACAGGTGCAAGTGTGAATGCCACCTTAGTGGGTTTTGTGTTGGACTTTAGGCACTAGGCCTCTAAAAGATTCAACATCACTGTTCTAGGTTGTTCTATTTGTTTGCAATTAATATCACATCTAATTATTTCCAGTCCATATGGTTGAACAGAGGAATTGCTTGCCAAGGTGTCCATAGACATTGAGTGGCATAGTTCGTAAACAGGCCTAAGGACCTGTTGATATCGCACTAATCTTTCATTAATGTAGTGTAGAAGTTACAGATAATAAAGGTTGTATACAATTTGTTACTTTTATCATTTATTATAAATAGCAGCCATACACACCTAGCACTATCCAGAACATTACCTGCCTTTTCTTTATGTGTTTTTAATTCCGCCTGTCAGGGCACACAGTAAAGTTTATAAGCCATTTCCTTCATCTGTCTTCAGATGTCAGCTTGGAGAGCTTTCCAGCAGAGAATAGATTTACATGCGTAAAGAAAAGATTAAAGCCCTGTATTTTCACAAATGAATGATTACATGGTAGTGCGGGGGGGGGGGGTTGGTTAGTAATGTGATATCTGAGTAATCCTTTTGTGACTGCAGTAAATTTAGGTACCGCCTCATTGCAAGTAGTAGTATCAGGTAATGAATTAACAAACGTATTCTAATTAAATAGCTGATATATCAATAATAATGAACAATATATTTATATTAGAAGTTGTGTATATGAAAAAAGCTGTACAAAAAATAGAAAATACTTTGTTTTTTATGATTTCAAACAAGGTTAGGTGATTCATTGCACACTTCATCCAGAACATCAACACTACTTAATGCCCTACATAAATCAATGCATTGATGTTACACACTCATGTGCTAATGTATATTTCCCCGGAAGATTGTTACTAAAAAAATATCATTGCATTCTAGATAGTAGCTTATGAAAAACCATGGGGGGGAGATTTATCCTGAGGGGAATTTCCTTAGTCTTATTGGAGTTTGTATTGAAATAATTTACATCAAATGTCACATAATATCTGATATATTTGGTGCATCATTAAGTCTAAATCTTCTTTCCTGAGATATCATTCCACTTCTTATGCTGCCCTTTTTCCTGGAGTAAGAGTTTGACAGCTTTTGTGACTTTTTATTAAAAGTTACTTTTGATAAATCTGGTGTATATCAACTAAATATGTAACTAGGCACTGTTACAGGGGAGACTATTTATAGTATAGGGGAAATACATTCAAGTGAATGCAAATTCCATGGAGCTGATGCAGTATTTTATTTTATGCTTACTTGTATAGAGTCATCATATTCTGCAGCGCTTTACAGATGTGGTCAGTCACTGCCCCATATAGGGCTCACAATCTACATTCCCTATCAGTATGTCTTTGGAGTGTGGTAGGAAACCTGAGTACCTGGAGGAAACCCACCACAAACACAGGCAAACCATACAAACTCCTTGCAGATGTTGTCCTTGGCAAGATTTGAACCTAGGACTCCAGCGCTAACCACTGAGCCACTGTGCTGCCATACACCTTACTTATGGCTCAACCTTTGGTCCCAGTGATGCAACACAACAATGCCAGTCGTGAATGCCTTCAATCAAATTAGAATGTTTTAAATTCCTGATTTCTTAAATTTCATGAATTTAAAGAAATGCTGAAATGCTTGTTAGTGAGTGAAATGAGTTTGTAATACGTGAAACGTTGCTGGAATCAGATTGGAATTAGGGGAGTATAAAACAATTGTATCACAATGTCTCATTGAAGAATATGTGGTTAATATGCTAGCATTGTTTTCTAGGAAAAGGGAATAAGAAAAAGAGATGACAAGATTGTGAGTATTTTTGATTTAGGGCGGGTTCACACCAGCGCCTGATCTCCGTTTTCAGGAGACAGTGGCAGACAGTGTCTGGCTGTCAGTGCCTGTGAGCGTTTTGTGCTCTCCGCAGCAAAACAGTCCTACATGTCTGAATTTGTGTCCGGTTAAAAAAAACGCAGTTTCGCCGCAGAGAGCACAAAACACTCACAGGTGGTCACGGCTGGACACTTCTCAAACCCATTCAAATGAATGGGTTTGAAAAATGACTGCATGTTTCTGTCTCCTGTCCAGTTTCGGGCAGGAAACGGAAACCTGCAAAATGGAGACCAGGGCACAAATATGAACCCGCCCTGAGTTGCTATTAGTATATTGTACATACACAATAATGAAAGTTTTAATTGCTTTGTTAATACACTATATCTTTTTTGATGTGGCAGTGCAGCTATTCAAGTGGCTGGTTTGCTGGAATAAACCCATGTATGGAGTTCCACTCCCTATAGTAGCACAGTCTAGGATTTGGGCCGCTTAACCACTTCAGTACTGGCCTATTTCTGGTCTGGGACCAGACACATTTCCGTTTTATTTTTTGTATTTGTGGTTTTGAGCGCTATAAAATTTTAATCATTTGGGTTATTCAACTAATTTCTGTGTCTTTTTTCATTGACACATAGCTTTATTTTGTTTTTATTTTTGCATGTTTTTTATTTTATTTTTTTTATATCCGGGAAAATATAAACAAAATTGGAGGGAAAACCTGTCTGTTTTTCTCTCTCTCTCTTTTTTTTAAATTTATTTAATAGCATAAAGTGCTACTAAAAACGTTTTAAAATAGTGTTTCCTCTCTGTTATGGTAATTTTTATTTTGTATTGTGTCATTGAGGGTGGGGCTAGAACATGAATTTTTTTTTACTTTTCTGTTTTTTTTTTGTTTTTTTTTTAATTTTTGTGAAAAATATAATGACTAATGACTAACAACTAATCACTGTTTCCAGTGGCTTAACTAGGAATGGCGGGGCCCCGTGGTGAACTTTTGACATGGCCCCCCCCCCAACCGACCGACCCCCTCCTCCGCACTCTCTTATGTCCCTTAGTAAGCCCTGCACACAGTATTATGTCCTTTAGTGGCCCCTGCACAAAGCATTATCCCCCATAGTGGCCCCTGAACACAGTATTATCCCCCAAAGTGGCCCCTGCACACAGTATTATGTCCATTAGTGTCCCCTGCACACAATATTATGTCCATTAGTGTCCCCTGCACACAGTATTATCCCCCATAGTGGCTCCTGCATACAGTATTATCCCCAATAGTGTCCCCTGCACACAGTATTATACCCTATAGTGGACACCCATAAACAATTATTATACTCTGGGGTCTTTTCAGACCCCAGAGTATAATAATCGGAGACCCGGGGGAATAAAAACATAAAAAATTACTGTTTCTTACCTGTCCCTGGCTCCTACGCTGTCTTCTCCGCTGGCGTCCTTATGAAATGACGTCAGACGTCACATGACCCGGGACGCAGGCCGGGTTCATGTGACGTCAGAGACGTCAGAAAGGAGGCCTGGCAGGATCGTGGAGAGGTAAGTAACACTGTTTGTTATGTTCCCTTACCTCTCCCGATCCGCTGATCATTATACTCAGGGGTCTGCAAAGACCCCCGAGTATAATGATAGTATTTGTGGGGCCTGCGGTGTCAATTAACGATCCCGGCCCACCCAGGATCGGCAAGTGAATAGGGCCCATAATGGCCTATTTTAAAAAAAACAAAAAAAACGTAGTGGTAGCGGCTGTCACCGGGCCCCCTAATGGCTCGGGCCCTGTGGCAGCCGCCTCCGCTGCCTCTATGGTAGTTACGCCTCTGACTGTTTCTTTTGTGGGGGAGGCTGATTTCCCTTGTAACTGCGGCTGGTACGTTTAGCCCCAGTTACAAGAGGAATACAGCCTCCTGCCCATAACTATAGGACTAATAGAGCTGACCCAGCAGCTCTGACAGACGCTGTCCTGGCAAATCACGTGACCCCTTGGTCAGAGGGCAGCCGCATCATTGCGGCGCTCATAGCTGTGTATGCAGCGTTCCTTGAGGGACCTCTAGCTGAAGTTACAGCTGGCCCCTTGTTTCAGCACCTGCATGATTTTGCGCAGCTGCTGAAAACTGCTTGGAAGTACCGGAATGTCCTTGCAGAACAAAGAAGCCACTATGTGGATGTTTATACTCTATGGGCGGTCCGGAAGTGGTTAAGGAACCTCATTAGGTGTCAGCTGAGAGGGCTCCCAAAGAAAAGGAGCATCATTGAGACATGGCTGACACTGAGGAAGAGACGCTGAGCCAAGGACCTGGCAAGCTGCACTTACAAGTTTTGGTATGAGGTTCTAGGCACTAGGCCTACACCAGATAGTAAAGGACGCTATAATGTGCAGTTAGTGGTCAGACGACCAGGATTTGCTTTATTCTTAGGCTGTGTTGTGTCTCCACACGCTGTGGTTGGACATTTAAAGCTGCTGAGGACAGTTCTGAACCTGGAGCGCCTGTGTGGAACTAAAGTTCTTGATGTGCTAACCATCTTATCCTGAAGGTGACAATCCCATAAGCCCTGAGTTGTCACTGTGTATTTTAGTGTTGATAACTTTTTATATCAGTTTGTGTATTAAAATGACTATGTATATAAATAGACAGCATAAATTAAATGCTATAAACGCTTTCTTTCTACTGAATCCTTGTATTACAGATGTACAATCCTAATCCGGAAAACTTGATTTCTTATTGCCTTTAACATCTGTTGACACATTGTTCCTCATTTCTTTTTCCTGAGCACTTTATCATCACACTTTTGTATGCCGAGAATGTGGAAACGGTCTAGGCAATGCCTTGGATGCTTCAGATACTTGGATGTACTGGATGAAAATAACAACTTTACAGCTTTTTGTTTCTATTCAACACTAGGACATTGGCATACTTTACTTTTATGAAGTGAAAACTGTAATTTTATATCATGTAATATATCACAAGCACTTACTTAACTTGGTGTGAATATTTTGTTCTGAATACAATAACAATTTTGAGTATGAGTCATGATTGTAAAAATCATTTGCAGTTTAATTCTTTCCATTTACAAAGATAACATTGAAAGACCAGATTGTCACAGTCAATTGAAAATGCATTACTATGGATATCACGTTTACCTTGTATCTAATATTTGGAATATTTTACTATTTATATATCTTAGTATTATTTTGTATGTGTTATTTATCTCAATATTCTTATCTATTTACCTACTGTATCTATTATATCTATTGTTTACACAAGATTTACAATCTATTTGATACAAATGGGAATGCTAGAGCAAACAATTTCAATAAAAAAATAAATATGCCTGTAATACCACTTTTAATTAATATAATATAATAAGACATCTATCTATAGTGACATGCTTATATAGACACACACACACACACACACATATATATATATATATATATATATATATATATATATATACTGCTCAAAAAAATAAAGGGAATACTCAATTAACAAATAAATATTCTCACTGAATAATCCCATAGGATAATGGAAATGACCAACACCTGAGGTTCGATCCATAGAACCTCAGGTATACTCAAAAGGCTGATCATAAACGCCCAAGCAGATGGCGCAATGGCAAGGAAACTACCACAAGACCCCAGACCACCGGATCCAGACCAAACAGAAGAACACAAAATTTTATTAAACAAAACAAGGTCTTGACAAGCATGTTCACACTGAGCACATGTGACAGACGTGGAGAGCGATCTGCTGACTACAACATCCTTCAGCTTGACCGGTTTGGCGGTGGGTCAGTAATGGTGTGGGGTGGCATTTCTTTGGAGGGCCGCACAGCCCTCCATGTGCTCGCCAGAGGTAGCCTGACTGCCATTAGGTGCTGAGATGAGATCCTCATACCCCTTGTGAGACCATATGTTGATGCGGTTGGCCCTGGGTTCCTCCTAATGCAGGACAATGCCAGACCTCATGTGGCTGGACAGTGTTAGCAGTTCCTGCAAAATGAAGATATTGAAGCTATGGACTGGCCCGCTCATTCCCCAGACCTGAATCCGTTTGAGCACATCTGGTGCATCATTTCTCGCTCCATCCACCGTCATGCACCACAAACTGTCCAGGAGTTTGCAGATGCTTTAGTCCAGGTCTGGGAGGAGATCCCTCAGGAGACCATCCGCAACCTCATCCGGAGCATGCCCAGACGTTGTAGGGAGGTAATACAGGCACGTGGAGGCCACACACACTACTGAGCCTCATTTTGACATGTTTTAAGGACACTACATCAAACTTGGATCAGCCTGTAATGTGTTTTTTAATTTTGGGGGTGACTCCAAATCCAGGCTTCCATTGGTTAATACATTTGATTTCCATTGATGATTTTTGGGTGATATTGTTATCACATCCAACTTTGTACAGAACAAAGTATTCAATTAGAATATTTAATTCATTCAGATCTAGGATGTGTTATTTGAGTGTTCCCTTTATTTTTTTGAGCAGTGTATATACATATATATCTATTAAGCATATAAAGATGTCCTAAAAATCAAACATAAAAACCACACACTGATTGTCTACCTAAATATTGTATTATGGCTCTTATTTAATCCTAAACTTAAAAGAAAATTGTATGTTTGAAAATGAGGCAGCACAATAAAAGGAAAATATTAGACACTGAGAAAATAAACAGAGTGTAATCCCATGTAATTGCAAGA
Source organism: Leptodactylus fuscus (assembly GCF_031893055.1). Classification (NCBI taxonomy): domain Eukaryota; kingdom Metazoa; phylum Chordata; class Amphibia; order Anura; family Leptodactylidae; genus Leptodactylus; species Leptodactylus fuscus. Next base: position 124,726,169 of record NC_134267.1, on the reverse strand, counting down.
CTTCCTCCGGTGAGGTCCATTAAATGAGTTAAGGATGACCGCATTTGTTATAGCGCTCCCCCTCTTCACTAGGTTGATCATGCAGTGCCTTGAACAGAATTATCTACAGGCTTGTGAATGTGATGCAGATTAAACTCCCCCACCAAAGAAGAATGGGAAAATGCCTAAAGTTATTAGAATAAAATTACTATGACAAATCAAATTAAATTACAATTATTTGTTCTAACTATGGATGGGCGAACCGATTCATCATGAGCTGGTTTCGACCTGATTATTCCAAGTTGTTCATTTCAAAAAACAAAAAAAGCAAAACTGAATAAATTGAAATTCATCATTCTTTGAGTCAATGCTATGTTCTGGCGTTGTTAGGAGTAGGGCCAAACCTCCACGGCAGCATGCGGGAGTTGCCGGCCTTCTCCTAACACAGACCGGGACCCATCTTCTTCCAGTACAGGGTTAATGTTAGGCCTGTCAAAAACTATTTATTCATCACTTCCGTTCCCGATTACCACTGGCTATTCTGTTTGTACTTGGATGTTAGCTTTCCTCTCCTGTATTCCGTGTGTGCTCTGCTTGACTTTTTGGTTCTGTCCCCGACTTTGCTTTTGTTTCCTGTCTCTGTACTACACTCTCTCCTGCTATGACCTCAGCTTTCCTACAGCCTCCTGCTCCTTGATCACAATTTGATTCCACTCTGCTTTCCTATTACCGACCTGGCTTGCTTGACCTCTATCCTGGATTACTCCTCTGTACTGTGCTGACCTCAGTTTGACAACTTGGATTGGACGACTACTCTATTGGTATTCTGCCGCCACCTTCTGGTCACCACCATCTGCTGCTTTTTGCTTCCTCAGACCTTCATCCCATCTCTAGAAGTCTTCTGGTAAGTGATTTTAGTTTCTGGGTCTGCTGAGACTAGTGGTGCGCTGTGCATCCCGCGCTCTCTGACCTGTAACATCCCTGGCCGATGGTAGCTTCCAAGTCCATCTCCACCATCATGGGATTTGGTAAACGTCTCTGGAGGGCCGGGTTCGGTGCGGCTCGAAGTGTGCTGGATGCTCAGCGCAGTTTTGTGCCATTTGATCAGTGTGTCTGGTGCTGGGACTTGTTTTGATTTGATTACTTGTGTATACCAATTACCATCTACTCTCCCACCAAACATTCTATTCCTATGTGTCTCATTTTGCATAAATATTCATCCTTCAGAAATTGTATTTAAACCATGCCTGACGAAGAGGCCTAGAAGCCTCAAAAGCTTGCAATCTGTCATCATTTTAGTTAGCCATTAAAAAAGGTATCAACTACTGAAGACTCTCAATTTTTTATTGAACATGATGGTGGATGTAGGGGATGGATGTGTTATTCATTACTGAATGATACAGCACACTGAGTACTGTAAACTTGTAATACAGCTAGAAAATTTTAGGAGTAGGAGACATAGAACACAGTTTAGTCAAATTTAATCAATTACATGCAAATTAGTGATAGAAATCATTGATAGGAGTGAGGGAGAATATATGTGCTGTTTGAGCCTGACTGCAACAGTAATAGAGAGAAAGAACTTAACCCCTTCATTGCCAGTGATCTAATTTTGATATGTTTGTTTTGCAATAGAGCACTTTGATATGTCCACAGATTGTTTAACATAGTTTTTCCAGACAAAGTCAGTCCTGTTAGTGAAATATATCTTTTAAAGGTTTTTTGGGCATGAGTGTAATTTAAAATTTTTCGTTAAATACATCCAAACAGCAGTTTTAACGGCGAAACGCTGATTCCGCCTGCGCTAATCTGAAAAAAATTTCTATTACATAAGAAGTGTGAATTTGTGGAATAGACCAGGAGTTGGTCACAGAAGTCACAGCTGACTGCTTCAAACAAGGCTATGTAACTATGTATTTAAGAATATTTAGTTTTTTGTTCCTCACCCTTATAAATAGGGTAATGGAGCCTGCTAATCCTATTAATATTATAAATGTGAAAGTTTGTAATTTGTGTGCTTGTTAGGGTTGAGTGATCGGGATCGGAAAAGATCGGATTCCGATCGGTGATCGAGTAAATTTCACGATCACAATCGGAATTCCGACCCGATCTTTTTTTCCAGTGGGATCGAGGTGAGAGATTTTTTCAAGATCGGCTCAACCCTCAAGTGACTTTTCCCATAGAGAAGCATTGACTAGGGTTGAGGATCGGGATCGGAAAAGACGGGATCCCGGTCGAAGATTGAGCAAATTTTACGATTGGGATCTGGATCGACTGGAAAATTATCGGAAATCAGATTTTGAAATCAATCCTGAAATCTCAAGATCGGCTCAACCCTGATGTTTGTTCCTCAATCACACAAAAATGGCTGAATGGATTTGGATTAAATTTGGCACACAGATAGATTGTAACCTCAATTAAAATATAGGCTACTTTTTATCCTGGTAAATGACATGGCTTCACGACTGTTATGAATTTTTGTTCACATACTAAATTACGCTGCTCTTATCTCAGCGTTTGAGAAAGCCAGGTCAGTTATCTCTCTGTGTAAACACACACTAACCCTCAGTGTTCATGCATTGCATATTATCTGATCTGCTCCAGGCAGTGCAGAAAAACTAACACGGGCAAACACATTTTATCCAAATTGGCAGTTTGCCAATTTTCAACATGCCTGGAAAAAGAAAATCTAATTTGTTGCAAACAACGAGTGATTATGAAGATAATCTTGTTTCCCTTAGTCCTAACAGCGGCACAATGTGGGGTATTTCTGCCCCTGTGTGCTGGTAGGACAGGCGGATATTTAATTAGCCAATCAAATGCGTGGCAGGCCCTATAAGAGGGCACAAGAACCTCCCCTCTGCGTGTAAATACAAAAGTACCTCCATTACATTTATATACAGTTTTATACATAAGATATGATTCCCAGGGTGGGAAATCTTGTGCCGCTGTTAGGACTAAGGGAAACAAGATTATCTTCATAATCACTCGTTCCCTGTCGTCCTCAACAGCGGCACAATGTGGGGATATAGCAAGCAGGTCCCCAAGATGGGTGGGACAAACCCATGACCGAACTTAAACTGGTCTGGGCAAAGGCAGTGGAATCTGCCACTTAGTCCTTCAGGCGGTAATGCCGAATGAAGGTGGATTCAGATGCCCAAGAGGCAGCTGCATATATTTGGTCCACAGACAAAGCACTTCTTCCTGCCTGTGAAGTGGACATTGCCCTGGTTGAATGGGCATGAAGGAAAGATGGAGCCGACAGCCCTTGGGCGGTATAGGCGACTCTAATAGTCTCGGTAACCCACCGGGATATTGTAGCTTTGGCGGCTTTGGCGCCCCTGTTTTTCCCCGTGTAGCTGACCAACAGGTTTTCAGTCCACCTAAAGGGGCGAGTGCGCTGCAAGTAGATCTGCAGGCATCTGACCACATCCAGCTTGTGCCATCTTTCTTCTTCAGCAGAAGAAGGGAACGGAAAAAATACTGGAAGGGAAATCAGTTGGTTCCTGTTTACAGCAGATGGCACCTTGGGACGAAACCCAGGGAGGAACCTAAGCTGTACATGGTCAGAGAAAAAGGTGGTATATGGCTCCTCAGCGGACAAAGCTTGTAGTTCACTAACGCGTTTGGCAGGTGTGACTGCCAATAGCAGCGCCACTTTGCCGGTTAGCGACTTGAGGGAGACCTCTTCCAGAGGTTCAAATGGCTGGCCACATAGGGCGTTCAGGACCGGAATAAGGTCCCATTGGTGGACAGGGGTGTTTACCACCGGTCTCAGCCTAGTTGCCCCTTTAATAAAGGTGCTCACTAAAGGATCCTGAGACAAACGCCTCCCCAGATAGGCGGACAGGGCCGCTACGTGTACCTTGAGTGTGGCCGCAGCAAGACCTCTGTCTAGTCCGTCTTGAAGGAAGTCCCGGATCGCCTCCGTAGGGGGATCGGTGGAGTCCACTTGATGCTGCAGACACCAGGCATTAAAGCTGTTACCTATTCGACGGTAGTTCCTGTTAGTCGAATCTGCTCTGGCGCTGGATAGGGTCTTCAAGACGGCTTGTGACAGTCCTCTATTTCTCAATAGGGACTGGTCAACCTCCAGGCTGTCAGGTTGAGTCTCCTCAGATCCTGGCATCTCAGCTCTCCTTGGGTTACCAGGTCTGGGAGTGGGGGAAGCCTCCAATATATGCCCTGACTCATTTGTATGAGCTGAGCAAACCAAGCCTTTTTTGGCCAGAACGGGATTATGGCTATTCCCGAGGCTTGGTCCTGTCTTATTTTTATCAATACCTTCGGTATGATTGGAACTGGAGGGAATATGTAAAACAGCCTGAACCTCCATGGGATGGACAGGGCATCCACCGCCAAGGGATTGTCCTCCTGGTACAGAGAGCAGAAGGTCCCCACCTTGGCGTTGAGTCGGGTAGCCATAAGATCGACCTCCGGGAGACCCCATCTCTGGACGATCTGTTGAAATACGTCTGGATTGAGAGACCATTCTCCTGATATGGTAATACCCCGACTCAGCTGATCCGCTACTATGTTCAGGGAGCCCTTTATGTGAACAGCGGATAACTGGACCAGATTCTTCTCCGCCTAGGCAAATATGAGATTCGTCTCTCTCAGCAAGGTTGGTGACCTGGTGCCCCCTTGTTTGTTTATATAGACTACCACCGTCATATTGTCTGACCGGTTTTTGACAGACTTGCCTTTCAATTCTGGGGCAAAGTGTACTAGGGCCAGGTACACTGCTCTGAGTTCCTTGAGATTGGATGACCCCAGCTCCGGACATCTCCATCGTCCTTGTACAGTTTTGTCTTGACAATGGGCTCCCCATCCCACTGGGATGCATCTGTTGTCAACAGGGTCCACACTGTCGGGACCGTGAACCTTCCGTCTTTCAGGTGTATCCACCATCTGAGGGCAAGACGGGTAGCGGGAGAAAGGCAGATCTTCTTGTGCAATCCCCGTGGAGACCTGTTCCAGGTTCTCAACACTTCCATCTGCAGGGGACGCAAATGCCATAAAGCCCAAGGCACCGCCCTGGCCGAGGATGACATCAGGCCCAGGACTCTCATGGCGGTCCGGATGGTACCTGCCGAGTGCGCAATAGGAATCGTGCACTGGCTTGGATTCTTTCCTTCCTTGGACTGGAGAGGAAGATCTGCATCGCTTCTGAATCCACTATAAATCTGAGGAATTTTCTTCGGGTGGATGGAACGATTTCGGACTTCTCCCAAAAGATAATCCTAACTCCTGTAGGAAGTTGATGGCAAGGTTGAGCTGCTGGAGGAGGGCAGCAGGAGACTGAGCTTTCAGTAGCCAGTCGTCTAGATAAGGGACGATGAAAAGACCCTGAAGTCTGAGGGCCGCAGCGACCGGAGAAATCACCTTGGTGAATACCAGTGGGGCGGATGTGATGCCGAATGGCAGAGCTGTGAATTGATAGTGCTCCCTGTGGCCGGCCATAGCGACGGCAATCCTGAGGAACTTCCTGTGGTAATGAGCAATGGGGACATGTAGATAGGCGTCCTTCAAATCGAGGGTAACCATCACCTCTCCTGGCTGAAGAAACACAGCCACGGAATCCACGGTTTCCATTCGAAATGACCTCTTCCTGATAAACCGATTGAGGTACCTCAGGTCTATTATCATCCTCCAGCCCCCGGTGAACTTGGGGACCAGAAAGACGGGGGAGTAGACTCCCAGACCGAGGTCTGAGGCTGGTACCTTCTCCAGGGCGCCCTTGGTAACCTATTCGGCAACCAAGGCTTCTAGACTGGCCTGCTGAGAAGGTGGAAGAGTTTGGGTGGAAACGAACCGATCTGGAGGTGGAAGATGAAAGTCGATGTGATACCCGTGTTGTATGATCTTCAACACCCATGGGTCTTGGATATGGGTGAACCATGCTCTGGAAAAGGAGGAAAGACGTCCTCCCACAGGAAGGGGGGCCACAGGGAGCTGCCCCACGTCAAAACTCAGGCTTCCTCTTGGTGTCCTCCTTGGAAGCGCCATGACCAGCTCCCCTAGGGCGATATCTAAAACGCCGTTGTTGGGAAGGGCGTCTATAATTAGAGGAAGAACCTCTGCCTCTAGAGGGAGCACGTCTGCCCCTAGATGCTTGAGGTAGGGACCTTCCCCTACCTTCAGCTAATCCCTCCATAATGGCGACTAAGCTTTGGCCAGACACCCTTCCCGGCTCAAAGGGGAGAGCACAGAGAGCTGCTTTAGACGCAAGGCTTTAGCCAAAGGGGTCTACGGGCCGCAGTAGACAACGCCATAGATTTGGCGGAGATTTTTAATTGATGGCAGGAGGATTCCGCCAAATAATCTGCAGCCCTATGAACTCTTTTCATAGAGGCCAGAATCTCATCTCTGTCTACGCTCAAGTCTATATCCCGCTCCAAGGCGGCTAAGCGGTTGCGCAAAAAGTCACCAACCATAGAGGAGGCTATGGCCATAGAGGCTTGCGCGGAGGAAGCTGAGTAGACCTTCTTCAGAACGGAGTCCGCCCTACGATCCAGAGGGTCCTGAAGATTTGAACCATCTTCCAAGGGCACCAGGGTTCTGCGGGACAGCTTTGCTATGGCCAAATCCACCTTTGGGGGAGGCCCCCAGGAATCCCACTGCTTTTTTTTTTTTTTTAAAGAGGCTCAGCAAAGCAAGTTTCCAAGTGGGAAACGTCAGACAGAATCGACGAGGATGGGATTAGAACTCATGCATGCAGAGCACAATGGATTAGCAGTCCATCGCCTTAACCACTCGGCCACCTCATCCTGACTGTGTTAACAGGAAACAAACTCTTGAAGATCCTGGAAGCGAATGTCCTTTCTCTGGCTGTTTCCACTGCTGCGCCATAAGGTTGGTCAGCGTGGCGTCCGCATGGAAGGCAATATGTCCCCCAGAGGCAGACGTGGAGGCTTCCCCGTCAACATCTCGGCCCACTGTAGACCGGATGGACTTCAGCAGCCTGCCCGTTTGTTCATAATGGAACGCAGTTCTGCTGGAATGACTGAGTCGTCCTCGGAGGAATCATCCTCTGCCCCCCACAGGTGTTACAAGGGGGGGGGGAGAGACGAGGAACGGAGCTCAGAGCATGGTCTCCTGGTGAGCTGAGACAAGGTGCAATGGATCCCTTTGAGGGAATCATCCTGCAAAACAAAAAGGAGAGTACAAGCAAGGGAAAAACTATTTACCCAAGCGATGCCCAAACTCACCATCTCCTTGACCCATGCTTTCATATCTCTGGGAGAGGGCTCCACAGGTGGAGGACCTCTGCACCCGCGACAACGGGCCCACTCATAGCCTGAAAATAGGCAAGTTATAGGACCAGTAGTACCCCGCAGGGCACAACCTTTCAAGCCGCTACCTACCATCAGGGAGCGGTGTGTCGCAATCGAAGCAGGAAAGATGTTTCCTCTTGGAAGAGGTTTTCCTCCTACCATCCCCAGGAGGGGTAGTAGAGGATGACATATCCTACAGAGAGAGATAATAGACCATGCAACACTGTCACCATGACATCATACCAGCTTTTAAAAAAAAAAGGGTAAATCTTACCAGGTCCAGTAGACCGGACAGTGAGGTGACGGATTTAACCTGGGAGAACATACAAGCTCCTTGCAGATGGTCCTTTGCCCTTGGTGGGATTTGAACACCAGGACTCCAGTGCTGCAGGGCTGCAGTGCTAACCACTGAGCCACCGTGTGGCCCCTTTCCCAATAAAGTTTGCAAACTGGAAAAGAGTTCAAGATCAATGAACACCACAATCGCACGCCTTCAGCAGATACTGCAGGAAAGTCTCTGACACCAGGCCAGCCAGCCTCTTAATTCTGGCCGGCTGGAAGTGGGCGGAGCCACAATCAAAGCAGGTGAGGCAACCTGCCCAGACAACTAACCCTGTAATCAGGGGTCTGCAAAGATATACATTCCCCCCCACCAAGAGGCCCTTAACCCGGGCACTTACCCCCACATCTCCCCGTCTTTTCCGGCCTTTAATAAGGCCTGAATCTTCCCTGAGTGAGCGGCCGCCAGCGCCAGGCCGTTGCCAAGGCGCTATGATACTTCCGGCGAAACCGGAAGTGCGCGCTTACAGCGGCCGGCGGGGAACAGGATACACAACAGTGTGGTTCCACCCGCCGGCAGTCCGCGCGGCCACCAGAGGCGGCATGCGGAGTCCCCGGACTCTCACCAAAATGTCAGGTAGGTCACAAGGAGCAGGGGAAGCGGAGGAGAGGGGGGGAGGGGGGATAGAGGGGGGTAGCCACATGGCTAACAAGCACCTTCTCCCCGCAGGGCACAGAAGGTGACAAGAAGAAAACAACCGCTCAGGAGGTGAGTGATCCTGCTGAGCTTCTCTAAGAGGACACAAGTCCTCCCACCTGTCCTCTGTCCACACAGGACAGAAAAAAACACGCAGAGGGGAGGTTCTTGTGCCCTCTTATAGGGCCTGCCACGCATTTGATTGGCTAATTAAATATCCGCCTGTCCTACCAGCACACAGGGGCAGAAATACCCCACATTGTGCCGCTGTTGAGGACGACAGGGAACGAGAGTTATGAAGGAGCCAGAAGTCACACAGTTCTTCTCAATCAGAGCTGAGGGGGATCATCGACGCCAACAACATGCTCATTATATGGTTTCCCAGTGAGCTGCTGAGATACCGGAACCATCACGGGCACAGCTCGAGAAATTAGTTCAGCGGCAGGCCTGCTTGACAGCTCCCGAAACACCAGAGCAGGCGGATCATCAACGCCAACAACACGCTTATTATATGACATTCCAGCGAGCTGCTGAGATGCTGGAACAATCACAGGCAAAGTGCAAGAAACAAGTTTAGCGGAAGGCCAGCTTCAGAGCTGCCAAATGCCGGCGCATGCGGATCATCAACGCCAACAACACACTCATTATATGGTATCCCAGCAAGCTGCTGAGATACCGCAACAATCACGGACACAGCGTGAGGAACGAGTTCAGCAGAAGGCCAGCTTGACAGCTGTCGAAACGCCGGAGCAGGCGGATCATCAACACCAACAGCACGCTCATTATGTGGCGTCCCAGTGAGTTGCTGAGATGCTGGAACAATCACAGGCACACTGTGAGGAACAAGGTCAAGAGCAAGACAGCTTGAGAGCTGCCAAAATGCCGGAGCAGGCAAACCATCGATGGCAGCAATTTGCTGAATATAGGCGGATCATTGACGTCAACAACCCGCAGACAAAGTCGCGAGCAGAGGCTAGTTTTAAATAAACTTCTATTGCTCTCCCAATTAACATATCATCCCGCTCTGCTTTTCCTCACTCATGCGTGTACTTTGACAAAGGGATATAGCCAGAATGTCTTGCCACATATTTTCATGTGGTTTCAATCCTTCTTTATATGTTTAATGGATATAGTTATAAAAATATACATTTTACTATATGAGTTTGTGTGCTCATGTCTTTTTGCACTCATGCTTTGAATTACTGGCACACTTTGTGTAATATCTTATTATTTATAGCCCAGTTATATGTATTGTTTAGTGTTATACATTATGTTTTAAGCCAATTTAAGACTAAAGTCGCCGCACCCAAAAAGCACTGCAAGGAAAGAGCACAGAATTTCTTCTGCAATGTGTGGATGGGATAAACCAGAATCCCATCCACTTGGAAGGTACTGTAAAACACTGTGGGTTTTGCCCACGGCCAAATTGTGACACTTACACTATGTGGGGCCCTGGCATAAGTTATGGTTCATGCCGAACTTGTTCCACCTGCATTAAATCAGAGAATCCAGCCACCCGAAGTACATTTCTAGCTTTAATCCCTTCTTTGGACGTGTATTAACATATGAAAACAGGGCTCTAAGGCACATAACATTCCTGGAATGTCATATAATGTATAATATATTATCATTGAATACACAGTAGAAGTCGTCATCTAATAACATCATGGCTGATACCTGGACCCTAAGGGTAAGTTCACACAAGAGTTTTTTGGACCTGATTTTGATGCGGTGGCAGCCTCAGAATCCGGTCCAAAAAACGGCTAGCCGCGACTGGATGCTGATGAGGTGCATACAGTGCACTGGCATCTAGTCACGGCATTCCACTCTGGATTAGGCCCAAATGAATGGGCCTAGTCGGGAGGGAGTGTCACGAGGTGGACGTCAAGAAAGGGCATGTCGCTTCTTTTTTCCGCAAGCGGGAACAAACCGCTCATGTAAAAAGGAAATGATTAGCTCCCATTGATTTCAATGGGAGGCAGCTTTTTGAGCCAGATTTTGACGCAGAGTCTGCGTTTATACCATGACCAAAAAAACTCCAGTGTAAACCTGGCCTGAGAGGCTCCATCATGGTTATAATTTAGACTGGACTAAGGACTCAAGCAGTAGTGAGTTACAATCCAGCTGCCCAGCTAGGGAGGTCAAGGGAACTGTGGTTGTACTTGCATTAAATTGTTAAAATCATAGCTTTAAAGCGTTCCCTTACACACAGGGCCCATTCACACTATGCAGATTTTTAACTTTCGATATTACAGTAAATAACAGTATAAAATTAAAAGTGTAACATTCTTTACAGTCACCCTTTACTAATCATTAAGTTTTTTAGGAGTCTGAAGGGAGTGCTGGTAAATAAAGTTCTCTAAGGAATTGGTCTCCAGTTAAAACTAAGTTAAAGGATTTTTTGCATAAACATAACCATTGAAAATATAATTAGAGATGAGCGAACACTAAAATGTTCGAGGTTCGAAATTCGATTCGAACAGCCGCTCACTGTTCGAGTGTTCGAATGGGTTTCGAACCCCATTATAGTCTATGGGGAACATAAACTCGTTAAGGGGGAAACCCAAATTCGTGTCTGGAGGGTCACCAAGTCCACTATGACACCCCAGGAAATGATACCAACACCCTGGAATGACACTGGGACAGCAGGGGAAGCATGTCTGGGGGCATAAAAGTCACTTTATTTCATGGAAATCCCTGTCAGTTTGCGATTTTCGCAAGCTAACTTTTCCCCATAGAAATGCATTGGCCAGTGCTGATTGGCCAGAGTACGGAACTCGACCAATCAGCGCTGGCTCTGCTGGAGGAGGCGGAGTCTAAGATCGCTCCACACCAGTCTCCATTCAGGTCCGACCTTAGACTCCGCCTCCTCCGGCAGAGCCAACGCTGATTGGCCGAAGGCTGGCCAATGCATTCCTATGCGAATGCAGAGACTTAGCAGTGCTGAGTCAGTTTTGCTCAACTACACATCTGATGCACACTCGGCACTGCTACATCAGATGTAGCAATCTGATGTAGCAGAGCCGAGGGTGCACTAGAACCCCTGTGCAAACTCAGTTCACGCTAATAGAATGCATTGGCCAGCGCTGATTGGCCAATGCATTCTATTAGCCCGATGAAGTAGAGCTGAATGTGTGTGCTAAGCACACACATTCAGCACTGCTTCATCACGCCAATACAATGCATTAGCCAGTGCTGATTGGCCAGAGTACGGAATTCGGCCAATCAGCGCTGGCCAATGCATTCTATTAGCCCGATGAAGCAGAGCTGAATGTGTGTGCTAAGCACACACATTCAGCACTGCTTCATCACGCCAATACAATGCATTAGCCAGTGCTGATTGGCCAGAGTACGGAATTCGGCCAATCAGCGCTGGCCAATGCATTCTATTAGCCCGATGAAGTAGAGCTGAATGTGTGTGCTAAGCATACACATTCAGCACTGCTTCATCACGCCAATACAATGCATTAGCCAGTGCTGATTGGCCAGAGTACGGAATTCGGCCAATCAGCGCTGGCTCTGCTGGAGGAGGCGGAGTCTAAGGTCGGACCTGAATGGAGACTGGTGTGGAGCGATCTTAGACTCCGCCTCCTCCAGCAGAGCCAGCGCTGATTGGCCGAATTCCGTACTCTGGCCAATCAGCGCTGGCCAATGCATTCTATTAGCCCGATGAAGTAGAGCTGAATGTGTGTGCTAAGCACACACATTCAGCACTGCTTCATCACGCCAATACAATGCATTAGCCAGTGCTGATTGGCCAGAGTACGGAATTCGGCCAATCAGCGCTGGCCAATGCATTCTATTAGCCCGATGAAGTAGAGCTGAATGTGTGTGCTAAGCACACACATTCAGCACTGCTTCATCACGCCAATACAATGCATTAGCCAGTGCTGATTGGCCAGAGTACGGAATTCGGCCAATCAGCGCTGGCTCTGCTGGAGGAGGCGGAGTCTAAGATCGCTCCACACCAGTCTCCATTCAGGTCCGACCTTAGACTCCGCCTCCTCCAGCAGAGCCAGCGCTGATTGGCCGAATTCCGTACTCTGGCCAATCAGCACTGGCTAATGCATTGTATTGGCGTGATGAAGCAGTGCTGAATGTGTGTGCTTAGCACACACATTCAGCTCTACTTCATCGGGCTAATAGAATGCATTGGCCAGCGCTGATTGGCCAGAGTACGGAATTCGGCCAATCAGCGCTGGCTCTACTTGAGGAGGCGGAGTCTAAGATCGCTCCACACCAGTCTCCATTCAGGTCCGACCTTAGACTCCGCCTCCTCCAGCAGAGCCAGCGCTGATTGGCCAGAGTACGGAATTCGGCCAATCAGCACTGGCTAATGCATTGTATTGGCGTGATGAAGCAGTGCTGAATGTGTGTGCTTAGCACACACATTCAGCTCTACTTCATCGGGCTAATAGAATGCATTGGCCAGCGCTGATTGGCCGAATTCCGTACTCTGGCCAATCAGCACTGGCTAATGCATTGTATTGGCGTGATGAAGCAGTGCTGAATGTGTGTGCTTAGCACACACATTCAGCTCTACTTCATCGGGCTAATAGAATGCATTGGCCAATCAGCGCTGGCCAATGCATTCTATTAGCGTGAACTGAGTTTGCACAGGGGTTCTAGTGCACCCTCGGCTCTGCTACATCAGATTGCTACATCTGATGTAGCAGTGCCGAGTGTGCATCAGATGTGTAGTTGAGCAAAACTGACTCAGCACTGCTAAGTCTCTGCATTCGCATAGGAATGCATTGGCCAGCCTTCGGCCAATCAGCGCTGGCTCTGCCGGAGGAGGCGGAGTCTAAGGTCGGACCTGAATGGAGACTGGTGTGGAGCGATCTTAGACTCCGCCTCCTCCAGCAGAGCCAGCGCTGATTGGTCGAGTTCCGTACTCTGGCCAATCAGCGCTGGCCAATGCATTCTGTTAGCCCGATGAAGTAGAGCTGAATGTGTGTGCTTAGCACACACATTCAGCTCTACTTCATCAGGCTAATAGAATACATTGGCCAATCAGCGCTGGCCAATGCATTCTATTAGCTTGATGAAGCAGAGTGTGCACAAGGGTTCAAGCGCACCCTCGGCTCTGATGTAGCAGAGCTGAAGGTGCACAAGGGTTCAAGTGCACCCTCGGCTCTCCTACATCAGAGCCGAGGGTGCGCTTGAACCCTTGTGCAGCCTCGGCTCTGCTACATCAGAGCCGAGGGTGCGCTTGAACCCTTGTGCACACTCTGCTTCATCAAGCTAATAGAATGCATTGGCCAGCACTGATTGGCCAGAGTACGGAATTCGGCCAATCAGCGCTGGCCAATGCATCCCTATGGGAAAAAGTTTATCTCACAATTACACACCCGATAGAGCCCCAAAAAGTTATTTTTAATAACATTCCCCCCTAAATAAAGGTTATCCCTAGCTATCCCTGCCTGTACAGCTATCCCTGTCTCATAGTCACAAAGTTCACATTCTCATATGACCCAGATTTGAAATCCACTATTCGTCTAAAATGGAGGTCACCTGATTTCGGCAGCCAATGACTTTTTCCAATTTTTTTCAATGCCCCCGGTGTCGTAGTTCCTGTCCCACCTCCCCTGCGCTGTTATTGGTGCAAAAAAGGCGCCAGGGAAGGTGGGAGGGGAATCGAATTTTGGCGCACTTTACCACGCGGTGTTCGATTCGATTCGAACATAGCGAACACCCTGATATCCGATCGAACATGTGTTCGATAGAACACTGTTCGCTCATCTCTAAATATAATCAATTACAAATTATACAGAGTTTTAAAGATTTCATCTAAGCATGTTAGGGGTAAGAATATTTTGCCTCCTTGTCAATTGGGGGCCAACCACAAACATAGGATCTTTTATTTTGGTCTGGCACTTGTCAGAAGCCCAGCTATGATTTCTTTGCAGGTGACCAGGCAATGGTACTGCATACAAGAAACGCTAACTTGGCTACAATAATGAAATCATTCTTGGATTTCTGACAAATGCCAGACCATAGAAAGTTCCTGCATATTCAATGGCAATTAATGAAGACAACAGGGAGTCACCAATAACATGGATCGAGAAAATCTTTAAAACTTGGCAGGATTTGTAATTACTTATATTTGCAAAAACATTTTAAAACTAAATCTTCTACAATTTTAATATGATTATGCTTATGTAGAAAACCCCTTCAAATGTAGTATTTGCGATGCCCTCCTTGGTATAATATGGTAATAGAGAACAATGATCATAATGCTCAAGCCTAGAGGTTATCCACATGTATAGAATAATCTAGATATCCATGTTTCTGTTGTTAGTTTGTTTAACTAAATGGAGGTGGCTACTTTATTTATATTCAATGGAAGATGACTTTTCTCTCTCAATGCACCTCTAATAAAAATGATGACGTTGACCTCTATCCTTCCATTGACCTCAGATAAAAAGAAGTTGTTTATTTCTCCTAGCCTTCCACAGGTAGGATATTCTACAGGCCTGACTGGTATTTTTACTCTCGATGATGGTGCCAGTATTGTTTTATACTCAACATACTCACCTGTTCTTGGCTTTTTCTGGTAGAAGTCCTCACTGAATGTTACTGCTGAGGCAAGTCAGTGGCCTCAGTGGCCTAAGAAAGTGGGATGTTCTGGGATGTTAAGTCAAGTGTTGTGAGGACTTCTGCTGCAACAAGCTCCCAGACGTTGCTGGACTAGACACTGGAGCACCTGGGACAGGTGAGTCATTTTTTTTTTCACCTTCTCTGGCCTCCTGGAAGAAATCTAAAATTCCTCGACATCCCCTTTAACCTCCTTCCAGATTTTTCAATTTTCATTATTGGCTTCCCGCCTTCCAAACCTCATAGCTTTGTTATTTTTCCTTAGAGATGTGCTCATCTTCATAAAGCTTTACTACCCTTCTTCATTGCTGTTTCACTCTTTCTTCACTCTTTTACCTCAACCTCGCCCTAGCTACCCCCCCACACCTCTTATCTCTCTGACTTCTCAGTTTCACTAGCCTGCCCTCCTCCCACTCTTTCCTAATGGCCGAATCTCTTCTTTCATGACACCAAAAGCAAGTTTCTGTATTTTTCTAATGTCTGCATTATAGCCATTTGAAGTGACCCTCCCCACCCTCAAAATCAAGATTTCACAGAAGGGAAGCAAGATTTGTTAATAAAGTATATTACAACATGTATTAATAACACAAATACTGCCAGAAAATTAAAAGTTGTCTGAAAGTTTAGTTATGCTTTAAATGGTTAAAGTCCCATTATCCACCATACTACTGTATTATGGCGGATGTTAGGAATAGGATAAACTTACTGCTCCAGGTGATAGTCTGTAGTGGCAGCTAGCCACAGATGAGTTCTCCCTAAACTCTGATAAAGAGGACACCATTAATCCCACCCGTTTACATGGTCTTCTGGAGTGTATTCATGGGGATTGCATCCATGTTTACTCCAGTTTCACTTCTGCGCTTTGCTTTCCGATCAAAAAACAGAAACCCAATACGCTTATAAAGCGGTTACCCATGAAGAATGCAGAGAGAAGAGTCCAGCTTGCATGACTTTTCTCTCTGCATTTTTTGAAAGGAATGGGAATCAAAATCCTGAAGCCCTCACCAAATGCAGATGTGAACTTAGCCTTAGTAGCACTTGAGGTACAGAAAATATGATGTTAGGTTTCAATAAAAAAATTGGCGCAGATCTCTTCCTGAAGGTCCAAGTGCACAGAAGGTTTCTAACTTAGGATTTAGCGTTGAACGTTTGTACACCCTGTCTCGCTTATAACATCTCCTAAAACTCATTAGATAGCATGATACTGAAACTACATTGTTATTCCATACATATTGCAAGTGAAGACTATAAATTAAGTATAAAAAGAATAAAGAAAAAGACTATATTAACTACTTAAGGATTGCTGGTGGCTATCATAGTCTATAATCTAAAGTTTTGTTTTATAAGATTATATTGTTATTTATTATTTAATGCATATTTCATTAAACGAAAAGAAATAAAAAAAAAAAAACCCACAAGAAATAGGTATCAGACTCTTGGCTAATGTGTAAAGTTAAATCCAGGAATTTGCTTTTTGCAGTGTCACATAGTCTGGAACATTTTATGTTACATAATTATTTCCATGCCAATGTTGTCTAAAGGAACCAGTCTAGTCTAAATGGAAAGCTTAGCTTCTCCCATTTAGTCAACTTTGGCAGAGTTTGGCAGAAAAACATATGTTCACTGAATAAACTAGCAATGTTGTATTGTGGGAATTTTAACCTTTCAGTGTTAAAAGTAGAAGAGTTATTATTGAGTGAGAAAATACACGTATGGTTATTAGAGCAAAATATAAACACTTATTAACCTCATGTACAAATAGATTAAGGAGCATCAAAGACTTAGACTATCAGTTTACATAGTTCCATCCGTAACTATAGTAGTTACTGTAGCCATAGTTCGTACAGTTGAATAAAATCCATCAATTTTAATGAAGAGATGAGAAAGCTGCATGGCTGAAGGGAAGGGGTAAAGAAAACAAGAATTCTATGCAGTGACATAAGCATCAATGTTGTTTTGTTGTAACGGCACCTGGAATTCCAGCTGAATAAGTCCCATTGTATGATCATATCCCTGCAGGGAAGCCGCCTAGACTTCCAGTGTATTGAATAAGTGTGCTTACAGGGGGACACCTGAAACTTCCAGACTCCACTAAAGAAGGGGGTGGTGGTGATGTACATGACAATAGGGAGGAGAGAGAATAGGTAGAAGGGAGAAGAGGTAGAACGTCTCAGAGTATGGCACAGGCTTCAATCCACTTAGAGGGGGTCCAGGGAAAGGCCCAGCAACCTCCCATACCTAGGTAGGGAGACAAACTTGATCCAAACACGGTAATACCAATCTTATCAAAGCGATCCACATGGTCAAGGGTGACATGGATATGATGAATCTCGTTCACTTTCTCCAACCATTGTGGAATCGTCAGGGCCTAGGACGATCTTCGCCTCACAGGGATACAGGCCTTCACAGTTTTATATAAATATATTGTAGACTACATTTTTTATAGCAATGGACCAGATTTGACCAGTTACCTATAATTTACCTTGATTTTAGCACTTAAATGTCTGTGAGGTACAGTGTCAAACGCCTTTGCAAAGTCCAGGAATATTATATTCACAGCCGTCCTTCTGTCTAGGCGTCTACTCCTAGTACTGTAAAACAGAGTTGTTAATTTATTCATCAATGTCCAGGAGAAATCTAGTAACAAAGGAACAGTACAATGTAGAGTTCTAAGACAAGATTATCTGGAATTGTTATTCCAAAAGGAATACAAGTATTTACTAAAGCACACATGTCCAGATTACTGGAGTATAATTGTGGCTGCCAAGAGTTTAAGACCTTGCTGCATATTCAGAGCGGTATACATCCATATTCAAGATTTTATGTTTAACATAAAAACTTGATTTAAACAATAGGTTATTTTCTTATGACAAATTCACTTTAATGTGTTCCTTGAAGACATAACGGAAGCATAAGCTTCAAAGCAGAGGTGCCAAGGCTGTAAACCAGCGGATTTAAAATTCCAAAGTCCCATCATTCTAAAATTTGCAGTGTCATGACCAGATTATGGTGAGGCCAGCAGCGGATGTAGAATTACGTTCTAGGGGATAAGGTAATGTTTTTTCAAAGGTTAGTCATATTAGTACCACAATCCTTAATGTAAATTAGTTACTTTTATACACAAATGAAAATTATAGTGAAAATTAGAGATGAGCGAATAGAATTCGATCGAGTAGGTATTCGATCGAATACTACGGTATTCGAAATATTCGTACTTGATCAAATACTACTAGCTATTTACAGTAAATATACGATTCAGAACCAGCGTTGATTGGTCGAATGCTATACAGTGTATAGCATTCGGCAAATCAATGCTGGTTCTGCAGCAGGCTCGTACTAGCTAGTCGGGAGAGCTGGCAGCTTGCTGTTACGAAGGAGCTGACTTTTTCTCATAGGAATCAATTGACCAGTGTTGATTGGCCAGTGTACAGCATTCGGCCAATCAATGCTGGTTCTGCCGGAGGCTCGTCTGTGAGGAGGCGGAGTCTAAGATCGGATCACAATGGAGACTGCTGTGGTCCGATCTTAGAGTCCGCTTCCTCACAGACGAGCCTCCGGCAGAACCAGCATTGATTGGCCGAATGCTGTACACTGGCCAATCAACACTGGTCAATTGATTCCTATGAGAAAAAGTAAGCTCTCTCGTAACAGCAAGCTGCCAGCTCTCCCGACTAGCTAGTACGAGCCTGCTGCAGAACCAGCGTTGATTTGCCACAGGCTCGTCTTTTCTAGTCGGGAGAGCTGGCAGCTTGCAGTTACGAGGGAGCTTACTTTTTATCAGCGCAACTGCAAGCACTGTGCAGTTAAAGTGCAGGGACCCCATAGACTATAATGGGGTCCGTGCGCTTTAACTGCACAGCGCTCCTCCTAAACACTCTCCTCCTGCTACTTGTGGACTTGGTGACTCTCCTTTAGTCGAATAGTGGTTTCCCCTGAAATGAGTATTTTTTCCCATAGATTATATTGGGATTCAATATTCGATTGAGTAGTGTCATCTTTTAGATACAAATGAACACCATTTCCTTAGTCATTCATTACACTTATGTAACTATCTCTAAAAAAATAGAAATAATTATACATACAATAAACAGAAGGCAGCACAGTGGCTCAGTGGTTAGCACTGGAGTCCTGGGTTTAAATCCTGCCTAGGGCAACATCTGCAAGGAGTTTGTATGTTCTCCCCGTTATAGCGTGGGTTTCCTCTCACACTCCAAAGACATACTGATAGGGAAAATGAAAAAATAAACTCACATTCTTGATATTAATAAAATGGTGGAATCAAAAATATAATCCTTAGTTAGCTTGTTTCTGCCATATACTTACAAATCATGAAACATTTGTATCCAACATGTCTAACTATACCCAACCATAAATCTCTTTGCATATTTCTTGTGTATAACAAATATGGGATAACAGAAAAAAAATGCAGTCGGTAAATATGTATTAAATAATGTACCAAAAACTGGGCCTGAGTATTAATAATAAGGAAAATGTTCGTTGTTGTACCGTGTTAGCCAGTGGGTTGGAAATATAAAAAAACAAGAAAACTTGATAATCTTCAGTAGTTGATACCTTTTTAATGGCTAACTCATAATGATGACAAAAGGCTAACGTTTCGGAGCGCTTGGCTCCTTTGTCAAAGTAAATTTAAAAACATTTCTGAAGGAGCATATTTATATACAGAGCAGACACAAAGGGTGTTAGAATTCAGGAGGAAGGGGGGAGGTTGTTAGTAATTGGTAGATACAATGTAAACACTTACAGGTCCTTATCAGTTCACATGTTACTGTAAAAAGACATGAAACTCTGTGATGCATTAAGTCCACACTCTAGTGTCTGAAGCAGTGTCATGAATTTATACTCATGTATACGTCGTTCTCTCTTTGATCTGAAATTCCCTCTCAAAATCAAAATCTTCATGTGATCGGTGATGTTGTGGTCCCCACTGCAAAAATGCTTTGACACGGGAAGGTCAATCCTTTGTTCTTTAATTGTATGGCGATGTGAGTTCATACGCGTTCTAAGTTGCTGTCCGGTCTCTCCAACATACAGATTATCAGTGGGACCTTTGGTAGACATAATTAAATACACTACATTGGATGTGCTGCAGGTGAACGTACCTGGAATTTTATATTCCTTGTTCGAGTTTGGTATCTCTATCCTGTCAGTGGTCAGTATGTGGGGGAAGGTTTTGCACCTCTTATTTCCACATGGAAATGTTCCTGTGTTAGTTGGGGGTGATAGAGAGCTACTGACCAGTGCCGCACCTCCCATGAGGCGACCTGAAGCGAGCGCTTCAGGCGGCACTATGCCAGGGCCTCAGGGATGGCGGCATTTTTGCTAACCTAAGCCATTCCAGGACAAGCTGTCCTGGACTGGCTTAGCACCGAGCGGTGGTTTGGGGAGGCCACTGGAGCAGCGCTGCTCCAGCAGCCTCCCCTCACGCTCAGGCAGAGCGCAGGCAGTCTCCGGGCCTGCTCTCTGCCGGCGAACGGCGCTAAGAGCCACCCCCTTTCGAGATGCCACGCCCCCTCCGCTAAACCACGCCCCCGCTCCACCCCCTCCTCCCGGCGCGGGGGGGGGCGGCTTTCTGTACTTCGCTCGGGCGGCGAAAGGGGAAGGATCACCCCTGCTACTGACCACCATATTCCTGAGGTTTGGTGGCTGTCTGTAGCATAGGAGAGGGGGGTCCGGAAATATGGATGTTAGACGGTTGTCTTTTTGCAGTAGTGGATGTAATTTGCGTGTGATACCTCTCAGCGTCTCCAGGTGGGGGTTATATGTGACAACCAGGGGCACTCGATTGTTGTCCTTTTTGGTATTGTATATTAATAACTCCGATCTTGGTATCCTGGTGGCTCTGGTGATTTGGTTATCAATTGTTATTGGATGGTAACCCTGCCTCAAGAATGTGTCTCTGAGGCCTCCGAGGTGTACTTCTCTATCTGCAGGGTTAGAACATATGCGATGGTATCTGATGGCCTGGCTGTACACAATAGAGTTCTTTATGTGTTTCGGATTAAAGCTAGGTAGGTAATCCTAGGTAGGTTGGTCGGTCAATCGGCTTCCGATACAGTGATGTCTCAATTTTGTTTTCTTGTAACTTGATGACTGTGTCCAGGAAGTTTATTTCCGAGAAGGAGTGATTGAGCGTCATGTTGATGGTGGGATAGAATTGGTTAAATTGTTCATGGAAGGTTATCAGCTGTTGTTCAGACCCAGTCCAAATGATTAGGATATCGTCAATGAATCGGTAGTAGGCCAGAGGCCTAATGGTGCAGGTGGAGAGGAAGTCACTCTCCAGCTTGGCCATGAAGAGATTAGCGTACTGTGGCGCCATTTTGCTTCCCATTGTGGTGCCGGTCTGCTGTAGATAGATACAGTTACCAAAAGAAAAGTAATTGTGGGTGAGGATGAATTTCGTGAGTTTCACCACCGATTCAGCGTTCATACCTCGCTTTTCCATGAAAAACTGGCAGGCATTTGCACCGTTCTGGTGAGGGATTTTAGAGTATAAGGATTCTACATCCATGGTGGCCAAGATGGTTCCATCTGGAAGGGGACCTATAGTGGCTAGTTTATTTAATAGGTCTGTGGTGTCCTGAAGGTAGCTGGCTGTATCCTTCACTAAGGGTTTGAGAGTACCCTCTACCCATCCAGAGATCTGTTCAGTGAGCGTCCCCACACATGAAATGATCGGTCTCCCTGGGTTCCCAGGTTTGTGTAGTTTAGGAAGCATATAAAAGGTTCCCATTCTTGGGCTTGCTGGTATGAGGCTGCTTAGGCCTTTGACTCCATCAGATAGGCCAGAGATAACTTTTTTCAGTTTTTTAGAGTACTCCACTGTGGGGTCTGAATCCAACTTGGAGTAGTAGTGCGTGTCATTCAGCTGTCTGTGTGCCTCCTGTATGTAGTCTGATGTGTTCATCATGACTATAGCACCACCCTTGTCCGCTGGTTTAATGATGATGTCGTTATTATTTCTCAGAGTTTGTATAGCCCTTCTTTCCTGGGCGCTGATGTTAGACGGCAGTGCTTTATTTGTATCCAGTATAGTGGATTTGACCATGTGTCTGAAACAGTCTATATAATTATCCAGAACAAAATTTCGTCCTGTTGGAGGTGTCCAATCAGATGTCTCCTTCTTAGTTAAGCTGTGAACCTCCGAAGGGGTGGGTCTCCTCTGTGTCATCTGTGTCATGAAAATATTCTCTCAGGCGCAGCCTCCTGAAAAAATCCTCCATGTCACTGCACAGTTCAATTTTGTCCATGGTTTTAGAAGGACAAAATGAGAGTCCCCTGGAGAGTACCCCAAATTCTGTTTTGGTGGGTTCATAAGTGGAGAGATTGATAACACAGTTCTGTGTTTCCAAATCAGCATGTGTGTGATCCTGGTCGTTGTTAGATATATGTTTCGCTTTGTGCGTATTCTTGTAGAAACCTGCATCACGTCTCAGTCCGTGGAGTTTCTTTCGCTTATCCACTACTGCAAAAAGACAACCGTCTAACATCCATATTTCCGGACCCCCCTCTCCTATGCTACAGACAGCCACCAAACCTCAGGAATATGGTGGTTAGTAGCTCTCTATCACCCCCAACTAACACAGGAACATTTCCATGTGGAAATAAGAGGTGCAAAACCTGCCCCCACATACTGACCACTGACAGGATAGAGATACCAAACTCGAGCAAGGAATATAAAATTCCAGGTACGTTCACCTGCAGCACATCCAATGTAGTGTATTTAATTATGTGTACCAAATGTCCCACTGATAATCTGTATGTTGGAGAGACCGGACAGCAGCTTAGAACGCGTATGAACTCACATCGCCATACAATTAAAGAACAAAGGATTGACCTTCCCGTGTCAAAGCATTTTTGCAGTGGGGACCACAACATCACCGATCACATGAAGATTTTGATTTTGAGAGGGAATTTCAGATCAAAGAGAGAACGACGTATACATGAGTATAAATTCATGACACTGCTTCAGACACTAGAGTTTGGACTTAATGCATCACAGGGTTTCATGTCTTTTCACAGTAACATGTGAACTGATAAGGACCTGTAAGTGTTTACATTGTCTCTACCAATTAATAACAACCTCCCCCCTTCCTCCTGAATTCTAACACCCTTTGTGCCTGCTCTGTATATAAATATGCTCCTTCAGAAATGTTTTTAAATTTACTTTGACAAAGGAGCCAAGCGCTCCGAAACGTTAGCCTTTTGTCATCATTATGAGTTAGCCATTAAAAAGGTATCAACTACTGAAGACTATCAAGTTTTCTTGTTTTTGAGTATTAATAGTATGACACATCTGAGTACTGAAATTGTTAAACCAATTATATTATGCAGAATGTCTTAGTTCTTTTATTACATAATTAAATCTCTATCACTTTGTACTAAATATACATTTTTCAGGGTATTTTCATCATGAGACTGAAAGGCTTGATCGTTTCATTCAGTTTGTCTCTAGCCGCTCTTACTGTAAGCATTTGCATTATCAGTTCTATTCACTTTAGCTAACATTCTTGTAACCTCAGTGACGCACTCTTGGCAGCTTGCTCCACAGCTGTAATTTCTCACTGCTCCAGCCAGAACCTAATTGTATGTTTTCCTGTCTGGGAGCCTTAAAGGAAAATAGAAAGATAAAAGATAACATGATTTGTGCATGAAATTATCTTTTTGCACTTAGAGGGCTGAATTTTCTAAGCTAGAAAAACTGAATAGATTTCAACAAGTAATCACTAGTCTCATTCTCTTTACTGCTCCTTACTATGAACTCCGTAAAGCTGGGTTAACACTAGAGATGAGCGAATAGTGACATGTTCGAAGTTCGAAATTCGATTCAAGAAATCGCTCAATATTCGACTGTTCGATCGAATATCGAACCCCATTATAGTCTATGGGGAAAAAATACTCGTTAAGGGGAATACCAATATTCGACTCAGGAGAGTCACCAAGTTCTCTAAGACACCTCAGGAAATGATGCCAACACTCTGGAATGCAACTGGGACAGCAGGGGAAGCATGCCTGGGAGCATATGACATGCCCAAGTCACTGTACTGCGTCGGGATCCCTGTCAGCTTACGATATGCGTGAGCTGACTTTTTTCCATAGGAATGCATTGACCAGCGTTGATTGGCCGAATGCCATACAGAGTACAGCATTCGGCCAATCAACGCTGGTTCTGCTGGAGGCTCGTCTGTGAGGAGGCGGAGTCTAAGATCAGACCAGAATGGAGACTGCTGTGGACCGATCTTAGACTCCGCCTCCTCCGGCAGAACCAGCGTTGAATGGCTGGAGATGCAGCCGAGCTGAGCGCACGGCCAGCACTGCTACACCGGAGATGTGAACCCTGCTGCACACTCAGCTCTGCTGCATCAGAGATGCATTGAACCCTGATGCACACTCAGCTCTGCTGCATCAGAGATGTAGGAGAGCTGAGTGTGCGCTGAACCCTGCTTTTTCTTAATATGACATTACCTTCTGGCTTATTCCAGCAGCTAAAGGCCACTATTTACTTACTGATTCACTGTTCTATCCACAGCCGTCTCTTCCCCTTCAGCCTCCAGAAGCTCTCGTGTTCTACACTGAACAGTGTCAGTGATATCAATGTGTGATGCAATGTGCAATGCGATATCAGCTTAAAGTCACTATAGAGGGGCATGTATGGGAGCATGTAAAGGGGGCATTTACTACATGGGAGTGAATAAAAGGACAGTATACTTTGCAAGGGGGGCATTTACTTTAAGGGGCCAATAAAAAGAAAAATATATTATTTGGGGGTTAAGTGGGGTTTTATAATGTGTGAGGTCCAGTTAAGGGGCTTTACACAATGTGAGAGCCAGTAAAAGGAGTGTTATACCATATGGGGGCTGAGAGGACCCCAGTTAAAAGTTTGGCATGCAGAAGGCCAGCTCTGGTGGTGGTGGTGGTATGGTCAGGCATGTTTCTAGTACAGTTGGTGGAAGCAGCTATGTGCTTTTCTCTCCTGGGTGGAAATTGTTTTGAACATGAAAAACTTGTGATACTGTGCAAGATCTGCAGTAATGGAAAAATGGAAAAATGCATGGCTTTCATGGCCCACTAGGTCAATGTTCTGAGTGGAAACAACCTCAGTCTAGAAATACAACTAGTACTAGCTCTGAGATCACCTCATTTGTGCAAGCCTAGTTCCAACACCAGATATGGACCATACGTCTCTTGTGGTTCATCCTTACTGCCACTTCTACTGTTGCTTCCGCTCCCCCTACCTAGTTTTATGGGTATAAGATCAAGTGTACATGCTGTAGTGTCTGTGTGAGCTGCAAGAAGCAGTGAATGATTACCTTAAGATGATGATGATGATGATGATGATGTCAACACTGGTTAAGAAGACCAACTATGACAGGCCCATGGATCTAGTGACATACTTGCAGGCATGACAGGTTGCATGCCTTGTTGCTTACATAGTGACAGGCTTATTAACTGCCATGCTTTTAGACCTTTGATATAAAGCCAAAATGGGTGCATTTTTCCCTGTGGTAGGGACAATTGGCATTAGCCTAGGCTGTATACCCAGCTTGTCTTGCAGAATGCACGAATTTTCCTGGAAATTCTGTAATCATTACTCCTCCTGAACAGCCGCTATATTTATATACCCAACATCGGCTATAATAGTACAGCGGATGTCGGGAAGGGGCTAAAAAGCTAGAAATGGGCTAGATAGAGTCCTCGGAGTCTGGACAGTAACATACACTATGTTCTAAACCAATTTAAACTCTGACTTATTTAACGTGAATCAAATCTTTGCACCAAACCTGAAATGAAAGAAATCTTCAGAGGTTAGCACATGTCTAGCAATGACGTGGCTTGCTAGTAAAGCCATTGAAAGGCTACAGTTCATAACATTGCCACTTGGTGGCCACAGATAGACACATATAGAAGAGAGAATATCCTTTCCTGATACCATATTGTGAAAAACTGTTTCCTCTTATCCCAGATATCTGGACATGTTCAGCCAAGTGGTAAAGTGAGGAAAGACACATCTTTTATACTGCAATTTCAGTAGACTGTACTGACTATTAATGATTTTTGTACATTCCTAGGACCTTCCCATTTTGTCCTTTATGTCTTCATGTGAAACATTTCTTTAAAATAAAAACTGTAAGAAAAATAGTTCGGAAGTTTATTTGCATTTGAATTGAAAAACAATCTAAAAGCACTTTACACTTCATGCTCTACCATTAAACCGCTGACACTACCAGGTTTTGTAATATTTTCAGTATAAGTGCTATTCAGTGTATGTGTACAATATCATGATATGATAGGATGGACACACAGTAACAGTAAAGATATCATGGCTATGTCTTGGAATATGTCATGCACTTATTGGACAGATTGTTATTCCTGGAGTTAAACAATGAAGTCTATTACACCAGGCTTCTCAAACCATTTTGTCCCGGGTCTTACTAGTTAATATGCTGTGGTGCTGGCGCCTCACTAGCAAAGAAATGCTACAATATCACACCATATAAAATGCCACTGTGCTGTACACATAGTAACCAAAGTAACATCAAATACCATATTGCAGTACATAATGCTTCCCCAGCAGCACCAAATATCAGTGTCCAGCAGAAAATACCTCTCAGAACAGCCAACTCAGTGCAGCTCAAAATACATCTTCAGATGTGCATGCCATAGTGTCGCAATATATCTCACCCGACCAGTGCCAAATAAATAACACTGGGCAGGACCAAATATCTCTGCAGAAGTGCCAGACATCACAGCACAGTGGTGCCAATACCAGTGTGCAGCACAGAATACCTAAGCAGAAGCACCATACACCACAGTGCAGAATCACTAGTAGCAGCATTACCCGCAAACTTTCCGCTTTGCTAACGGAAGATACACTCTCACACTTCCCATCCCAGTCCATTGGCTGCAGCAGTCACCCCAAATAAATCCTTCTACACTTTCAGCAAATGATTCCCTAAATCCACATCTCTTATATTGTCAGGAGCAATAGTCTCCTGTCTCCAGTACAAGTGTATGATGCCTTCAGACTAAGGCCTTGTTCACATCTGCATTCGGTATTCCATTTGGGGTGTCCACATGGGGACCTCCCCGAACGGAATACCGAATGCATTGGCAAGTGGAGAGTTTATGAAAGCATATGGACCCCATAGACTATAATGGGGTCTATGTGCTTTCCGAGCGGAGTCCGCACAAGTCATGCGGAGAGAAAAGTAGTTCATGAAGTACTTTTCTGTCCGCATGTTCCATGTTTCAAACGGCTCCGGGGTGAAAGACTCCAGTAAATTCCTGCAATTCTATTGAATTTAAATGCTCAATTATTGAGTATTGCAGCTCTAGAATAGAGAGAACAGCGACAAACACTGCTAAATTAAGAAAATTTGCATACTGCTTTGATATAGAATACATTACTTGAAACTGATCAATTAAATTGATCAAATTGTACATTCATATAAACAAATAGTATCCATTTGTGTAAAGCCCATGGATTTTATATTGACTAGGCCAACATGTGAACTTTTGACTTGCTGAGTTATACACGTGCAATGTTTTAATTTACATAAGAGAATAATTGTTTTGTTGTTCTGTCTCAATACCTTTATTTTTTCCCTTCTCATTCTTTCAACTCAGTTGAAATATTTCCATCCATATGTTGGCAAGGAAGGTCTTTAATGCATGTTCTAACAATCATCTGTATTACATATGTGATCAAAGAGACTGATAACTCATATGTTGAACTATCATCCAAGTAGAAATAGTTTTAATGATGTTGTGCAAAATATTATTATCATGAAAGTATAATTGCACTGTCAGTGTCCCCACATGTAGTATAATAGCGCTTACACTTTATTGCCCCACATATAATATGATGGCCTCCACGTGTAAGACATCAACCCCCTCAATGCCATAGCAGTCCGCATAAAGCATAATTATTATTATTATTATTATTATTATTATTGCTTATTTATATAGCACCATTTATTCCATGGTGTTTTACATTTGGAGGTTTACATACAATACACAAAATATACAGGTAGATATAATACTAACAGTGACCGACTGGCACAGTGGGGTAGAGGGCCCTGCCCGCGAGGGCTTACAATCTATGGGGGAAGGGGGTAGAGACAGAAGGAGAGGGGGAGACTGTACAGATGGTGGTGCGGTGATAGTGTTATTGGAAGTTGTAGGCCTTCCTGAATAGGTGAGTCTTCAGGGCCTTCTTGAATCCTGTGATTGTGGGGATCAGTCTTATGTGTCTTGGTAGGGAGTTCCAGAGTATGGGAGATGCACGAGAGAAATCTTGGAGGTGGTTGTTGTAGGAGCGGATGAGAGAAGAGCGGAGTAGGAGGTCGTTGGAGGATGTGAGGTTACGTGTGGGCAGGTAGCGGGAGATTAGTTCAGAGATATATGGAGGGGACAGGTTGTGGATGGCTTTGTATGTTAGCGTTAGTAGCTTGAACTCAATTCGCTGGGCTATAGGTAGCCAGTGGAGGGACTGGCAGAGGGGAGCAGCCGATGAAGATCGGGGGGAGAGGTGAATTAAACGAGCAGCACAGTTTAAGGTGGACTGGAGGGGGGCGAGGGTGTTTGCTGGGAGTGCATGGAGAAGGGTGTTGCAGTAGTCTAAGCGGGAGATTATGAGGGCTTGGACTAGCATCTTGGTAGTTTCAGGGGTGAGGAAGGAGCGGATTCGATGGATGTTCTTGAGCTGGAGGCGGCAGGAGGTGTTGAGGGTTTGAACGTGTGACTTGAAGGATAGGTCAGAGTCCAGGGTTACCCCAAGACATCGGGCCTGTGAGACAGGGGTAATTGTGGTTCTGTTAACTTTGATAGATAGGTCAGGTGGAGGGGCCACATTGGGTGGGGTGAAAATGTCCCATAGTGGCTCCTCCATACAGGGCATTATCCCATAGTGGCTCCTCCATAATAATTTATGGGGGTTTATCACACACAACCGACAATTATACTCTGGAGTTTCTTCAGATCCTTAAAATATAATTGGCAGTGGCCAAAGTGTAAGCCCACACCTTGAGTTACTGCTCTAGCCTAAAGCAGGTATTAAAAATTACTTTGTTGATTTTTTTTTTTTTTTTTACAAAAGTGATACAAGGCAAGCTAATGAAGAGGATGAGGTCATGCTCTATGGACCCTTCCTCCGGATCCCTGGCAGTGGGGGGATAAGCCGTTATTATAATTTATTCTTGAAAATCCCTTTAAATTATAAAAATATAACTGTACAAATCACACATTTTGTCAGTATTGGAAAGCTCCATGCAGAATAAATGAGATGTATATCTGCATGTATAATGAGCAGAGTAGGGTAGATTTCCTTCTAAATGTAGCTATTGCATGAAATAGAGGATCAGTGTTAAATGAACTGTTTTAATTCTTGGCATTTTTATCTTTCCTCACTCTATTTTCAGTCTATAAGGTATGCACAGAGGATCAACAATTTTGGAAACTGTAATCACTTCAGTGGTCTCTTCTACAGAGCCTTCTAGGTGAAATCACTTTTCATAAAGGTATCCTTTATGAGCGGAGATGACATGCCAGTGTCCAACATTCAACTGGCAGTGTACCCACTTCCTTTAATACCCAGGTCTGAAAACCTACACTGATCAGTATGCAAGCAGACAAGTAGCCTTTTTAAAGGCCTCCTAGAATAAAATGTTGCACTCACATTCATTTAAGTCATCATGAGGCATATATAAATAATTGACATAGGTATAGATTTAATGTGCACAGGGCGGTCAATTCACAATAGAGGTTAGGTCTTCTATAGAATATCCATAATTATTAGCTCATCTCTAGTTATGATATATAGGTGAAAAAGCCTTGAAAGCACATTAATGCGTAACTACAGTTTTGATTTTGATTTTCTGGCACAATTTTTAACAGTAAAATTTTATATATTAATATTGTAATATATTTTTTAGTTCCGTTCTGTGACATCCTAAGCTGAAATATACTTTGTTTCTTTTTATCATTGTTAGCTGAAATCTGTAAGTTTCTTCTAACTGGAGTACTGGGGTACGGGCTCATATACTGCATAATGATGGGATGCTGAGGATGAAGAGGTCACTTTAAACATTTTAAAACATAGAACAGTGATTCTGGTGTCGCATATCATATATCACCGAAGCATAGTTAGGATTGGGAGCGGTTAAATCGGCGTATAAATATGCCAATCTTACTGCGTTTTCAACTGGTGATTTCTCTGGAAACAATACATGTAGAACTGCAATCTTGGTGTCATATGAAAGCTAAATATCTTATGTTTCTTGTGATACTGTTATTAAATTCCTGAGATATAACAGTTTAAAGTGATTCCCCCATTCCCTGATTTATACAAGAGCCCCCCATACCTACATAGTGAGAAGCACTGTACCCATTTCTGATAGCAATAGAGTAACAAGGGAAAGGAAATGTATTTCATGGCATGATTTACAAAATTTAAACAAATTTGGTTTATGAAGTATATCACAAAATTTATTAATGTGAATAATGCTGCCAAAAAATGAAAGTTGTTTGAAAGTTTGGTTATGCTTTGAAAGCACAATGAAAAATGAAGCAAAAACTCTTTAAAAGAGAAGCCTACCTTAAACTGTTTTTTCTAGGATGTAATCATTTATGATCTATCTCTAGGATAAGGCATCAATATCAGATATCAATCACCAATCAACTGACTGAAGGTCCCCTGACATATTGCTCAATACATTGAGTAGTGGTCAAGAAAGGTAACTCATGGGAAATCTGAGTTTGGTTGGGGTTTGACACCAGAGCCCCTAGGAAATGGTGGCAGATGACTATACACTGTTTAGTGGTCTTGCTGCATTAATACAGCTCAGGTCCCATGTAAATGACTGATAACAAAGATGTAATAGCCCCCTCAGCCACTGCACAGTGTATGGAGCCCTTTGCTTCTGGTTCTCTACAACATGCTAAAAATAGCTAATTGATACAGGGCCTGGGTTTTGGACCACTACCCATTTCAAAAATATTTATTAAAACATGTATTAGTGTAAATGTGTAATTGTAAAAAAAAAGTGTGTAAAAAAAAAATCTATGAAGGTATTACATTAATTAACCTGCATGGGGTATGCAGTAAAAATATTGCTGGATTTCGTTCACCTTTTTGTTTGCATGTCACAATATTCTATTGAACTGATGAGTCTTCAGGTCAGCCATGGTCCATGCACATGCTTCAGATGAATGAGTCACTTTTTCTTACAGCAAGTGTTACAATTCTGCCACATGTGAACATACATTAATAGGTTTTCTAAACATTAATGTAAAATAATTATTACTATAATTACTATAATAATTATTAGAGATGAGCGAACACTAAAATGTTCGAGGTTCGAAATTCGATTCGAACAGCCGCTCACTGTTCGAGTGTTCGAATGGGTTTCGAACCCCATTATAGTCTATGGGGAACATAAACTCGTTAAGGGGGAAACCCAAATTCGTGTCTGGAGGGTCACCAAGTCCACTATGACACCCCAGGAAATGATACCAACACCCTGGAATGACACTGGGACAGCAGGGGAAGCATGTCTGGGGGCATAAAAGTCACTTTATTTCATGGAAATCCCTGTCAGTTTGCGATTTTCGCAAGCTAACTTTTCCCCATAGAAATGCATTGGCCAGTGCTGATTGGCCAGAGTACGGAACTCGACCAATCAGCGCTGGCTCTGCTGGAGGAGGCGGAGTCTAAGATAGCTCCACACCAGTCTCCATTCAGGTCCGACCTTAGACTCCGCCTCATCCGGCAGAGCCAGCGCTGATTGGCCGAAGGCTGGCCAATGCATTCCTATGCGAATGCAGACTTAGCAGTGCTGAGTCAGTTTTGCTCAACTACACATCTGATGCACACTCGGCACTGCTACATCAGATGTAGCAATCTGATGTAGCAGAGCCGAGGGTGCACTAGAACCCCTGTGCAAACTCAGTTCACGCTAATAGAATGCATTGGCCAGCGCTGATTGGCCAATGCATTCTATTAGCCCGATGAAGTAGAGCTGAATGTGTGTGCTAAGCACACTCATTCAGCACTGCTTCATCACGCCAATACAATGCATTAGCCAGTGCTGATTGGCCAGAGTACGGAATTCGGCCAATCAGCGCTGGCCAATGCATTCTATTAGCCCGATGAAGTAGAGCTGAATGTGTGTGCTAAGCACACACATTCAGCACTGCTTCATCACGCCAATACAATGCATTAGCCAGTGCTGATTGGCCAGAGTACGGAATTCGGCCAATCAGCGCTGGCTCTGCTGGAGGAGGCGGAGTCTAAGGTCGGACCTGAATGGAGACTGGTGTGGAGCGATCTTAGACTCCGCCTCCTCCAGCAGAGCCAGCGCTGATTGGCCGAATTCCGTACTCTGGCCAATCAGCGCTGGCCAATGCATTCTATTAGCCCGATGAAGTAGAGCTGAATGTGTGTGCTAAGCACACACATTCAGCACTGCTTCATCACGCCAATACAATGCATTAGCCAGTGCTGATTGGCCAGAGTACGGAATTCGGCCAATCAGCGCTGGCTCTGCTGGAGGAGGCGGAGTCTAAGGTCGGACCTGAATGGAGACTGGTGTGGAGCGATCTTAGACTCCGCCTCCTCCAGCAGAGCCAGCGCTGATTGGCCGAATTCCGTACTCTGGCCAATCAGCGCTGGCCAATGCATTCTATTAGCTTGATGAAGCAGAGTGTGCACAAGGGTTCAAGCGCACCCTCGGCTCTGATGTAGCAGAGCTGAGGCTGCACAAGGGTTCAAGCGCACCCTCGGCTCTGATGTAGGAGAGCCGAGGGTGCACTTGAACCCTTGTGCACCCTCAGCTCTGCTACATCAGAGCCGAGGGTGCGCTTGAACCCTTGTGCACACTCTGCTTCATCAAGCTAATAGAATGCATTGGCCAGCGCTGATTGGCCAATGTATTCTATTAGCCTGATGAAGTAGAGCTGAATGTGTGTGCTAAGCACACACATTCAGCTCTACTTCATCGGGCTAATAGAATGCATTGGCCAGCGCTGATTGGCCAGAGTACGGAACTCGACCAATCAGCGCTGGCTCTGCTGGAGGAGGCGGAGTCTAAGATCGCTCCACACCAGTCTCCATTCAGGTCCGACATTACACTCCGCCTCCTCCAGCAGAGCCAGCGCTGATTGGCCGAATTCCGTACTCTGGCCAATCAGCACTGGCTAATGCATTGTATTGGCGTGATGAAGCAGTGCTGAATGTGTGTGCTTAGCACACACATTCAGCTCTACTTCATCGGGCTAATAGAATGCATTGGCCAATCAGCGCTGGCCAATGCATTCTATTAGCGTGAACTGAGTTTGCACAGGGGTTCTAGTGCACCCTCGGCTCTGCTACATCAGATTGCTACATCTGATGTAGCAGTGCCAAGTGTGCATCAGATGTGTAGTTGAGCAAAACTGACTCAGCACTGCTAAGTCTGCATTCGCATAGGAATGCATTGGCCAGCCTTCGGCCAATCAGCGCTGGCTCTGCCGGAGGAGGCGGAGTCTAAGGTCGGACCTGAATGGAGACTGGTGTGGAGCGATCTTAGACTCCGCCTCCTCCAGCAGAGCCAGCGCTGATTGGTCGAGTTCCGTACTCTGGCCAATCAGCGCTGGCCAATGCATTCTATTAGCCCGATGAAGTAGAGCTGAATGTGTGTGCTTAGCACACACATTCAGCTCTACTTCATCAGGCTAATAGAATACATTGGCCAATCAGCGCTGGCCAATGCATTCTATTAGCTTGATGAAGCAGAGTGTGCACAAGGGTTCAAGCGCACCCTCGGCTCTGATGTAGCAGAGCTGAGGGTGCACAAGGGTTCAAGTGCACCCTCGGCTCTCCTACATCAGAGCCGAGGGTGCGCTTGAACCCTTGTGCAGCCTCGGCTCTGCTACATCAGAGCCGAGGGTGCGCTTGAACCCTTGTGCACACTCTGCTTCATCAAGCTAATAGAATGCATTGGCCAGCACTGATTGGCCAGAGTACGGAATTCGGCCAATCAGCGCTGGCCAATGCATCCCTATGGGAAAAAGTTTATCTCACAAAAATCACAATTACACACCCGATAGAGCCCCAAAAAGTTATTTTTAATAACATTCCCCCCTAAATAAAGGTTATCCCTAGCTATCCCTGCCTGTACAGCTATCCCTGTCTCATAGTCACAAAGTTCACATTCTCATATGACCCGGATTTGAAATCCACTATTCGTCTAAAATGGAGGTCACCTGATTTCGGCAGCCAATGACTTTTTCCAATTTTTTTCAATGCCCCCGGTGTCGTAGTTCCTGTCCCACCTCCCCTGCGCTGTTATTGGTGCAAAAAAGGCGCCAGGGAAGGTGGGAGGGGAATCGAATTTTGGCGCACTTTACCACGTGGTGTTCGATTCGATTCGAACATGGCGAACACCCTGATATCCGATCGAACATGTGTTCGATAGAACACTGTTCGCTCATCTCTAATAATTATGAATTCCTGTCTGTCTGTTCTTTATGTGCGACCAAACAACTGGACCGATCTTCACCAAATTTGGCACACAGATACTTCAGGTGTCCGGGAAGGTTTAAGACAAGAACCCAACTCACTTGAATGTACCGTTCCGGAGATACAGCTTTCCCAAAACCCTGCCCCCCCATTAGCCAAAACAAACCTGCAAATCTTTCACTCATATTCCAACTGCAATACACATGGTTACTCCACATGTACAATCCAACACTGATATCCAAACTGAGATACACGTATCAGAGGATTAGATATACCCGTCTGCACACAGTTCCACAAGCCGAAAGATTAGATACGCGTGTCTGCACACAGTTCCACAAGCCAAAGGATTAGATCCGCACACAGTATCACACACCAGAGGATTAGATACACAGGTCAGCACATAGTATCACACGCCAGAGGATTAGATACGCGCGTCTGCACACAGTTCCACAAGCCAGAGGCTTAAATATGCGTGTCTGCACATAGTACCACATGCCGGAAGATTAGATACACATTTTAGCTCACATTATCACACGCCAGAGGATTAGATACACAGGTCACCAAACAGTATCACACGCCAGAAGATTAGATACACATGTCTGCACAAAGTACCATATGCCAAAAGATTAGATATGTGCGTCTGCACACAATTCTATATATCAGAGAATTAGATACATGTGTTTTCACAAAATACCACACACTGGAGGATTAGGTACTCAAGTCAGCACACAGTATCACACGGCAGAGGATTAGATACATGCATCTGCACAAATTAGCACACTACGGAGGATTAGATATGCACGTCTTCACAAAGTACCACACGCCAAAAAATTAGATACATGTATCTGCACACAGTTCCACATGCCAGAGGATTAGATACGCAAATCAGCACACAGTATCACATGCCAGAAGATTAGATAGACGTGTCTGCCCACAGTTCCACATGCCAAAGGATTAGTAAGTGCATCTGCACACAATTCCACATGCCAAAGGATTAGATACACAAGTCAGCACACAATACCACATGCCAGAGGATTAGCTATGTGCCACTGCACACAATACCACATGCCAGAAGATTAGATACACACCACTGCACATAATACCACATGCTGAAGGATTAGATACGTACATCTGCTCACAGTTCCACACACCACAGGATTAGATACGTGCCACTGGGCACAATACCACATGCCGGAGGATTAGATACGCGCCAATGCACACAGTTACACATGCCACAGGATTAGATACGTGCATCTACACAAAATTCCACATACTGGAAGATTAGATACGCGAGTCTGCACACAGTTCCACACGCCGGAGGATTAGATACGCACCTCAACACATAGTACTACATACCAGAGGATTATATACGTGCATCTATACACAGTTATACATGCCACAGGATTAGATACGCACGTCTTTATACAATACCACAGGCTGGAGGATTAGATACGCACGTCTGCACACAGTTCCACATGCCGCAAGATGAGATACGTGCATCTACACACAATACCAAACAATGGAGGATTAGATACACGCCACTGCACACAATAACACATGGCAGAGTTAGATACGCACATCTGCACACAGTTCCACATGCCACAGATATGCACCACTGCACACAATACCACACACCAGGGGTTTGGATATGCACCAATGCACACAGTTACACACGCCACAGGATTAGATACGCACGTCTTACAACAGTTTTACACACTGGAGGATTAGATATATGCGTCTATACACAGTAACACATGTCGCAGGACTAGATACACACGTCTTTATATAATACCACATGCAGGAGGAGTAGATACGCACATCTGCACACAGTTCCACATGCCACAGGATTAGATATGCGCCACTGCACACAATACCACACACCGGGGGTTTGGATACGCGCCAATGCACACAGTTACACACACCACAGGATTAGATACGTGCGTCTTCACACAGTTTTACACACTGGAGGATTAGATATATGCGTTTATACACAGTAACACGTGTCGCAGGATTAGATACACACGTCTTTACACAATTCCACATGCTGCAGGATTAGATTCACAATTCAGCACACAGTATCACACGCCAGGGGATTAGATATGTGTGTCTGCATACAGTACCACACGCTGGAGGAGTAGATACACAAATCAGCACACAGTACCACACGCCAGAGGATTAAATATGCATGTCTGCACACAGTACCAAAAGCCGGAGGATTAGGTACGCGCATATGCACAAAGTACCAGGTGCCAGAGGATTAGATACACGCGTCTTCACAAGAATTCCACATGCCAGAGGATTATATATGCACAACTGCACACAATACCACATGCTGGAGGATTAGATACATGGCTCTGCACAGAGTACCACATATTAGAGTTTTACTCCAGGTTTCCATAGCAACCCAACCATTTTTCTTCACTGCGTTATGTCAGATTTAAAGGGGCATGGCACTGTAGATGACACTGATACACAAGGTTACATACACACAGCTTTACTCCAGGTCTCCATAACAACCAATCGCAGGTTTTTCATTGATATCCAAAATGAGATGCTTATGGACACACACACAGAAAGGATATACAAAATACACCAGTGCAAAACTGGACAAGTCTTATGGGGCCACTACAAAAACAAAAAATGAAGTATACCCCTGCGAAGCCGGGTCCTCCTACTAGTGCATTATAAATGTTATCCATGCATTCTGTAATTGTTCCCTAAACCTAAAAAAATTCACTGCACATTGTGATCAGATATTGTTAATGAATTAGTGATGTCTAGGCTTTCTAGTGTCCAAATACCTAAATACCTGATAAAACTATGTTTGCACATACTGTAATAGATGTACATAAAAGCGGCTGTGTGAGACCTGTGAAGGTACTGCTTAAACTTGCATATCCTCTCAGCACTTGAACATGAGCCTTGCAAACGTGGCCTTGAGGGGGCTTTCCTTTCAATATTGGAATGTCATATGCCAGATAAATATTTTAGAAATTCAGACTCTTCAAGCTAGCGGAGATCAAGTAAAGTATCATAATGTCTCTCTTACTTTAAGCTCCTAGCATTTCCACTGCATAATACTGCATATTTAGCACTGAATATTTCTTTATAACTCAAGTGCTCATATTCTTATTCCTATTCTTATTCTTTTAATATTACGCGATATGACAAATTTTATATACTGATGTATTGTGAAAAAATGTGAAAAAAGGTGAAAGAAATATATAAATATAAAAGAAATTAACCCTGATATTCATTTATTTAACCCTTCCGTTATATCTTTTTTATTTGTATTTTAAAATACAGTAAATGTATGTTTATCCCAGCCATGTTAAAAATCTCTTACTGTTGGTTTTCTCGCCACATCTGGTCGAAGTTTGTTCCAAGTATATATAAGGCTGAGTTGACACTGAGTTTTTTGGTCAGGAATCCGCCTCAAAATCAGCCTCCAAAAAAAGCCTCCCAATAGAAATCAGCTGATCCGAACAGCACGCACGCATTGAAATGAATGGAAGCACCTGGTACTTCCGCTTTGGCGCCGGCCGCTTAACCCCCCGCGTACCGGCTACGTCCATTCATTTCAATGCGTGCGTGCTGTTCGGATCGGCTGATCCGAACAGTACTCGCTCATTTCTATTCCTGACCAAATTCCTGACCAAAGAACTCTGTGTGAACTCAGACTTACTCAATTAGAAAAATAATATTGCTATTTCCCCAACTAAACATTGCAGACAATTTTTCATTTTTGGTCCTCTCATCCCCACCTTTCAAAAGAAAAAACTATTTTATTTGCATTTTTACATAGCCGTACAAAGGCTTGTAGTTATGGTTGATATTCAAGGGCCCATAAAAGCAAAGGCAGATACTGGCTGATAACGGCAAGCAGAAGAACAAGCTATTTAAAACCAGCACAGACCTGCGAACCAGAGACTGAACCCCAAATGCCTTCACCAGCGCTAGCCATAAGGCCAGATGGACTTATAGAATTTGTCTGAGTCTGAATTGTCACCACCAGTAATTGTACAAGTAATAAATGCTCCACTAACTGAAACCAAATCATAACCCACAATTGCTTTTACAGGGTAGTTAACAAGAGAATTATTGTCCAGGCAAAAGGGTAATAGAAAACCCAGGAGAAGATGTCAGAGGCCAAATAAGGAGACCAAACCAAAGTCCAATAGAATCTCAAAGACAAAAGGAACACCGAGCAAACCGTGGTGTGGTAACTCCTAGATTGTTAGATATTCTAATGGGGAAGAAGGCTCACCTTGGAGGGTTGTGGATGAAAGCCACAACACTATTGCACATGCATACACAAAGTTGCTTCTCCTAGGTCGAGGCAGCAAAGTTCCTGACACCTCGCAGGTGTTGAAATATGGGGTAGAAGGACCAATGACCCAGATTCGTTCTGAATCCGGAAATAAGGAACTGCGCTCTCTTGTTTTGTAGATATGAAAACATGGTTTTATTGACTTCAGAAAAACTCTCACACAACGTGTTTCGGGCGTTACGCTACGCCCTTCCTCAGGTGCATTAGTTTCAGTAAGAGAAAGTTTTTCTGAAGTCAATAAAACCGTGTTTTCATATCTACTAAACAAGAGAGCGCAGTTCCTTATTTCCGGATTCAGAACGAATCTGGGTCATTGGTCCTTCTACCCCAAAGTCCAATAGAAGGCCAAGTGTCAAATCTGAAAGAGTACGTCAATGGCAGAATCAACAAGCAAACAAATAACCAGAGAATAAGTAGAGGGTCAGAAAAGCATTCTAATTCACACAATCATGTTTTTAGCCAAACTATAGAACTAAATTAGCAGGCAACCTGGTTGACAAGGGAGGGGCCTTATATATGCCTCCTCAGCTGCTAATTGGACAAGCCCAGGGAGTCTCTGAAACTGCACACTGACACTTGTTTTGTGCAGGGCAAGTTGCATTTTTAAATGTAACCATTTAATGTTTTAATATATGTTAAGAAACTATGGATAAATATAATTTGTGGGGTGGAATGGGAAAAAAAACTTTTAAAAAAATTAAAAATTGTATATTTTCAATTGTTTTGGTACAAATAACAGGAAAATATATTTATATAATGTTCACAAAAAAGTAAAGAGACACAGCAAAATCTGCTACAAAATCTTCATCTATGTCATCATTGGTACATATTTCTCTGGGGCTACACAGTGCTTTTGCAATACTACCCGAGGTAAACTCTCAGTTGTCAAGAAAATTAATTGATTCTCAGATTTTTTTTTTCAACTTGAATTGGGGGCTGCAGCAGTCACATTCATTAATATTACATGTGATGATCCAGGGAGACACAGCAATGTGTTTTGTGGCAAAAATTGCCTTTCAACCCTAGCCTTATATTGGATGTATAAGGCTAGGTCCACTTAACTTACCCGATGGTCCACATAAAGCTTGTCCATATCAGGTCCTTGCATGTACTGCCACACATATTGTCCTGATGTTGACTAGGACCCCCATAAAATGGAATGACCTGTTCCCCGATATGGCAGGCAAAAATCCAATTTGCTGCATTGAAAAGATTTTTTAAAAAGCAGCTGACTATTTCATCTATAAACGCAGCCTATCTGTTATCTCTTTAGTAGAACAAATTTCCTATAGTATAATTTTAGGCATACAAATAGATTTTCATCAAGTACACATGGCAACGTTTAGACTGAGGTCATACATTGCATAAAATCTGTGTTTTTGTTGCAGATTATTGTTGAGTTTTTTGGAGTCAAAAGGAATGGGAAATATAAAGTCAATCCTGGCTTCGGTTCAAATAAATCAGCAAAATTTGAAACAAAAAAGCCATACCTTTTTGACAATATGTGTCTGCAACCTTAGACAACTTCTTCCTTTCCCAAAACTGAAGGCAAAAGAAGATCTGGAGATGAAATTTCTGTCTGAAAGATAAAATAAAATCACTGCACATTAGTGTCTATCAACAATGTGTCATAAGATAATGAGCTATTGTTTAAATATATAAAATAATCCAACTCACAATTCCATATCACACGAAACTTAGGCCAAATAACTAATCATATGCTAAATAGTTGCAAGTCAAATTTATGTATGAGATAGCCAAGATGGTTGTCTATAAAATGATGGTAGTCTCACGTTCCAAGCTCTAGTGGATGGTGAGATATGGAGCCTGAAAGTCAAAAGTTCAAAACATTGTTATCCTTTTGTCAGTGTATGTTAAACATATTTTTCAAGAATTTTGATGATGTTTTTTCAATGTTATTACATAAAATTCTGAAAATTCAAATAATATGACACTATGCATTAAATAACCTTAAACTTCATGTAGATAGACAAAGGACCATAGAGACAATGGTCTGGAGCGGACACTGTTGACTAGAGATGAGCGAACACTTTTCGATCGAATAGATATTCGATCGAATATCAGGCCGTTTGAGGTATTTGATTCCAATCAAATACCACGAGGCAAACGCACTAAAATTCGTATCCCCTCTCACCTTCCTTGGCGCTTTTTTTTCACCAATAACTGTGCAGGGGAGGTGGGACAGGAACTACGACAACGGAGGCATTGAAAAAAAAATCAGAAAAAGTAATTGGCTGGCTAAATCAGGTGACCTCCAATTTATACGAATGGTGGATTCAACATTCGATTAATTTGAGACTGTGAACTATGTGACTGTGAGACAGGGATAGATGTACAGGCAGGGTTAGCTAGGGATTATCTTTATTTAGGTAGGAATGTTACTCACCCAGCTCTTTGGGGTTCTATCTGGTGAGGATACCTGTCAGCTTGCGATATGCGCAAGCTGACTTTTTCCCATAGGAATGCATTGACCAGCGTTGATTGGCCAAATGCCATCCCTGTCCGCTTGCGATATGCGCTAACTGACTTTTTCCCATAGGAATACATTAACCAGCGTTGATCGGCCAAATGCCATACAGAGTACAGCATTCGGCCAATCAACGCTGGTTCTGCCAGAGGCTCGTCTGTGAGATGGCGGAGTCTAAGATCGGACCAGAATGGAGACTGCTGTGGGCCGATCTTAGACTCCGCCTCCTCCGGTAGGACCAGTGTTGATTGGCCGAATGCTGTACTCTGTATAGCATTCAATCAACGCTGGTCAATGCATTTCTATGCTGAGATGCAGCCGAGCTGAGCGCACGGCCAGCACTGCTACACCGGAGATGAAGCAGAGCTGGCCTTGCGCTCAGTTTGGCTACTCCGGAGATACAGCCAAGCTGAGCGCATGGCCAGCATTGCTACACTGGATAACCGCTGAACCCTGCTGCACACTCAGCTCTGCTGCATCAGAGATGCACTGAACCCTGCTGCACACTCAGCTCTGCTGCATCTCAGCAGAGCTGACTGTGCAGCAGGGTTCAGCGTACAATCAGCTCTGCTACATTTCTGATGCAACCGAGCTGAGTGTGCAGCAGGGTTCAGCGGTTCTCTGGTGTAGCAGCGGTTCTCCGGTGTAGCAGTGCTGGCCGTGCGCTCAGCTTGGCTGCATCTCCGGAGTAGTCGAGCTGAGCGCACAGCCAGCTCTGCTTAATCTCCAGTGTAGCAGTGCTGGTCATGCGCTCAGCTCGGCTCATCTCCGGAGTAGCTGAGCTGAGCGCACAGCCAGCACTGCTTCATCTCCGGTGTAGCACTGCTGGTCATGCGCTCATCTCGGCTCATCTCCAGAGTATCCGAGCTGAGTGCATGCCGCACGGAGTCTAAGATTGGTCCACAGCAGTCTCCATTCTGGTCCGATCTTAGACTCAGCCTCCTCACAGACGAGTCTCTGGCAGAACCAGCATTGATTGGCCGAATGCTGTACTCTGTATGGCATTCGGCCAATCAACGCTGGTCAATGCACTCCTATGGGAAAAAGTCAGCTCACGCATATCGCAAGCTGACAGGGATCCCTAATACCCGCGTAATACAGTGACTTGGGCATGTTAGATGCCCCCAGGCATGCTTTCCCTGCTGTCCCAGTTGTTCCAGGGTGTTGGCATCATTTCCTGGGGTGTCATAGTGGACTTGGTGACTCTCCTGATTCGAATGGTGGGATCCCCAGAAACGAAGCATTTTTCCCCATAGACTATAATGGGGTACGATATTTGTTCGAATAGTCGAATATTGAGTGGCTATTCAAAACGAATATCGAATATCGAATATTTTACTGTTCGCTCATCTCTGCTGTTGACTTTTATAAGTGAATTTTCTAGGCATGCTCTGTATGCTGCACAGTGGTCATTGTGCAAAGAGTGAACTAGATAAGCTGTGAAATTATCTATTGTGACTGATCGATTTTCTCTTGTCTACATATTCATGACCTGGGATCACCAGTGTACTGCAAAGAAATCTACAGAAAAACAAGAAGTATCTTTATATTAACTGACTTGCTTGCCATAGTCAGAACTGCCGGACTTGGTTTTGTTTAAAATATAGATAATAAAATTAACAATATCTTGAAAAACATCACCAAAAACTCTTAAAAATTATGTTTAAAATAAATTTAAGTTTAAGAACAATTTCCTCACAGCCCAGTTTTCGCTTACAGCCCGAAGCATGATTAAACTAAAATTAAATACATAAAATATAACGTATCTGTATTTCTCAGCTTTGAATGCTAAATAAACGTGGGAATATTACTTATGTTTTTCCAAATTGTTGTCAAGGTATATTTTTGTTAATAAAATTTATTATTGTAAAAATATCAGTGTCAGGCAAAGTGCCTATGGACATCCAGGTGTTTTACTTTTCAATTTCATCACAAGATCAAAGTAGTAATGAACTATTCCAGGTCACAAAACAGCGATAGACAGGGCAGATCAGGTGAAAATAATAGCACAACTCATTAGAAGACATTAGTATAAAAAAAATTGGCAATATCTAATATATAAAACAAAACATAACTAGTTCAGCCATCTGCTGACTGACTACTGTTTATGATGCATAAGTCACATAGATCTTATTTCAGCCTTTGAACCATGTATCAAACTAATTTGTTATCTGTAGCCTGAAGGAAAAGCTTCTGTTCGTCAACCATCCAAATACAAACTATGTAGCCTTGAGATTAGTTTAGTTGTTGATCTTGGAAAGTGTGACCACATTGTTTCCACATTATGAGTTTTAGACTGCCCTAGACACTTGTGTTTGGCTAAAACTGTAAATATTGGAAGTGTAATGTGATCACTGGTCTATCCTACTATCTCTTACAACACATCACGCTATCAATTATAAGACAGGGTTTACACTAACGTTGGATTCTGTTATGAAGGTGTCCATTAAAAAACAAACAAACAAACAAAAAAAAACAACGGACACCTTTCATAACAGACATTAACGGACAATAACTGATGTTAATGTGTCCGTATTTTTTAACTGATCCATTTAATGACAAAAAAACGACACATTAGCACACACTAACACAAGCTTCAAGGGAATCTGCCACCATCCAACTGATTTTAAAGCACTTATACGCTGTTGTGGGGCCAGTTAGTGCATAGTGAACAAAACTTTCTAGCCTCAAAGTGCAATCTTTCTGATGAGAAATTACATTTTTATTCCATGTGAAATTGAACTGTTTAGTGCAATTGTTGAAGGACAATCTTCTTTTATTCTCACTGCAAATCACTGCGCATGGGACAGACATATCAGTCTCTCTGTTTTGGGAAGG
Source organism: Leptodactylus fuscus (assembly GCF_031893055.1). NCBI lineage: Eukaryota > Metazoa > Chordata > Amphibia > Anura > Leptodactylidae > Leptodactylus > Leptodactylus fuscus. The sequence goes on along the minus strand of NC_134267.1, from coordinate 124,682,165 downwards.
CACTGGGTGGTGAGACAAGTAGAGCCACATCTGACAACCCAAAAGCTGAATTTTCATTTCGTCTTTGAATCAAAGAGCTAGTTTACATATTTTTTTGGATTATTTGAACAATTTTTTGTTCTGAGGAGATCCCAGTGTAGAATAATAGCACTGGGCCTTTTTGGAACTAATTATACTGTGTGGGGGTCACTGTGGGGAACCTATTGTACTCTGTGGGGGCCACTGTGGGGAGCCTATTGTACTGTGTGGGGGGCCACTATGGGGAGCCTATTGTCCTGTGTGAGGGCCACTGTGGGGAGCCTATCATACAGGGTGGGAGCCACTGTGGAGAGCCCATCGAAAAGAGTGGGGGCCACTGTGAGGATCCTATTGTACTGTGTGGGGGCCACTGTGGGGAGCCTATTGTACTGTGTGGGGGCCACTATGTGGAGCCTATTGTACTTTGTGGGGGCCACTTTGGAGAGTCTATTGTATAGTGTGGGGACCACTGTGGTGGGTCTACTGTGCTGTGTGGGGGCCACTGTGGGAAGCACATTTCATTGTGTGGTATCAGGCAGGGCAGGAACATTAAGAGAAGAAAGCCTGCTCCACCATTATGTGCCTCCATCACGTGACTGGTGTGTCCCACATTAACATGGGTAAACTCCACTACAGGAGCACTCGTCAATGTTGTTCCACAAGTGGTCAGGTAGTGGAACCTCCAGCAACAGATCTCTGAGATAACAGTGTAAACAGAAGATTCCCCCTACCCAAAAAAAATTTTTACACCTATTTTCCTGTTCTAAACCCTAGGTATGTCTTATGGTCTGGTGCATCTTATAGTCCAAAAACTATGAGCACCTACGTCAATACATTGGTTTTATTTGCATATCTACTTATACATTTCCTGGCAAAAATAATGTCATCAATATAATATGTGCCATACAACTGGAGTATGATACCAATAAAATGACACAATGTTCAATGTAGATGTGGTGCCAGTGATAACCACTGTTCTATTCTTAACATAAATTGTGAAATTTCATATTGCGGAAGTTTCATTATTTCAAACCCATTTAACTCCAGATTTCATTAAGGAATAAAGACTAGAAATCAAAGACAAATCAAATTAAACTGTGGGTAATATTTTGAGATATTATTAATTGTATGCAGCTCTATGTTATGTTAATTATCTTATTCTTTGAGATTACACATTATAGTCTGACATTTTCAACAGCCTTAATTTAAGTCTTAATGAGAGTATGTTGTAATATACATCATACGCTATAGTAATATTTTTATCACAGAATATGAAAAATATCTTTATTTGCTGATTCTGTGTTTCATGTTGCCATTGCTTACACATGTTTCTAAATCCAGACTAATACATTTTTACAAAATATTACTGGATTTAATTATATTATTTTTATTCTTTAGAAAAGCCTTCTTTAAAGACATAATTCCATACACGTACATGATGGCGACTGCATGACAACATAAGCTGTATCCATGTCATCACCGTGAGAGCCATAGTATTGACAACTAAGATACTGCTGTAATGCTTGAGAACAAAAAACCTCTATGGCTGAGGACCCACATTGCAGAAATGCTGATATTTTTAATGGGTTTTGAGCCAAAGACAAGAATAGCTACAAAGGAAATGGGAAATATATAGGAAGTTCTTCTACTTCTATCTCTTGCTGGCTTTGTGTTAGGGAATTGCTAGGACAGCAATTCCCCAGTAGCTGCTGGAAACCTTGGGACGGGGCACAAGAGACAGTGAAACCCCCCACTGTCCCTTCCTACTTACCTGGTCCTATCCTATATAATAGATGGCAACTTGGAGACGATCCTTTCCTATATACGTGAGACACAAAACGCAGACAAGACAAACAGCAACAAAGGGAGGTCAGCTAGCCAGGGGTCAGTAACAGTTGAGCAATGCAGTGTCAAAATCGATATCCAAGAGAGTAGTCTATAAGGAAATCCAGAGGTCAAGAATCAGAATACAAGAATAAACAAGAGAAAGCCAGCAGGAACAAAACAATAGCAAGCACCAATGTGAATGTGAGCCAAGAATAAATAGGGAGGAAGAACCCGCCCTGGACTTGACAGGAAGGCAGGCTGTCAATCACAGGGCAAGGCCAAAATTAGATTAGAAGAGGGAAATGAGGGTGAAGGAGATGGGTGTGGTGGAAAATCAATTACCATGGTGAAAGAATAGAGCAGTGTTCAGACAATGCGAGAAGAACCCAAAAGAAGAAATCACGTGCCGCAGCATGTGGCCAGATGAAGATGCCAAAGCCCGGGCGGGCAAAGATGTTACACTTTGGCTCAAAAAAACACAGCAAAACTTGCAACCAAAAAACTGTGTTTCCACAACATGGAGCTTCAGCCTAATCCTGGTGATCAGACTCTTTGATATGGCAAACAGAAGAAACCATGAGGAGGCTCCATCTATCAGTCTGTCGATGTTCTGTGATGAAACTGCAGTCCACTACTGGATTACCATTACAACCAGGTCCAAACAAGAACTTTTAGGTCCTACCAGATTTAGGCTGTTAGTGGAACACTTCACAGGCAATAATGCTTTGGAAGTCAATGTATTACAAGCGGTATGTAAATAATGAAGAGTGGGTCAAAGAAATTAACTTTATTTATGTATAAATACATGAAGGGACAACACAAAGTACTTTCTAAGGATCCTTTTACTCCTAGGCCAGTAACAGTGACAAGGGGACATCCTCTACATCTGGAGGAGAGAAAGTTTCACCAGCAACATAGAAGGGGATTCTTTACAATAAGAACAGTGAGGGTATGGAACTCTCTGCCCCTGGAAGTGGTGATAGTGGATTCAATGAGTCGGGAAGGAATTGTTTCCCCTGAAATGGGTCCATTAGCATAAGCCTCATGTGTTTTTTTGTTTGTTTTTTTGCCTTCTTCTGAATCAACACTGTAGGGATCATCTTATCCCTTCTATAACTTCCTTTTTGAAAGTGTTGCTTCATGACATGAAGTCATGAGATCTAGGTCAAGTTGCAGAAAATAGTAACTCAATACATCTATAATAGCCACAATTTTGGCAAGTAATGAATTGTCACTCATATTTCTAATATATGTCTGTACAATATAGAAAAACCTGAGGGCTCATACTACTGAATAACTAACAGAAACTCTTTATATAAATCCTATTCTGGTCCAATTTTTGCACTGCAAATCGCTGAGAGGTAATTTTTCTGTAGGAAACTTGGCTGATACATAAAGCATATGAAGTCAGTGTCATAGCCCCCAAGCTATAGGTTTTACTCGATCAAACAAAAAAGAATAAGACAATTTACTATTTTGTTCCCATGACAACACACCAGCAAACAGTCATTCAAGTCAGTCATCAGCAGGGGTTTTTGTTCCATGAACTTTTATTTATTCTGTGCATCTGTAGTTATGTCTGTGTAGACCAGTAACATAAACGTAACTCCCACAAATTACTTTCAAGGATAATTTTCTGTATGTGCTATCTAAGGGCCCTTTGTTTTACTCCTATATTGAGTAGACACGATTTGACACAGAAAAAATGAGCTTAAACATGTTGTTCCACATCTCCCTAGACTTCTCTTGGTAAATCAGATGTCAATAGTGCACACTTTAACTCTGTTTTACCTTCAGTATAACATAATCCGTTGTATTTAAAAGACAAAAATGCGTGGCATACCATGCGTTTTTATCTATCCAAATGTACAACAGATGTAAATGTATACTCTGGGGTCTCCTCGGACCCTAGAATATATTAAGCCGATACCTGGGTGAGGTGAGTAAAAATAAGAACGCAGGTATACTCATATGTCCTGGGCATCCTTGGGTCCCATAACACCTTCTTCTGGTCACTTCCGGCACTGGATGACATCACATATACATGGGTACTTCACAAATTTTCGTTCCCCCAGTTAAGGGCCCTGTTCAACCATAGATATATATGTTTAACTATTAAAACAAGCTGCTTAACAGATCTGCTGAATGGACAGCAGAAACTTGATGTGAATGGCCCCTAGGTCATCTGAAATGCTTTTGGGCCTATTTGAACAAAATGATTTCAGGCTGTTAGCTAGATCTTTATCTGGTATGCTTGATATTCTGGGTTTCTGTTCCACTATAGAAGCAGAAAAAACGAAAATTCAGATGGGGACAAATTCATGACACAATGGAAAGAAGCAGATGCTGATGGAACCCATTGATTATATTGGGGTCCCTCAGGTATCTGTTATGTTGTCTGTCACTTTCCTAGCCAAAAAAGCCAAAACTCATATTTTTAAATATAATGGGGCAGGTAAATGAATAAATATTCACCAGAATTAATTCTAGCGTAATTTAGGCCAAAAAACTGGCGTACGTGCTTTATACCTCATTTTCTATGCTTTAGACACTTTCTAACAGTTTGTGCGACAGTTTTTGCACCACAAAAATAAGCAAATTAATAATTGGTATAATTTATAGATTATATACAAACTCTAAAGTTAGATTAGAGAGTCTGTAACTGCACCGGATGTTCAAGCAGCAATAGATACTTTGGAAAATCTGGTGCAGTTTACGAGTGCCTAAAAATGGACAGTTTTAGGGTCAGTTCAATGGGAGCTGCTTGCTTTTTTTCCCCGCTAGCGATTTTTTTTAGCTAGCGGGAAAAAGAAGTGACATGCCCTATCTTCTGCTGACTCCATGGCTGAGTCAGCCACAGCATCTTTGGCTCGAGACTCACTCCCGATTAGGCCCATTCATTCGGGCCTAATCAGGAGTGGGATGCCGCAACGGGATGCCCATGCACTGCATCAGCATCCTGTCGCGGCTAGCCGCTTGGAGATTTCACATGGCGGAAAAGGTTTCTGCCGTGCGTATCTGCACCCATATATTTGTATCTTTCCTACATTAGAAAATAAATATATCATAAGATAAATAGATGGGACTTGTGGCCAAATATTTAAGGATTGGATATTTGGCCTTGCGGCATATGCTGCAGTGTGTATGTACTTTTGTGATTTTTCCAAAAAAGAAGACTACTCCTTCACTTTCCAGTGTGATGACTCATGTGAAAAGCATGAACTTGAAATATCTTTCAGTTTCCTTACACTTGGCACATGTGTTGACTGAAAGGTGTTTTAATCTCTATACAAATGTCAAAAATATACATTGTATATTAGCAAAGGATGTGTTTACCTTCCTCCTTGTGCTAGAAGAATGAACACATTTTTATATCACATCCTGAACACTATAAGACAAATAAGCTTTCCAAACTGATATTTTGCAAATAATCCTATGTATTCTAGGCCAACCATGAGGAATTACGGTAATATTAATCACACTATATTTAATATGTATTACAATATACATGCAATATTGTTTCATATTGCAATGTTTTATGAATTACTCTGTGTTTAAAAATGTCTGAAGAGGCGTTCACTCTACCGTCAGCAGTGTCCGTAGCTATTCTCCTTTACAAGATTTTAGCAATGGAAACTAGACAAACCGTCAGTAGTCCGTTAAAATTTCCATTAATTTCAATGAGATTTTATCTTGTGTCCGTTAGTGTCCGTTTGTGTCTGTTTATACCCAAATCCAGTGGATAAAAAAATCCTATATGCAGGACTTTTCTGTCCGTTAGGAAAAAAAAATGAATGGCAAGTGTCCGTTATTTTTTTTAACATTAAAGTCTATGGGTAACGGACTTCTAACGGACAGTAACTGATAGCCATCAGTTACTGTCCGTTTGTGTCCGATATGATAGGTGTCTGTTTTTTTTTGGGGGGGGGGTTTAATGGACACCTTCATAACGGAATCCAACGGTGAACCCTACCTTGGCTTAAAGATTTCCAATACAAGGATAAGACACTTCCAAAAGTCTCTCTTCTTTCCCTGTCTCTGCTTCTCTCTTGTCATTTCCTCCTCCCACCCTCCTAGATTCCAATGGGCATCTATAATCTAGTACCTCAGTGAATGGATACCTCATGCTGGGAGACCAAGATGGATTTGGCAAAGAATTCAGAGTAAGTAAGCTGTTTTGGAGGAAGGGAAAGATGAAAGAAGCCTTGTAAATGGAGAAAGAGGCATTTTCCCTGATAAGACATATTACAAAGTTCCTTATATTCACTTGTTCTATTGGTTTATGTGAAATAGGTTAAATGGTCAGTAACTTTTCAACATATCACAACTTAATGTGTATATTTTAACCCTTCCAGTTAACAATTTATAGCTTGACCACAAGAATAGGTCTAAAACAACAAGAACAATATAAGGCTGCAGTCTTATTTGTTATACAGTATAAGCACATATTCCATATTACTCTTCCATGTTGACACTGAAAACTGTCAGGGCAATGAATTTATGGAGTTTTGTTCCAATTTTTGTTAATTTTTCACACTTATTTTACTGACAAGTAAAATCAGAAGACTCCAAAACCAGCACATACTTGTAGAGAAAGTAATATTTTCCATTTGAGATACATTATTATATTGGTATTTTTTTTTTATAAAATTTTTGCTAAGAAAATTGTGTTAAAGTGCACATTCGGATGTATTTCACCCATAAAAAGGTCTGTGTCAGCTATCTTTGGAATATTTCAGATGAAAGTATGGAGTAAAATCAACATTGGGCAATTAGACCTCTTCTATGTATTCTCCTGTGTTCCTACACTCGAAGTTGTATGGCTTCCGACAGGGTTCTGTGCTCTTAAACAAAACTTTGCTCTGTGATATGTGACTTGGAGGTTATTTATCTAGGTATGAAAGGTCTCTACGGTCAGAGTTACACAGACTAATATACAGAATTCCCAGACTGCTGCTATTATTCCACATATTGGTGAGCGCTGTTATACGAGTAGTCAATAACTAGGTGTTGGCTACTGTTTATATTCTGTCTGAATAAACATCCCTCTGCTAAAGCTGTTACAGCCGACACAGGAATTATTGTTAGAAAAGATAACTTTTGTACAATTTGAAATTCTAATTCTAGTTAATCTTGTGATAGTTTACAAGTTTATTATTTTTAGACATATTCAATTCACTGAAATTTTTTTACTTCTAAAATACCATAGTTACCTGCAGAATGAATTTAATATCTTAATTATTCTTCCATTCCTTCTGTGTCTATGTGTGTTACTAATTATATGTATACTCCTGAATAAAACCAAAACCTTTGGCTTCACTGTCAAAATTTTATGAAAGTTTTAAATTTAGAAAACCTTTAGCCAAGTATTAAACCTTATGCACTTTTTTGGATGCCTGGTGTTCTATGATGTATTCCAATTAGCATTTTTTTAGTTTTATATTGCCTCACTTACTAAAGACAGAGAACACTGGACTTAGTGTTCCTTTATCTTGCCAGATTGTATAAAATGGAATTACAGTACAATAAACATACAAGGGAAAACACTTGTCACTTGTCAAGACAGACAGCACGTCTTGTACCATGCAGTATTATAAATTTGCTGGAATTTTTTCTACAGTACAGTTAAGGTATAAGGAATCAAGTAATAAAAGATATTGCCCTCTTTTGAATTCCTTTCAGCCACATATACCCTTGGCCTGGGCAACTCATAGAATTTCATGGTTTTCATTACCATTGTTATGCTGATGACACTCAAATATATCTCTCTGGACCAGACATTATCTCTCTGTTGTCCAGAGTTCCAAAGTGTCTAGCAGTCGAAGCCTCTGTTCTCTCCTCCCGCTTTCTCAAACTCAACATGGAGAAAATAGAGTTCATCATCTTCACGCCACCTCATACAGCCCCTCTACCTGACCTATCTATGAAAGTTAATGGAGCCATGCTTAACTCTGTCCCATGGGTCTATTTCCTTGGGATAACCCTGGACTCTGATCTATCCTTCAAGTCACACATCCAAATCCTCAACGCCTCCTGCCGCTTCTAACTCAAGAACATCCATCAAATTCGCTCCTTCCTCAAACCCTGAAACTACAAAGATGCTAGTCCATGCCCTCATTATCTTCGACTACTACAGCTTAGACTACTGTCACACTCTTATCCATGGTCTCCTGGCAAATACTCTCACCCTGCTGTAGTCCACCTTAAAATGTGCTACTCGCCTAATACACCTCTCCCCCCATTCTTCATCTGCCTCAGGTTCCGATCCAAAAAACCTAGTATGAACTTACCCTTACTTTACTGTATTTTATGTTAGACTCTAATAATCCCCTAAGGGGTGAAATGTCCAATTGCTTCCCGTCCTAATCTAAAGTATAACATTAATTACAAAGTTTAAAATATTCCAATAGATCCTATATTCTGTAGATAACACCCTCATGCGTGTAATATCTCTAAATGACTGATGATGGCACAAACCAATGAAACCTCTTGGGAAGGCAACAACAAGACTTGCGGTTTTAATACAGGGTGCAGCTTCCCTCAGTAACTCTTCACGGATAGTGGTAGTTTATTTATCATTATCAGATAGCTATGAAATGACTCAGATACTATGACACTATTATGATACTATTATATTATCATAGCTATACATCAGTTATTATGAGAACTCAGGAATTTGTATCTTTGTTTTAATCAATATTTTCTCCTGCATTACACCCACTAAGTACTTATCTACTATAATGTATATGGTAAGTATGTGTGATAAAGGTTTTGTTTTAGATTGGGGAGTGGAATAATTGGTTATTCTTGCCTCATAGGGGGCTTATATGAATTTTATCCTTGTAGCATACTTAGTAACCACTCTGGGACATTTTTGATTTTGTATTAATATAAGCTGTGTTAACCAAACTGCACAATATTTTGGTGTCCTATTATATAACAGACCATGCTATATTGCCCTGAAACAGAGCAGCAATGTATGGTAACATTTGCTTTTAGAGTATGACCGTGATAATAAAACAGTTTCTACTTTTGTTACTTTTTTTTTTTTTTTACAATTTTTCTAAGAAGGCTTTTATGATGGGTGATCTCTTCCACCATAAAATTGTAATCTCTTGGACACCTGGAAACAAACATGCCTCATTCTTTTTATTATATATTCTGAAGGTCCCACTTCTTAGTGCAAACTCCCATAGGCAAAATACTGTACTTAGGAAAATTCCAATAAGTATATTGGCTGTGATCCAGAAAGCCAAGGCTGAGTACTACTCTGTTTTTTTGCTGCATTTACCATCAGGGGTCTGCATACTGATGAGCCATTAACCCTAGAATGCATGACCATAAAAATCTACACTTTTACATACCTGGGGCCTTTTAGGCCCGTATGCAAATAACATGGAATAACTTAAATAAAAATACTTTTCAAAGTTTATTTGAAAATTGCAAAGTAAGGATGCATTCCCACTAGTGCTGGTGTCTGCCAGGAGGGGATCTGTAATGGATCTGACCTCCTGGTGAACCCAGCTAAGGCTGGTAGAATCCGGGCATTCCGGCAGCCTTAACTGGAGTTACCAAGAAATCAGATCCATTACAGATCACCTCCAGGCAGACACCAGCGCTAGTGGGAATGCATCCTAAGATGTGAATAATTCAAAACATTATGTGCAAAAAACAACAAAAAAGTAACTGAACGGTCTTAAAACGCCCAATATATGCATTCGATATAACTCTTTATAATCACGTTTTTTTGTCAAAGTTTTTTTTATACAAAAGTTGCAGTAAACATGCTGTAGGAATATCTCTTTTCAAAGTTTCCTTTTCGAATTTACTAATGACCGCAACAACTTTCACACGTTATCTGTTCGGAAGAATGATCCTTGCAGACATTTTGTCCACAAGTAGTACAAACACGCTCCGATTTCCTGTCCTTCTTTGCTGGACAAATGTAACATCGCTTTCTTTTTTTATCTCTTGGTTCTGGATGTTCCTGAAAACGTATACCACATCTGATCATAGCTTCTGTTGTTTGTCTTGGCAAGCATTTTGTGCTGCTTCTCTCCATCATGGTAGGCACTAAAAGTTCATAGCAAAGTTCCGTCAAGTATAGACGTCTCTTGTCCTTTCTGTTGGCATGGAATTCTGGATGAGTCTCACTATAAACAATATAGGTATTGAGGGCTGACACATCTAGCATATTATAAAAAAGAACTATAGGCCAACGTTTTGTCTGCCTTTTGCACGTATACTCTCCAATCATTTCGTCCATCTTGTCAACTCCTCCTTTGGTTTTATTATAATGCAAGATTATTTTGGGTTTCAGTTTCCTGTTATTGGTGTCTATACTTCCATCATGGTGCATTGTACTCAGTAATATGACCGATTTTTCTTTCTTCGCTTTATAAGACACCATTGTCGCTTGATTGCAGAAGCCAAATACACTATCATAAAGTTGGATCACATGTAAACCTAGTACGGGCCTAAAAGGCCCCAGGTATGTAAATATGGGGTATTCACAAAAAAGAGTTGTTATTCCGAAATGCCTGTAACATAAAAATATATGAACAACTGGAAATGACTAACAACTATATACCTGAGGAATACCTAGAGTTTCAGAATTCTAACTAAAGTAATCTTGCAGTAAATAGAAAACAATTAACAGAGCGGGCCTGCGAGGCCCCAGGTATGCATTCTAGGGTTAAATCAATGTCGGAGATTTGGAGCTCTGTAACCAACCTTCAAATGTTATTATGATACTGTATTATAAACAAATCAGTACAGCATTTTGGACATAAGGCCCGGTTCACATCAACATTTGTTTCCGTTCGGGGTGTCCGCTTGGGGACCCCTGAATAGAAAACTATACGCATTAAAAGCGGTTACCTAAGAAACCACACGGCCCCCATAGACTACAATGAGAAACATGCGTAGAGAGAAGTGCTGCTTGCAGTAGATTTCTCTCTGTATGTTTCATGCGGAAACAGAAGGGAAACCACCCGGACCTCATTATGGTCTATGGGGTCCGTGTGGTTTCTCAGGTAACCGCTTTATAATATGTATGGGTTTCCATTTGGACTCCCTGAATGGAGACCCAAACGCTGATGTGAACCAGGCCTAAATTGATGTTGTGTTAGAAGGTGGTGATTCACTTTAAACGGGTTTCTGGGTATTTCAACAAAAGTGGGACCATGGAAATCAAGGTGTGGAACCCTGCAGCGGTGGGTAATGTTATGCCCTTTAAAAAAAAAAATGTAAAAAATAAATAAATAACAATTAACCGCTACTCATTGGATTATTCCAAAAGGAAACATCTATTTTGCTCACCTATCCTGGCTCCTGTCCAGTACTGCTCCACTTCAGCCTCCAGGGGGTGGTGTTCACAAGGTTTGGACACTGAACAATGTTTGGATGTTACATTCTGACATTATTTTGTGTCCAGACATAGTATGACACCTCTTGGAGGCCAAACTAGAGACAGCACTGAATAGGAACTGGAATTGGTGAATGAAAGCTGTATTGAGAGACTGAATAAACCAGTAATAACCCAATGTGGAGGCTATAAAAGGGACAATGAAACATGTGGGGCCATTAAAGGGGGAAATGTATTGTGCAATTTACCATGTGGGAGCCACTTAAGTGGACAATATACTGTGTGGGGGTCAGTAAACGGAATATATACTGTGGAGGCTAATAAAAGGGTAATATATTGTATAGGGACCAGCAAAGTGTGTTATATAGCATGGGGGCCAGTAAACAGGGTGTTATACTGTGTGGTAGCCAAGAAAGGGTGATTTTTTATTTATTTTTTGGCCAGCAAATGAGTGGGAAGATACACTAAAGAGGATGTGAGGCCTAAAAATTTTGAAAATGGAGCCCCCAGACATAAATTTTGATGTCCCCAAAATGACAAGTTCACCTTTGGAGTAGGTCATTAATATCAGATTGATGGGGGTTCAATACTAGACAACCCGAGCATCAGTTGACTCACACAAGGTTCACAGTAGCGTTTGGCAAATCCGCCGAGATTCCGCTTAAATCAGCGAGAAGAAAAGTCCTGTAAGTAGGACTTTCTCTCTGCCACTTTCAGTATAAAATCATCAGAAACCAGGCAAAAACTCAGGAAACTCCATTACTATGAGGTCTGTGGGTTTCCACAGGTAACTATTTTTTTTTAAGCAGACAGGGTTTCCTTCCTTCAGGTTTCCACGTCTACTTGAAGGACAGAAACCGTGCACAAGTGTGAACCTAGCATTAGGGAGCTGCCACTGCCCGAACTGCACAGTGGATGGAGCAGGAAGCGCGTGTTTCATGAGTAGAAACTGATCTGCAAGTAGCCTGACACATAGTGGACGGGGTCATATGCTGCCAAATACATGGGAAATCCTATAAAGGTTCATGATACAGATCCACAAAAAAGTTGTAATTATAATTATTACTATTATTATTCTCTTGTAAACTGTTTACAAAATAAAGGTCTAGTATTTTACTACATTTCTTTAGTTTATAGATATTTATTTCATCACCAAATGAATCTTCTGTACTGTAAGGCAGAAGGAAGGCCAAAGATATGTAGTAAAATCTTCCCTAGCAGCTGTAACTATATAAACTGAGCATGCAGGAATTATGAACATGTCCAGGGAAAATAAAGTGGAGGCTTTCTCTGAAGTCATTTTTACTCAATGAATCTGCACCTGAATGTGGATCTTGTTTCACTTGTTCATTCAATCTCACAGACAGATTGATTGCTTTTCAATTTGGCCTATTTTAACAAGTCTGCTCTTTATGCACTGCCGATAGCTGACACATGATGAAGACGGCTTTCAAGGTAAACATTTTATTCCTCCTTTTGGTTATCTGCTTCTGGAACTTAAATATTTGAAGTATCTGTGAGTTCAAAGCTGCTAATGTGTTGTGCCCCTAAATGACAAATATAACACTCTTATAACAGCATAAAACTGTCTTTCTTAAAAAGCTTCAGGCACCTCTGAAGGAAACACTATCCTAACGTTTGGCCTTGCAAGCATTTCCTTCCCATGTGCTCCAGTGAATGGCTCTTTGTGCTTCTGCTCTCTCTTCAGCAGCACTTATGATTTTGACATTCAGAAAACAGCAGCCCATGAACAGAAGCAGTTTTCAGAATCCTATTGATAGAAGGAGATCATGACACGTATTGATTTACTGGAAATCCATAGATCTGGGCCTTGCCAAAAGTGATAGCAACTTTTATCAGATGATAGCTATTACTGCTTATATCATTATTTAGAAGGAGACCATTTTAATATTTATTTATTAATTATATTATTATATTTTCATGTCTTTCACTTGCTTGTACTGTTTTATATTTATTAAAGTTCACACTGGTCAAAGCTCTTTCACTCCCGTGCAAAATTGGGCATACGATATTATTTCTTGTTAAAGGGATAACTATATGAAAATAGTCTAATAAATAAACTATCTATGTTAGCCATGGAAACCAATCAAAGAACAATTATAACTTTTCAAGAACACTAAAACAATGGATACGCTGTTATTGGTTGTTATGTAGGTTACAATTGAGAGCTATAGGCAACAAAGACATCGAGAAGAATTAATAACAGTAATAATAATAATAATAATAATAATACATTTGATTTAACCCCTTATCGACATGCGCCGTAATAGTACGGCGCATGTCGGGTCTGTAACTATGGCGACCGCCTGGGAGCCGGGCGACCGCCATAGCCGCCGGGTGTCTACTGCTTTAAGCAGTAGACAACCGGCTCTAATGCCTCCGATCGGTCCCTGGACCGATCGGAGGCATTAACCCCTCCGGCGCCGCGGTCAAAGGCCTTCCCTAATATACCAGTTAATGACATTGACCCCTCTACTCCATTTGACCAATAGTTAAGGATAAATTAACATGAAATATTTTTTTCCTAATTTTCCTTTCCCAAACCTCGGATGCTTCTTATAGTCAAATGCTTCTTATCATTTACAAAATATGGTAGTTTGTGTTCACAAATGCCAGTTTAGTCGTCACAATAAATCCTGTACAGTATGCATTAGTTTTCTGAAGTTTGCGTAGTTCTCACTATTGTTATTTCTATTTTCATAATAATCACCCGGTAGTTAGTCAATGTCCTCAAGGTTTTGGTAAGCCAGGTAAAAAGTATTGAAATATGCCCTGTACCTGCAGCTCATATTCCAAAGTTCTGCAGTGCAAATGGAAAAAAAGTCATCTTCACAGTGAGAAATGTATTTTTCAGATTGCTCAGGATGACATTCATTTTATCACTAAAATACTTGCTTTTAAAAATGTTATATTAACTTTGCTTTCAGCTCAGTGATATAGTTTCAGGTGTACATGAAGACTTATTCCATGCTATTATAGGTATTTCCATAATGTACTTTGTCACACTGCACAGATTGTTCCGAAATGGCTTGAGGAACATGACAAGGAGCTCAATGTGCTGAATTGGTCTCCAAATTCCCCAGATTTCACTTTGATCAAGTATCTGTGCAATGTTCCCCATACTTTCATATTTAGTTATCCGAGTTAGACATGGGGACGGTTAAAGCCCTGGCCATTCTGTGCACACAGTGATAGAAGAAGAATAGTGCAATAAGTTTTGTTGTTACATTGCTGTCTCATGCACGGTGAATTATTGGTATTGCTATGTCACTTTAAATGGAGCAGGTCATTGCATAGTCGGTGTTCTACTGTTTTTTGTAAGCTCCATCTCGTGCTGACTCTCCAGAAGTGGAATAAAGTGTTTGAGGGTTTTGTTCAGGGTAGCTGGGGAAGGAATGGCTCTATATGTAGAGGCCTGTTATTGAGCTCTTGGTGAGAGGAACAGCTTGTCAGCTTTAGGATGTGATGAGTTGTAGGCAAGAAGGACAGCTTGAATGACTGTGTTAGAAATAGACTTGGGATGTCTACAGTTGCGACTGTAAGTTGCCAGTCTTCCCTTAACATTTTACGTGATAATGTGTGTTCCCCTTTAAGATCTGCTCAATTGTCTGTCCTGAGTCTTTTTTTTTTTTTTTTTAAATGTAGATTGTCAGCCCCACATAGAGCTCACAATGTACATTTTCCCTATCAGTATGTCTTTTTTGGAATATGGGATGGAAATCCATGCAAACACGGGGAGAACATACAAACTCCTTGCAGATGTTTTTTTTTGCCCTTGGTGGGATTTGAACACCAGGACTCCAGCGCTGCAAGGCTGCAGTGCTAACCACTGAGCCACCGTGCGGCCCCGTGTCCTGAGTCTTTATTAGGCTACTTCCATCTTTTCCTCACTGCTGGCTATTTGAATCTGTTTGTTATTTGTTTCTGACCCTCTGGCTTCATCCCTGCCTTCTGAATCTGTCTCTATGCTCCTCTCTGTTACAACCCCTGCTTTACTACTAGATTTCTCTATGCTGAACCGATTTTGTAAACCTGCTCAGCCCTCTGCACTGCGCCTGAGCAATATAAGATTTTGGTGAGTTAATTCCCGTGAGTGTTCCTGATTCTGCATTCCTATTTGATTGATTGTGTAATGGCCTGTGGCCCACTCCGACTACACATTCTAAAGTTTAGTCTGGGCTAGGATCACCCCCCCCCCCACTACTTCAACCTATCCAAGGACAGGCCAGATAGATCCCACATCTTGATTGTAATACTCACTAGTAGAGATGAGCGAACAGTGTTCCATCGAACACATGTTCGATCAGATATCAGGCTGTTCGATGTGTTCGATTCGAATCGAACATCACGTGGCAAACTCAAAAAAAATTTGATTCCCCTCCCACCTTCCCTGGCGCTTTTTTTGCACCAATAACAGCGCAGGGGAGGTGGGTCAGGAACTACGACAACGGGGGCATTGAAAAAAATCGGAAAAAGTCATTGGCTGCCAAAATCAGGTGACCTCCATTTTAGACGAATAGTGGATTTCAAATCCGGGTCATATGAGAATGTGAACTTTGTGACTATGAGACAGGGATAGCTGTACAGGCAGGGATAGCTAGGGATAACCTTTATTTAGGTAGGAATGTTATTAAAAATAACTTTTTGGGGCTCTATTGGGTGTGTAATTGTGATTTTTGTGAGATAAACTTTTTCCCATAGGAATGCATTGGACAGTGCTGATTGGCCAGAGTACGGAATTCGACCAATCAGCGCTGGCTCTACTGGAGGAGGTGGAGTCTAAGATCGCTCCACACCAGTCTCCATTCTGGTCCGACCTTAGACTCCGCCTCCTCCAGCAGAGCCAACGCTGATAGGTCGAATTCCGTACTCTGGCCAATGCATTCTATTAGCATGATGAAGTAGAGCTGAATGTATGTGCTTAGCTCAACTACGTCGGTGGAGTAGTTGAGCTAAGCACACATATTCAGCTCTGCTTCATCAGGCTAATAGAATGCATTGGCCAATTAGCGCTGGCCAATGCATTCTATTAGCGTGAGCAGAGTGTGCACAAGGGTTCCAGTGCACCCTCGGTTCTGATGTAGCAGAGCCGATTGTGCACAAGGGTTCTAGTGCACCCTCGGCTCTGCTACATCTGATGTAGCAGAGCCAAGTGTGCACAAGGGTTCTAGTGCACCCTTGGCTCTGATGTAGTAGAGCCGAGTGTGCACAAGGGTTCTAGTGCACCCTCGGCTCTGCTAAATCTGATGGGCTGACCGGCACATGGTGTAGTTGAGCAGAACTGACTCAACACTGCTGAGTCTCTGCATACCGATAGGAATGCATTGGCCAGCCTTCGGCCAATCAGCGCTGGCTCTGACGGAGGAGGCGGAGTCTAAGGTCGGACCTGAATGGAGACTGGTGTGGAGCAATCTTAGACTCCGCCTCCTCCAGCAGAGCCAGCGCTGATTGGTCGAATTCCGTACTCTGGCCAATCAGCGCTGTCCAATGCATTCCTATGGGAAAAAGTTAGCTTGCGAAAATCGCAAGCTGACAGGGATTTCCATGAAATAAAGTGACTTTTATGCCCCCAGACATGCTTCCCCTGCTGTTCCAGTGTCATTCCAGGGTGTTGGTATCATTTCCTGTGGTGTCATAGTGGACTTGGTGACCCTCCTGAGACGGATTTGGGTTTCCCCCTTAACGAGTATATGTTCCCCATAGACTATAATGGGGTTCGAAACCCGTTCGAACACTCGAACAGTGAGCGGCTGTTCGAATCGGATTTCGAACCTCGAACATTTTAGTGTTCGCTCATCTCTACTCACTAGTATTTACTGAAGTAGATGATGTTCAATAAAGCACAGTTTAATGTCAGTTGCAGTAAGAAACTGCCAGAATCAACAGTCCACATGTTCACCACACTAGCTTTAGAAAACAACAGGCTTAGATCCAGAATTGCACTGATGGAACACAAGACTGGAAGCAACAGAATTTCAGAAGACATTTTCTATGAGAGTCTTCCTGTCTGATATGACAACAAAGTGTCAGGCCGTAGAATGCAAAGACTGTACATTGAGAGGTTCCAAAAGATCATAGGTCACTGAACAGCCAATGAGCACAACTAAGTTTTACTTTTTTGTACAGTCATTCTGCTGTCCTTTATCCAGAAAACAACAGACCAAGGAAGACATGATGACTCAGCAACAAATAGACAACTGAAGTGACAGTGTAACATCATATTGTGCAATAAATGATCAACATATTTAGCAAAATACAAGTCAATACAGACTATAGTTATAAAGAGTTGTCCTGGGTAAGGACCTAAGCCAGTTGCCCACCTATGACTACTTTTGGATGAGGGATCTGTGAGTGAGAACCAGTGTTAGCCCTCAATGTTCGCTTTTAATTGCTTAGTTATCATAGTTGATATTATTACTCACAAGCGATATATTACTATTCTTATATTGTGAACCAGGCTAACGTTTAGGTTTGTGATCTACAGCATGCAGCTTTCTTGTGGAAACCAAAACTGAAGTCCAAGAGGTTTAAGCATGATGATTCTTTATTGAATTTCCAGAACATAAACATGTTTTAAAGCCTAAAACGCCTCTTCTTCAGATAGCTGGCTTACATACAGCGCTTAAAGTACAAATTTATGGCACCAGAGTATCTGTGAGTGGGATAGGGTGATTGAGAGGGGAAGGGGGTAATATTTAAATTTGTTTTATAGTGAATAATGCAATAACTCAAAGTGAATGCATTAAAATAGAAGTCAATTCATAAAAACTAAATTTTTTATAAACTTAATAATAATAATCAGGAAAATAAATACAATTAAAATAGACAGACAAACTGCCTAATAAAACCAGCCCATCAGCAATATCTAGTGGAAAAGCTAGTGCCTATTGTAAAATAAAGGTGTGGTGTTAGCAGCACAACATTAGTAACACAAGTTGTGAGATTGCAACACTAAGTTGCTAAGGTTCTCTCGGGATGATCTGGGTAGTATGAACTTCCACCACAACTTCTACTTCTGAGGGTATTGTTAAGGTTCGGCATGATGACCCAGACACTGTCCCCTTTCTATAGCACATAGCATACTAGAATGCAGCTGCCAACCACCGCTTCTCAGGCAATATGGTTCCAGCAACACTGATGCTCTTTGTAGTATTATACAACAATGGCAAAAACATTGTGTGACTCGCACGCAGCTTTGCTGGCAATTAAGTGGGTGCCTTCACCTTCCACCTTCTCAAGCAACTCTGTGATTGTGGCTTGGAACAGACCTGCTTTCAACACCAATTGCAACTCCTGTAGCATCAGTTCATCCAGCTCCTTCATGACATTAATTCCAAGAATCATCGGGACTTTGACGACCATACAATACTTTGCCACAATGGCTCCTTTTTTTATGTATAGTCTTCCCCCATACCTTGATATTGGAAAAAATCACTCCCACTCTCAGATTGGCAGATTTTTGGCCCCCTTCAAGTTCATCCATTGCGCAGCTCTATATGCATTATGGATGAGAAGTGTGGTGACTTGACAAGAAATCTCCATTTTGCTTATTTTTGACCAAATCTCTGCTGGCTACTGGTGAGCTACTGGTGGGGGAGCATGGAGCAGCTGGTTCAGGTCCTGGGGGCTCAAGCTGAAGTTGTTTCCACCACAAAGTGGATTTTTGGAGAGATTCATGTGCTGGAACACGGGATACCCATGGGGAGGTGACTTCTATACGCCAACTCTACTGGTCAGTTCCTCTCTCCTTGTACCAGGAGGTCAAGGCCCTACTGAAACAGATGCGAGAGAGCCTGGTTATCCTTAGTCCTGACAAAGAAAAAGGAGGTAGCACTGTGTTAAATGGCACAAGGTAAGTAGCAGCCCCATAAAAGAATTTGCATTGCCTAGGAGATTTATGATATGCAAGTTGGCAGTTTGCTGGTGTTTTGTGTAGATTACCAGCAGTCAAATACTTACAGTGGTAGGGTTACATACCCTCTGCCTAAGATAAAGGAGTCACTGATGACATTGGAACAAGCTCAATATTTCCACATGCTCAACTTGACCGACTGTGGCCCACTGTGGGGGCCAATCCAGAACCTCTGTTTCTTTGTCATTTTTATCGGTCCATAGTCCCATAGTCACTTTGTCACCTCTCTTTCTTTCATTTCTTTCTGTCAATGTTGCTAATGTCGATGTATGCATTGGGTCCTTGTCCTGCTGAATCACTATGTTGTCCTTTTCATACCAATAGTATAAAGTAATTCATCTAGTAGGATACTCAAGTATCCAATGCCTTTGGCTGAGAAACAACCTCATATCATCAGGCTTCCTCCACCAAACTTAACAGTTCCTTCAATTTCATGATCTATTAGCTCCCTTTTCCCTTGTTTCTTCCAGACCCATTTGCACCAATCAGAGCCCAATCTATGAACTTTGGTCTCAGTGCTCCAAATCACCTGCTTCCAATCTTCTACTGTCCAGTTTTTGGACTTTGCAAGCTCAAGCTGATGCTTCTTATGATAAAGTTGAAGTTGAGGCTTCTTTACCCTTTTTCAGAGTCTCATTCCAGACTCATGTAACATGGTGCTTGTATGGGTGTCTGTGGTTTCACTATTACAAAACATACGAGCCACCTCCTCTGCCATGTTTGTCATGCCGGAACTGATAGACCATTTGATGAGTCGACTTTTTTGCCTGGATGTCCACCTATTGGCTTTTTAATTGCTGGACAGACTTAGTTTCATATTCGTCCAACTGCCATGGTACTCAAATGATGCAGTTTGGCAATTTTCTTGGCCGAAAGACTGCTATCAATGAGCTTATCCTTGTTTGAGCCAGTGCAGTTTCACTTGGAAATCAACACACTGCGCTATTAGGGAATGTGAGAACAGGCTGTAACATGTAGTATAGAAAAAGAAAAATATTTTTCCACCCACTACCAGGAGCAAAACTGTAACAATGCAATTACAAGACAATAATCTGCATAACTAGTCATATACTAAATAGCTGCAAGTCAAATTTCTCTATAAAGTAATGGCAGTCTCACGTTCAAAGCTGTAGTGGATAGTGAGAAAGGGAACTTGATGTCAGGACCTGAGTTGTTTATAAAACTGTTGTGTATTTTCTGATGGTGTTTGTCTGGGGATTTGACCCGGTGTCCTTTGGCTCTCTAGTTGTTCTCTTTGCCGCTGAGCTGTTGAGTCAGGGGTTGGGTACCTGCCTCAGTTTATCCTTGAGCTGGCTGCGTGTCTCAGTAGATGTGAGCATCAGGTGTTTGACATTGTCATCAACCTATCAAGTCTTTCCGGGATCTGTAAAAGGCTCACTGCTGGCTTCAGTCCTTGCCAGTTTTTGTTGTTACCAACTAGGATTCTTGGCCCAGTTTAGTAGGAGTGTTTTGTGGAAGTTGCATGGTCTTGTCTTGTGTGAGAGACTGTTTAACCCTCAACATTTCTATTCAACCCCTGTCCTGCATTTCTGGTTGCCTGACACTGTTTTGGTATTAGTGAGTTTTTGTTTAGGGCCTCAGGTTTATTTTGCCCCTGTCCTGTGATACCCTTTCCTCACTACTCCACTGTTTCTCTCCTCAAACTCCTGTTGTGTGTTTATGGTTGTGCTGCGCCTGTTAGTTCTCCAGTACGTCCCATCCTAGTTGTTTCTGTTTGCAGCTGCACCTATTCTTTCATTAGGGGTGATGGCCTTTAGCATCCCAGTCCCTAGCCCCTTTCAGCTCTCACCCCACCTGTCTATTAGGTCGTCACGTATAGAGAGCCAGAAGTTGTCGGGGCCAAGATTAGCTTGGGCACAGCTGACCAACACCCTCAGGCAGGGCCTAGTTAGCCATCGTAGCACCAGGGAGATTTTTCCTACCCCATTTCCCTAGTGGTGCAAGTAATATTCAGTATATGGTTGCTCAGGCATTGACACAATTGTGACACTTGAAATTAATACTATATATAGGAAGATATTTAAACAGATTGCAAATAATATGTCAAACATATACAGTTAGGGCCAGAAATATTTGGACAGTGACACAATTTTCGCGAGTTGGGCTCTGCATGCCACCACATTGGTTTTGAAATGAAACCTCTACAACAGAATTCAAGTGCAGATTGTAACGTTTAATTTGAAGGGTTGAACAAAAATATCTGATAGAAAATGTAGGAATTGTACACATTTCTTTACAAACACTCCACATTTTAGGAGCTCAAAAGTAATTGGACAAATAAACATAACCCAAACAAAATATTTTTTTTTCAATATTTTGTTGGGAATCCTTTGGAGGCAATCACTGCCTTAAGTCTGGAACCCATGGACATCACCAAACGCTGGGTTTCCTCCTTCTTAATGCTTTGCCAGACCTTTACAGCCGCAGCCTTCAGGTCTTGCTTGTTTGTGGGTCTTTCTGCCTTAAGTCTGGATTTGAGCAAGTGAAATGCATGCTCAATTGGGTTAAGATCTGGTGATTGACTTGGCCATTGCAGAATGTTCCACTTTTTTGCACTCATGAACTCCTGGGTAGCTTTGGCTGTATGCTTGGGGTCACTGTCCATCTGTACTATGAAGCGCTGTCCGATCAACTTGGCAGCATTTGGCTGAATCTGGGCTGAAAGTATATCCTGGTACACTTCAGAATTCATCCGTCTACTCTTGTCTGCTGTTATGTCATCAATAAACACAAGTGACCCAGTGCCATTAAAAGCCATGCATGCCAATGCCATCACGTTGCCTCCACCATGTTTTACAGAGGATGTGGTGTGCCTTGGATCATGTGCCGTTCCCTTTCTTCTCCAAACTTTTTCTTCCCATCATTCTGGTACAGGTTGATCTTTGTCTCATCTGTCCATAGAATACTTTTCCAGAACTGAGCTGGCTTCTTGAGGTGTTTTTCAGCAAATTTAACTCTGGCCTGTCTATTTTTGGAATTGATGAATGGTTTGCATCTAGATGTGAACCCTTTGTATTTACTTTCATGGAGTCTTCTCTTTACTGTTGACTTAGAGACAGATACACCTACTTCACTGAGAGTGTTCTGGACTTCAGTTGATGTTGTGAACGGGTTCTTC